>NC_054839.1:15474653-15791925 GCF_018345385.1 Vulpes lagopus | reverse complement strand
ATTTGATAGGAAACAAATACTCAGGCCAAACCTTCTGTGAGGAAAACAGATTTTCATCAGCTCACACAGGGACAAGGTAACCAGCTGATAAGTTAACCACTGACCAACCAAAGTATCACAATACATAATAAGTCTAATTCACTGCATTTAATTGTTTCTTCATAAGGCAGCAACCACTTATGGTATTAGGAGGGAAGTTTTGGAGGTGATGGATATGTTTAGGAAGTAGATTGTGGGGATGACTTTAGGAAAATAAACTTATCTCCAAACTCATCAAGATGTACACATTAAATATATACCTTCTTTTGTATGTCAATATACCTGGATAAAGTAGTTATTAAAAAAGAAGCCAGAAAAATCTTACTTTTATTTCTCCTAAAATTAGAGAGGAAGTGGAATTTATCTTATTAATTAGCCCAGAAAATGCAGACCTTGATGTCTCATGTACCAAGAGCTTCAAATGAGGACATTGGGCTATGGGCCACAGGACAAGGAAGGCTTCAACGAGTTATTTTAAGAATTCAGCACAAGTAACTTCCCAGATGCAAGTTAGTCACTGGATTTCACTGAGATTTTAAAAGAAAAACGAAGCTGAGGAGTTTTTAATTGCAAAAAGGCACATGCAACATAAAAGTGCAGAAAATAACACAATACTGATCTCAACACCGCCCAGGTTGGGGGGAAAAAAAAAAGACACCTTAAATATCCTAGAAACTCCCTTTAATTTCCCCCAATTACCAAAACCTTCCACCTTCCCAAAGTGAGGCAACTGTCATGACTCTTAACACTAGTTTAAACTGTGTTGGAACTTGGCATAAATGGAATCATAAATATTATTTGGGGGCAGGTTTAAGTTTTTGAAATTCACCTGTGTCGTTGATGTGGTGTAACCGCTTTCATTGGGTGTTCTTTTTAATTTTAGCCATGCCAGGGGGTGTTTAGTGCTATCTCACTGTGGCTTTATTTTGCATTTCCCTAGTAACTAATAGAGTACTTTTTTGGTTATTGGTCACTTGGACATTCTCTTTTGTCAAGTGCCTATTCAAAGTCTCTTGTCCATTTCTCTAATTGGCCTTTCTGTGTTTTTCTTAATGAGCTTTAGGAGTTCTTTATGTTCTATGGTATTGCTTCTCAGCTATTAGCCTGCATCAGAACCACCCTAAGGGCTTATTAAGACACAGATTACTGGTCCACACCACCACATTTTCTGATTCAGACATCTGGGATGAGACACAAGAATTTGCATTTCTAACAAGTTCCCGGGTGAGGCTAATGCTGCTGGTCCAGGGACCACACTTTGAGAATCAATGTTCTACAGTGTTTTAATGTTTATTGATTTTGTTTGTTGTTTAATGTTTTAATGTTTGTTTAATGAATGTTTCTTGTTAATTCAGGGCAAAGTCACCTTTCAAAAAATAGAAACTTCAACAACTTAATACTTGTTCAAACCTTGGGCATAAGCTAATGCTCTCTCCGTTCCTGGAAGGGGTACAATCAGGCTGGCTTCAATAACAGCGGTTTCAACCTGTCTGAAACCCACCTTGCTACTTAGAATATTTGGTACATCTAGTTAGCCAAGAGAACCAGTTGATAATGAAGATATTTTTTTGATCTCCAGAAAACTTGCTAGTGTTTAATAGCAAGGAAATGAGTCAGTAATCCCTCTAAGAACAAAACACAAGTCTCTGAATGGAGATGAAAACCGTCATTTATTTCAAATAAATTGTTTCATTAAAAAAATGCTATGACATTAAAACAAATAATATAGAAACATGCATTTTTTAAACTGCCTTTAACCTCTATAAACCAAATAAACACGTACATGCTTCCAGTATTTCCAATGTTTTAACAAACCTCATTATCATCATTGTCATTTCAGTTTCCTGAAATACTATCCATGACTACTGAACAAGGTACAGGCTTACTGAACTAAACATTCACCATATTATTTCTAACTATGAGGAATCAAACAGCTACTGCACTCAATATGTCTTGTGTAGTTGCTGTGTGTGCTTTTTAAGGCTTGATGCTATAAAACATCCGTTTCTCTCTGAGGAGTCCAAAAATCTGCTGTATGAGCACATACAGCTTAATATATGCAACTTGAGGGTGGTTACACCTTTATTCTGGAGGTCAAGAGAGTCCACATAACACCTTCAACAATTTGAACTCCTATACCATAGACACCATTAGGAAAGTCAAAGACCCATGGTTCAAATAAAGTGCAGCAGGCCTTGGAAGGACAGTGGTTTGCTGACTGACTAATCGGAAAGACCAAAGTGCTATTAGTGGTCAGAAGTAAAAGAACCTGGGCAGGCTCATAACAGGGAGCCTCCTGGATGCGCCCTGAGAACACACTGCACAATTACAGCTGTTGTTGGTGACAATGTTTGGTTTTTCTCACCAAGTCAGGAGGCCCTATACAGGCAGTGTAAAAGGGATTTCGTTAAAGGCTAAACCAAAAGGCTTGTATTCAGACAGTTATCTGTCAGTAAACCAGAAATCCAAATAAGACTACTGCCTGATAGTCCAGAATGACAGCTAGCAGTTGGGCCTTTTCTCAAAATGTCACCATGCTGAGCTGAGCCTCAGACTGCAATGGTCTCCAGGGCAGGGTCACCCAAATCAGAAAGGTCACACATGTGGCCTTCATTATCCAATCACCAGCATGGGCTCCAGTTTTGAGAAAGTATTATTTTCTCTTCCTTGTCCTTCAGACCATGCAATTAAATACCACCCTTCCCTATTTTAAGAATATGGCTTTTTTGGTCACGAAAACGTCACTTAAAGTGTCTTTGCGGTTTTTCCTATTAGCTTCATCTGTACTATCTCAACCAGAGGCCTTTGGGGAGAAATAATGGATCCTAGTTGTTATGTTAAAGAAAGTGGCCAGAAAAAAGGGCAAATTTCACACAGTATTCAAGTCAACAGGATCCCTGATATCACTGGAAAGTAATATGCAATTTGGGAGGGTGGTGTGTAAAAAAAAAAAAAAAAAAAAAAGTCTGTGACAACTTTGTCTTCTACCTTACAAAATGGGTTTTGGCTCTGAAGTCTCTTTAAGGCACCAAACCTGATGGACAGCTTTTACTGGTGTCCTGCACCTGTGATTGGATAAGGAAAAAAATAACAAGAAACTATTACATATAAATAAAAAAATAGTACATCATTCTGCTAGAGCTTGAAATAATTGAGTGAAGTTGGAGGAAAAAATCCAAATAAACATCTTGAATGTGTAAAATATCTTCTGCTAGCAGTGTAAAAAAAGTACAATGTAGTTTACACAGTGCAAAAACTATTTTAAAAATGCCTTTGGAATAGACTGAATGTTGTAGTAGAATCACAGTGCTGTCTCGAAAATAGTAAAGGCTGAGGGCTGTCCATTGGAAGCATTCATAACCACGTGGCCATTCTGAGTAATATCTGGATAATTCCTTTTGAAGTACACCTGTAAAAAGGAAGGGAAAAAAAAGGTATAAAAAGAACATGTTAAAAAGTTTTCAAGTCCTCCAACCCAAGGTGATGCATTTCAACCTCCACTTCTTCATGTGACGGGAACCTCATCACTGGTGAAAGTACAATTAAAAACAAACAGGATGTATTCCCTTCTCTGAAGAAAGTAGCCCTATCAAAACCCTTGGCAGGGCTGGGCAGGCTGGGCTGCCCAACAACCTGTAGATCCACTTTGGTTCTGATCATTCTGATTCCCAGATAGGTTTTTATCACTGCATTAAATTGATAAAGCAAAATCATTTTACTGACTCAAAACCTGAAGATAAATTAAAAACAGGGTGACAAAGAGCCTGGGGAACCTAGCGTCTATACAAGGGTTTCTCATTTTCACACATAAAATGAGCACAATAGATTTGGATGTTAATATCGGATTGTAATCCCTATATTTTATAAACTCTGATTGACAAGCATTGAAATGCGGGCGTATATGTATGAAATATCCCAGCGTTTAATTTGCGCAGCAAAGCAGTTATAGGGGCCTATAGAAATGTGATCTGAGGATAGTGGGCCACAATAATGAAAAGAGAAGCAAAAGCTTTAACAATGACTCAACCAAGCAACTTCTCTAAAATGTAAGATGATACCAAATAATAGGACAGTTCTTTGCCAAGCCTTTGAGTTCTTGAATTCTACCAATTTCTAGCTGAACTAGAAGAGATACAGGTTTTCTGATAAATGTATAATCAGAACATAAAAGGAATGAAATGCTGTCAAGTTTCTCTGTTCCACAATCATCAGTTTTTAGTAGCTGTATCCTATCTCAGTTCCTTGACAGATGCGCATAACAAAATGAAATAATGTCAAGACTTGTGAGCTCTTATCTCAAAATGTGTTTGGGTGAAAAAGGACTTCAAATGTAATTTTTTTCTTCCCCCAAAGAAGAATGTGAAAAGTTTTGTTTGAGTCTTTAAAACAGAAAATGTACCATCTATCTGGGGTTGACATATGTCATGAGCTGGGTCGCTTAGTCATACGATTCTGGATCTATTTTATAAAACCTGGCTCCAAATATATTTGTGGATGCTGTCAACAAAGTTATCATGGGAGATAATGGGCTTCACATACAAAAAAGAAAATTGTTGGGACACCTACCTTCAGATTAAGTGTACTTTTTTTCCTTTTCTCTTGTTGCTTGCATACTTGCTACTCCAAAAATAACATTACATTTGAAATACTATATATATATATTAAAATGTCACTTAAGGAGAAAAACAAGGACTGCCCCCAGGATTGTTTGGAACTCACTGGGTAAAAAAAAAAAAAAATCAAGGTTATTTTGGAGATAATGCAAGTATTTAAAAATAATAACTTGGGGTGGGGGATAATTTTTTATGTAAATTTAAAGTTACCCATATTTTGTATGGTTATATATTTATGTACTCCAAGAACAATAGTTATTTCTTGTCGAAACTAAAAATAGCCAATAAAATAAAAATACATTTTCATTTTCTGCTGTTTGATAGGTATCTCCCAAATAACCTAATTCCTTTACCTATAATCTGCTCAATGTAATTTTTTTTTACAGAGAAAAAGGTCATCATTAACAATGCTTTGCTGAAAGGGCCCCAGCTTCGTAGTCTGAAATAACTTGAAACTAAACACTCCAAGTGTGAAATGCCCATGTATAGAATCCTTGAAATGACCCTTCACTTCATCCCATGTTGATGTGTTTGGGAATATACTCCAGCTAACAGCAGAAGTGAGAGGGAAAGCATCCCCTTTCCCTGAGTGTGTTATGAAGGCAGCCGAGGGGAGGGTCTCATACCAGCCTGGGAGGGGCAGGCCCATGTCCACTCTCTCTTCCTGTGACTCATTGCTGATTCTGGAAAAATCACTCAAGCTCTCTCTGTACTAGGTGCCTCACCTGGGAAGTGAGACAGTGACTTAACTCATAGGAACTAATTACTGGCTACAAACTGCAGATGAAGATACACCACGTAAGTGGCGGGTATGATTAAGAGGCCGCTCTGAGAGGTGGCCCCCTGGTTGCCGGACAGGAGCAGCATCATCCTGATTGAATGAGGAAAATAAAACAGCCAGGAGAGGTCTTTTGGTGGCTGTTGTGACTTTATCTTTACAGAACTGAGACACCTCAAATTCAGTGCATATGGTCACCGGGGAGGTAGAAAGCATCGAGAGACCACAAAAGTTGCAGAGCTAACACGCACTGTTCACTCTGAGCAGGTACTTATGCTCTTCAGTCTCAGTTTCTCCATTTGGCAAAAGGGATAATAATAATGCCAGCTCAAAACTGTTGGGAAGATTCAAGGAAACAATGCCGTAGGTCTGAGATCAAGACAAGCAGATGGTGAGGCCATTGAGTATTAGGTTTCTTGTCCCTTTTTTTCTCCTTTTGGGTTTGGTTCATTACAGACCATCTGATGGAGGCTGAAATGAAGTTCAGTATGTGACTCCAGCTTGTCAAAAAAGCAACCATCACAGAATCACATCTCGCTAAAAGCAACAGAGCAGTAAGAGCTGCCTAGGCATGGATGAAGGCCAGCAACGGAGCTTTTATTTACATGGCATTCAGAAGACAGCAGTTCAATATGTTGCATTCTGGTTCCAGACTCTGTCAGTTCACTCTTACTACACTGCATGGGCCTGGTTCAGTTCCAGTAACTCTCACACTTCTCATCTTTACAACAGGTGGAACTCCAGTGTAGACACTGGCAAGCATGTCACCAAGGTTAAAGAGTACTGGAAAGTTAGTGATGACCTCTGCTTTTTCATTAATGGAAATGGACTTCCCCTCCCCCAGTCCTCTCAGCAATCATCCTAAACAGCAAGGGTACTGTGGGATACAAAAAAAAAAAAAAAAAGCTCATTTCTGATGAAATTGGGAGTCCTCAGATATCCCAAATGGCAAGATATCTGGATGGGCTGCCAAATGCAACTAGATCCAGTGGGGCTGGAGTAAGACAGAGTGGAGATGGCTGTGGGAGATCTCAGCACTTGTGGGAGAACACAGGTGTCCAACTGCCTGGTGAAATCTAAGGCATGTCAAGGAGGAACCATATAGAATCACCATCTCTGCCTGAAGAACGCACATGGATGAGGCCCTCGGAGAAGAGAGATACTGAAATGCAAATAACTGCCCATCTTTGCAGACTAGGAAGGAGGACAGGCTAAATGAACATGCATTTTCGATCTCTCTCTTGCTTACACACACACACACACACACACACACACACACTCTCTCTCTCTCTCTCTGTCATGAGGAGCTTCTAAATTAAATAGATTCCTTTTGGCCTGAAATAATGTCCTAGCCACCACTACCCTAAACATATGGTCCACGAAAAACTCAAAAGGGAGTAGTAGGAGTAACAACAACAACAATAACAACAATAATATAATAGTAGTACATGATCTGTAAAGGACACAAAAAAGGGAGGAAAAGAACAAGATAAGCATATGGTAAATACTCACCAGATGAAAACTATATAAGAAATATAATGCAATACATTCAAAGAAAATGTAGAACAAGCAATCTATGGACAACAGAAATTCGAGAGTTTGGAAATAGGCACAGCAACACAAAATGATGAAACAGGAGTTGACTGAGGCTAAAAGTGGAGGAGAATATGAAAGCATCATAAAACGGATAGTTGTATGAATGCAGCAAAAAGTACATTAACCACTGGCGTAAAAATGGATGAGACACGAAGGACAGTATTTGAGAAAGCAAGCATAATTAGAAACTAATAAGAATTAACAAGGATCAAAGGGGAAGAACAGACAACATATACATGATAGATATTTGTAAAAAGGAGATTAAAAAATTTAAAAAAAACCCTCAAAGTCATTAATTCAGGTAATGTTCAGAAATTAAAGACTTGAAGCTTGGGACCCACAGAGTACCGGATACCCTAGAAAAAACTAACAACCTTCAAAACAGAGAGAGAGTCCTTTGTGCATCCAGGAAAGAAGACTGAGTTACTTCCCGGTTGGCCTTAGACTTCTCCACATGAATAAACAATAAGAGAATAAATACTTTACAGCAAAGTTTAGAGCATACTAAGTGAAAGTAAACGTGACCCAAGAATTTTATAACCAGAACATTTAAATTAGAGATGCAGCAAATACTTCATGCATGTGGTAAAGTCAAGGATTCTAACTCCTACCAACCCTCCTTTAGGATGCTACAGCACCCTTTTCTAATCTTTTAATTTTACTGTCATCTACAACAGTAAGGACGTTTCATATTATACTGAGACTCAGTAGAGATCACCATCTGTACTGAAAGGACATCCAAGAAATATTTTCTATTACTATGAAAGATTCGCTGTTCTTTTTCTTCCATTCCATTCTTTTACATCTCATTTCTTAAGACACGCAGGTCATGACTAACTAAACGAATTTCACAGCCCCACAAATGGATCACAACCTGAAGTCGGAAGACGATATACTACAGGACAGGTTTTAGCCAACTAAGAGATGAAGAAAGTAGCATTTGAAACAAGTAAGTATAGTAACAGGGTTTAAGTATTTTTAAAGATTTGAAGGTAAATAGAAGAAAGCAAGCTACTTAAACAACTAAAATTTATTTGGAGCACAAAACAGAGAAGAGGTGTCATTGTTTATAATGGGGAATCAATAATAATAAAGTGTTCCTAGAAGAAGTGAAACGTAAACACGTAAAACTATGAACAAAGGGGAAAAAACAGTTGCCTGACTGGCTCAGTTGGTGAAGCATGAAATTCTTGATCTCAGCTCAGGGTCATGCATTCGAGCCCCACATTGGGTGGAGATTACTTAGAAATTAAACTAACAAAACTTTAAAAAACATGTACTAGTTAAAAAGTTTAAAAGAGAACACTAAAAGTTGAAAGCATTAGATAAAATATATCTATGATCTCAATAAATGACAATGGAATAAAATTCATCTGTTAAAAAGGGTTGAGGATTAAAATTAAATCCCAGAGCTAAACTCAATAACATGCCATTTACAGGAGATATATCTATAATCTGATACTAAAAGACAAAGACATATAAGGGAAATGAAAAAGTGAAAAGCAGGGGATGCAACAGCTATTTTAAACAAGCTTGCATTCAGAGACAGGTGCATTAAATGAATCTAAGAAAGAAAAGCACTTTAAAATAGAAAATAGAAGCACCTGGGTGGCTCAGTCAGTTAAGCTGCCACCTTCAGCTCAGGTCGTGATCCCAGAGTCCTGGGATTGAGCCCCACATCAAGCTCTCTGCTCAATGCGGAATCTGCTTCTCCTCTGTATTTAGCACAGGAGAAGCAGATTCCGCAATAAATACAATCTTAAGAAAAATTGTTTTTCTTTTTAAGTTCTTATATTTGTAAAATGTTCTGCATTCTTCAAAACAGGTAAGCACATACCATCTCATCTGATCACTGTAGTAAGAGAATGACAAGGTGGGTCAGTGCTGTAATCTTAGCATGACAAACAAGGACCCTTGGCTCAGAGACCTTGGGAGACACATAGGGCCCTGGGGCTGCCAAGTCCTTCCTCCACCTATTCAAACTGGTCCAGGCTCCTAGAGAATAGAATATTGGGATTTCCTAACACTGGGGCTGTATCAGGTGATTTCACAAACAGATAAGATGCCACCTGTTACACACTGGGAACAAAAGAACTCCAATAAACCTCAGTTAGATCTGCTTCATCATCCAAGGCATTCAACCTTGGTGATGGACTGATGTCCCCTCAAAATCTGTATGTTGAAATCATAACCCCTCAGTCCCTGAAAATATGAGTATATATGGAGATAGGGTCAGTTAAGTTAGAATGAGTCACATGGTTGGTCCTTATCTAATGTGACAGGTACCCAGATGAGAGGAGATTAGGACACAGGCATACACAGAGGGAAGACCAAGCTAAGACAAAGGGAGAAGATGGCCATCTACAAGGCAAGGAAAGATGTTTCAGAGGAAACCAACCCTGCCAACACCTTCATTTCTAAATTCCAGCTTCCAGAACTGTGAGAAATACCTTTCTGTTGCTTTAAAACATCTAATGCCCCTTTCATCTTTATATATGGATAAAGTACTTTCTCTACTCTTTCATGGATCATCTGTGAAGGTCAATTAGAGAGTGATTAAGCTTGCTTATACCAACATTTTAAGAGAAACAACAATGCAGTCAAGAAAACATGACTTGGAAGTAACTTTTCCTACATGCTGAGTTTTCTTTTCAAAGGAGTGAATATCAACCTGTTAGGAATAGAAAACTTGTTGACCTAGGCTAATCCTCCTGCTGTTACTGTTCTCAGTGATGCATTTGATTTTTGATGGTCGCACATTTAAAAAACTGACAATCTGATGGCCTGTTCTAAGAGGACCCAAGCGTATGCAGAAGTAATGTCAACAAGATCTTCAACTGGGGTGAGAGCTAGGGCATGTATTCCCATCTTTCCAGAGAGGGGACCTGATCCAGTGGCACAACTGAAATCCCACAGAGGCATTCTGCCATTATTAGAACCTGGCCCCACCTTGAACACCACGTAAGAAAAGGAGAAGGGTTTGGAAACTTGACATGTGGGCTGGAGCGGCTCTCAGCCTCACCCAGCAATTCACCCTCTGCTTTCCACTGACCAGCTCTGTGGCTTTAGGTGAGTCCTTAATCCTGTCTCCTCATCCACAAAGTGGGATAACAAAGAACCACCACGAGGATTAAGTGAAATCATACATGAGAAAACTATGTAAGTTAAATGATAAAGAACTACTCCAATGTGGGAATGCAAGCTGGTGCAGCCACTCTGGGAAACAGTATGGTGGTTCATCAAAAAGTTGAAAAGTGGAGCTACCTTACCATGCAGCAATTGCACTAGGTATTTGCCTGAAAGAAACAAATGTAGCAATCTGAAGGAGCACTTGCACCCCAATATTTTAAAAACAGCAATGTCCACAATAGCCAAACTACAGAAAGAGCCCAGATGCCCATCAACAGATGGATGGCTAAAGAGGAGGTAGTGTGTGAATGGACTACTATTCAGCCATCAAAAAAAAAATCTTGCCATTTGCAACAAAGTGGATGGAACTAGAGGGAATTATGCTAAGCGAAATGAGTATATCAGTGAAAGACAATTATCATATAATCTCACTCGTGTGCAATTTATGAAACAAAACAGGATAATAAGGGAAGGGAGAGGAGAACAAAACAAGGCAAAATCGGAGAGGAAGACAATAAAAGATTCAGTCATAAGAAACAAACAGGGTTGTGGGAGGGAAAAGGGGGATGGGGTAACTGGGTGATACAAACTATGTTAAGTAATTGAATTTATATTTTAAAAAATGAGAGCAAGACAAACACAAACATACAAAAACACAAACACACAAAGAACTACCCAAATGTAACACTATTAATATTGTTAAATGAGGTGAAGGATTACTGCACCAGGAGCCACAAGACTGCTAACTCTGTGATCTATGAACACTTCTGTACATATGTTACACTTGCATTAAAACATGTTAAAAGAACTGATTTCTAATTCTGTGTCTGCTGCAAGCTAGAGTTAACATAGGGTAGGGCCACCTTCCTTCTAAGGGTCCTTAGTGTCCTCACTTGTAAAATGAGGATGTTGAACTATATACTATCTTACGTTATTTGGAACTATCTGTGATTTATTTCTCATTACTCAACGTCTTGATAATATACCATGATAACACATTTTTAAAATGGAGGTTTTGACTCGTAGGTGGGGACACATCTGTTTGATGTGAAATGCCTGAGGTCAAAGAACAAAGGGGTTTGTGAGATTCCTGGCTGTTTTACGAGTAGATTATACAGGGGATCCCCAATGACTGGCTGGCTGGGTGTTATGAGGGGAACACTGCCTGGGAGATATCTAAGAGATGAAAGCACTCAATTTCAGGCATGAAAGCAACACAGCGCTCCACATGTAACTTCTCTATATTCACATAAATTGTAAAGATGTATGAAAAGTTCAGGACACAGATTTCCTCATCCCTAGCCCTTGGTTTGAATTCTAATTCTACCAATTATTCAGCCAACTGTGTGACTCTAAACAATTTCCTTTCCCTCTGAAAGTCCCGGCCTCTTAAACCAGCACCAAGACAAGAGAACCTGTATCACAGCATAGTGCATGGCGCATGACAAGTGTCAGAGCCTCATCCTGTTCCTCCACATGACTCAGCATATAAACTGAGGATCTCTCCTCCTTTCAATTCTTGGATTTATACTGGGGTTGACTAAGGAACATATATGACACATTAGTTCCCAGCATAACACTGTGCACACATATACACATTGAGCAGTTTTTGAGGATGCAAGCAGGATTCAAAGAAATCCCCTGTGGAAGTATAGCTCTTTATTTATAAGGAGGGATGAGAGATGAAGCAGTGACAGAAGAGAATTTAGGTTGTGTTTTGGATAAATCTCTCATACATAAGTACTGTTAGATATTGGGACAGATATTCTCCAGATACTTAAGACATTACACAATTCTTTCTTACAGTGAAAATCCGGTAAATGCAGAAAAGGATGAAAAGGGAGACACCCCCATAATTATAATGCCTAGACAGAAACAGTTCTGATGGGGAGCCTCAAAAGACTGCAGGTCCCATTCCACCCCAGCCATGTATCTCAAGTGGTAAGAACAACTGACTTTCCTTTCCTCCCCCAACTCCCACCTTGTATCAGAAAGAGTTATAGGTAAGGCCGGACACTAGCCAAGTCCCTTAAAGCAGCTCTCAGTTTTCACATCACACCTGTAGAATGAGACACTCCATTATTGCTATTGGAAAGATACCAGATAATCTGAATGTTACTCATAGAGCACCTTTTTCTGACCATACACAGTGTTTAGTACTTTCGCACACATCATCTCTGTGAAAACGCCTGATAAACCTTCAAGCACCATTCAGACGGTAGCATCAGGATAGTATAGATTCTTGACTGTCCCAATGACAATTTCATTATCTAGAAGGCAGAGGAAGCATAAGGAGAACACTAGGCCTAATTCTAAACAACCAAGAATCAGGGACAAACCTGGGTAGGATGTGTCAGGCAGTATCATGCAGTTTTCTTCACGAATAATAAAATAGAGAAGCAACCTACACGTTTCCCTGGTAGATCTTCCTAGCCCCGAGAGAAAATATCCCACATTTTTTCCCCCAACTCTCGAAATTTTCTGAATGCTCAGTGACCACATTTGCATCTCAAAGGTGATCACCAATTAGAATGAAATGTAATGGGTCCGGGAAATGCGAACATTCTGTGCCATGGGAACATCTGAAACCACAGAATGGAACATGTGAAATCTATTTGGAATCTGATCTCTCTCTGCAATTAGGCACAGGTGCCTACACACGCCAGGGTCCCCACGTGCCCACTCACCTGGGCACACCAGGATGCGTTCAGGGTCCCCACGTGCCCACGCACCTGAGCACACCACGGTGCGCTCCGGGTCCCCGCGTGTCCATGCACCAGCGCGCCCCACGTGCCCGCACATGTAAGCGTGCACACCTGTGGCACCCCCGCGCCCCCACGGATTCTGCCGATTCTCAGCAGACCTGACTTCAACCTGGGACGTGTTGTTAAGACCCAGCCATGAAGCGCTGTCTCTGAAGGCTTATAATTGAAAAGGGCACAGGGTGCTTGTTACAGCACCCCCGGTGCCAGGTTGCACGGAGTGAACGGCTGCAAGGAACTTTAATTACCACTCCTTGCGGCGAGCTCACCTGTTTTGCTGTTTCAGTGAGGGCCGCCGCTGCTGCCTTGCCCAGTTGCTGCACCATCTTGTAAAACAGGCTCTCTTCATTCTGCAGCAAAACATATGGTTCATCATATTCTTTCAGTCGTCCTGAATCCAAAACCTGTTAATCAGCAGAAAAGAAACCCATTAGCACACAATGTTTTGCAGCAACATATTATAACTCAGACAATATTTCGGAAAGGGGCAGGGGAAGGAGAATAGAGAGAATCCATTTGGGTGGTAGGTCTGGCTGGTGTTTAAATGGTCTGATTACCCCGTTTTCCTAAGCAGACAAAGGCCTAGCCCGACCTTTTATTATTATAATGTTATAGGAAAGAAGAAAATGAAAGTTTTAAACTATGATTATGGGCACTCAGCAGACCTGTGGCATTTTATATTCTGCCAAAGGCATTTTGGGTTGTGATTAGTTAGTGCTTTTGGCTCTCAGACTCTGAGGTTTGAGGGCTATTTATACATATATTCAGAGTTGGGGAATTTCTTGATTTCAGAAAATCAAAGTCAATTTACCTAAAAAGTAGAGTGATGTCATACAGATGGCAGCGGCCTGACAGCAAATTAATTGCCAAGCTGG
Source organism: Vulpes lagopus (assembly GCF_018345385.1). Lineage (NCBI taxonomy): Eukaryota > Metazoa > Chordata > Mammalia > Carnivora > Canidae > Vulpes > Vulpes lagopus. The sequence goes on along the minus strand of NC_054839.1, from coordinate 15,778,133 downwards.
TCTGACAGCATCTCTGAGAAATATTTGGAAAAGCTTCTGGAATTTCTTTAGGGTCCTGGAACATGTCAGCCAGTAAGAGGGGACAAAATGCCCCTGGCAGCAAGATTAAGGTGCATCGTCAAATTCGCTTTGGTTGGAGCTTATTATTCTGGGAGTGAAAGACTGGCTAAAAGAGCTGCTACCTAAGCAGCTTTAGCATAATTGCTCTGCACAGAAGAAATCTCTAGAAATCCAATTTTCTCTTTGGATAAGACTAAAGAAGTAATTAAGAAACTGAGCTCCAAATTCCAGCGATGATGACCTGCACGGTACATGGGGGGCAGCACAGTCCCTGTTGCAGGGGATCTTAATATCAGTTTTCACAATTATCTTCCCTGCTTCCTTTTCTCTTTCTTCAGCTGCCTGCCTTTCAGCCATTTTATTGCTCATTAATATGTCCACTAATTGGAAATTGAAAGGGAGAGGAAGGGGCTCTTAACTCTCCATTTCTACTTATTAGTAGCTCTGGTTAATGGTCTGGTCGGGAAGAAAGAGGCTGAAACAATTGGCCCAAATGCTGTACCTAGGAAAACAGTTCTCATGTTAAGTGGCACTTAGGTCTTCATTTGGGTGGTATTTAAAGTAAATTTATCTTAAGGGGATACGCTGAAACTCCAAGCAGGACGCAGGTTGTTTGTCCACATCTAGGGATTGAAGTTAATTCTGTCCTGTGGTATTTAATCGGAAACATTTATTAAGTCTCATAAAGGCATTTTCCTGTTAATCTTTTGTTTACTACTGTGAATCACGGCTAAGGGCAGCTTTCTCAAAAGAGTTCAAGAAGAATTGAATCTGTCACATCCACATAATAATTAAAATGTCCTATAATTTGGCATGCCAATTTAGATGCCCCGAATGTGTAATTTTCCTTAAGCATAGCATTATAGACCATAACCACTCCTCCTGATGTTGAAGAAGAAAAAAAGCAATTGTAAAATACAGGTTTCTCACATGCTTAAAGACTAAGTAAATAAGTGAATCAAATTACTTCATACAATGAAGAACTTTATATTGTGCAGAAGCAACAACTTTTGAAAAATCACCAATAAAGAGTTGGTGGAAAATGAGTTCTCTGACCATAAAGACTAATTTTTAAGGGAATGAAAGTATTACTGATATTTTTGTCCATGTTCAACTTTGTACTTTATTGAAATCTGAGTGAATAGTAAATTTTTCCATTTTCTCTCATATTGTCTGAAAACACACAAGTGCCACTGAGATGAGTAGTTCTCAGAATTGGCCAGTATCTGAAAAAGCAGAGCGGGGGAAGGGGGATGATGCTCTCAAAAAGCAACAGGGATAGCAATGTAAATGACCAAAAGATTATTTTAGTTGAAATACTTTGAGCCTTCTAAGTATTAAATATAATGCAATGTAATAAAGAATGAATGCCTTAAGAGTAAAAAAAAAAAATTCAATTCATAATAAAATAGTGGTCTTTTGAATTTGAAAAGAAATAAAAATAGCCGTGGATTGAACACTCATTGTATGTCAGAGACTTTATAGACATCACTGTTAATTCTCAAGGTAGACAGGGTACACAATTTCCTTCCTTCTTCCCTTCCTTCCTTCCTTCAATCCATCTACCCATTTATCATTCCTTACTTCTTACCTTCCACTCTCCCATCCATTCATCCATCGATCTATCCAGGAAATAGTTATACCTAATACCAAAGCACTGTTCTAGGAACAGGAACTTCAAAGATGAGCAAAACAACATTCTGTCCAAAAAACCCATAGCCAGATATGAAGACTGAGGTGCTGATGTGTTCAGTAATTTGCCTAGGCTTCCGCATCAGTAGAAGGCAGAGGTGGGATTCAACCCCAGGGCTGAATCCCTATTCTTTCCTCTCCATGTCATTTTCCAGGGAATGACCATTCGATTATCAGAAGCAAAATAAGGGAGATGAGAATTTTAATATTCAATTTTCTAAGATGCCTTTCCATAATATCGTATATTGACTTCATATAATTTAAGAAAAATATGCCTATAAATGCAAACGTTTGCCCCTGTCCACTTTCCACTGCATTTTTTATCATACTCAGGGCTCAAATTACTTGCTGTGTGCTTGGTAGATGGATAATCACAGAAAAAGAAAACCAATTTTATGAAACTTTTAGGATGAATAAAGCATAAGTTAACACACGGCAAAGACACATTTGAGGAAACTAAGTAAACCTTCATTAATTTATGAATTTATGCCCCAAACATTTGTGGCATACTTGCATTCATGTCATCCTGCGAAATGCTGTGGAGGAAGCAAAAGGTAAGTAAGTCATAACGGCTGACTTTCTGGAGTCCATACTGAGAGAATGAAGGGCTCAAATGTCTATAAAGCAAGAAAAAAAGCACAAAGGTGACCTGAGCAGCAGAAGAAAGGATTTCTGGCCACAGGTTCTGAGAACAACCTTCAAGACAGAGAGTTTACTAAATGGAGCCTGAAAGAATGGGTAGGCTAACACAGAGAAGTGAAGTGGGCCTGAGGATGGACAGGGGTCATTCCAGACCCAGAGAACAGGAGCCAAGAGGTCTGGAGGCAAGTCTCTCAATTCCTTAAGGGCAGGATGATTCAGTTTCCCTTGTTTTCTGTTGCATCTCTTCACGAGGAGTAGGCACACAAAATTAAATACAAAGGAAACTGGCTAAAAGTTAAATACAAAGGAAACTAAATTTGGGGCATGATGACATGACTGCCCAGTGCTATAGTCTGATAGAACCTTCAGGGTGAGATCAAGTGAGGAGTGGGTGTAGCTGGTATTCGGAATCGGGCGATAGGATACCAGGATGGCAATACTAGGGACAGAGACTCAGAGGACCACATCCCTCAGGTTGCTGCGTGGGCAAGAAGGAGAGACACATGAGGGACAGCCAGACAGAAATGAGACAAGGGACAGTCAAAGAGGAGAGAGCTCTGGCAGAAACAAGAGTGCTGAGCCACCAAGACTCATGGTCCAGGTGCTACAGTGCCTCTTGGGGAGCAGTCCAGGAACCCAACTGAACCCACTTCACCTTTATATTACTGGCTTGAGCAAAGATTCGAGATCTTTGAGAGTAACTAAAACATGAAGGAAGCAACTCCAGATTTTCGTTACGTATAGAAAAACAGGTATAATTCTGAGTTCTTATTTTTAACATCTTTTACATCTTTTATATAAGAAAAAGCTCCTGTGTTTTCCTGCTATGCCCCCAACTCTCCAATAGCCAAGGTCAACAACAAATGAAAGCACACATCTGAGCGGGGGTGGGAGCAATCTCATGGTGCCAGCATCTCTCCAGGAACGCCAACCTCAAATCACTCGTGCTCTCTAGCAGGTTAAGGAAAAATACATTATATTGGATGACTCAGTCAGTCAGTTACAGAAACTCAATGAAAATGTGCTTATCAGGCCTGAGGATCTGCAGATATTCCGGGTAGCTGTCCTCGAGATAAAAATTAAATGGACCAATTGCAAAATAATCTAATCCATTTTAAATGGTGGGATGCCATCAGTGATAGCGGGGTGGTTGCAGGGAGAGGCCAGGAAGGGGGGTGGGGAGAGAGAAAACTGACAAAGAGCAAAGAGATGACAACAACCAACGAAGGGAGATCCCACTGAGCAGCAACTAGAGTGAAAGGATCAGAGTTTCAGACATTTGCTTTTGGTGGGCTGCTGACCCAGAGGCAAAGTGACAGTTACCCAGCCTTGGATGTTGGGTCCCTGACTGGTCAGATGGGTGCCTGTGATTTTCTCTGTGATAAGATACTGTGGCAACTATTACTCAGAATCCTTTCTTAGGTCTTGAAGTGGTCAACCAGCATCACTTAGGGAAGAGGACTGAAGGCTGGATCACAGCAGCCACTTGAGCTGCTCCCTCAAATTCATGCTGTCATATGTAGGCACTCACCCCCTCCCCAAGTATTTTTTCTCTGAGATTGTGCTTTCTACCTTCCTAGTAGTTATCTTTCCTTCTGAAAACCTGAATGAAATCTCTTGATGTATTGTTTGAGGAGCATTTCTCTTCTGAAATGCTCTAACTCTGGCCACGGATATAGGCTCACTGAAGAAAAATTCCATCAAGGTGAAAAAGAGAATTGAAATAAAACTCCAATTAGTTTGGAGATTTTTTTTATTTTTATTTTTTTGCTTTTCCAAGGTGGATGGTGGGGCTTGGTAGGGGGGGGGGGGCAGTGTGGTATGTTACAAACATTTCTGGGTTTAAGGTCTTTGGAAAAAACTCAATTAAAAGGGGCTGGAGGGACACCTGGGTGGCTCATTGGTTGAGCGTCTGCCTCTGGCTCAGGTTGGGATCCTGGGATCCTGGGATTGAGTCCCACATTGGGCTCCATGCGGGGAGCCTGCTTCTCTATTTCTCTGCCTCTCTCATAAATAAATAAAATCTAAATAAATAAATAAATAAATATCTTTTAAAAAATAAATAAATAAGATACAGAGAGCCTGGAGTTGAGGAAGAAAGGTAAAGACTACAAAACTGTAAAATGGACTGTAAGTAGAAGAGGTGGCCTCTGGGCTTCTCATCCCCAGCTTTTCGTTCTCTAGAACTCCTTAACCCTCAATGGTAAAAATGCTGAACCCAGGCAGCAATGCGGCGGGGATGGGGGGGGGTGGGGGGGCGGGGGTACTGTCAGGAGTTGAGGGTATGCAAGAATGAAGAGGAAAAAGTGATACCACCCGGCTGAAGAGAAGATAGGTCACAAGTAACCAACTAATCCTCAAACTACAGGGAAGAAGCCGTCTTTAACGCAGAGATAGTGGTGAGTATTAGGAGAAAGAGGATTTCTAATTTGTCTGTCTTGCTCCACTGTTTTGTGGCAACTGAGCAAATGAGGAAGATTAAATTAGCTGTCATTATGACTACATCATGTTTAATAAAGTTAAAATTGAAAGAACATCTTTGTAAAATAGAATTCTAAGCCTAACACATTAATGGCGCTTAATGAACCAAAACTGGGTAAATCCCTTTGGAGAGCCAACACATAAACAAAGCTATTAATTAGGTCACAGTTGTTTCCCAAAAAGCCTTTTGTTTGATTTACTTACAGTAAACAAAACCATATCCATTCGTCTTTGTGCAGAAGTATTCACCAGTGCAACAAAATGTAATTATTACACGGTGAGCACGTGCAATTACACGACTTTACGATGACAGGGCTGTTGGTTATGCCCTTCATTAGCGTCCGTCATTTACACAGCCGCTCCCCGAGGCTGGCTGCCACCCTCCACCAACACCTGCCACACCACTCTCCACTCTCTAGAAGAGCAGGCCTTGTAGCTGACTGACTCGTCTCCATGGCCCTAAAGCTTTCAGAATAACAGACCATCCCTTGTTTTGTGGAAAGAAAATGGGTATTTCTAAAGCCAGCAAGAAAAAAAAAGGTACCCCAAATTAAAAATTTGAGAAAAGAACATTATTTATGGTGTTTTGCTGGATTAAAAGCCAAATGCTAATCAGAAACTCTACAATAAAATAGGTTTCCATCCGGAGTGGATGGAGTGCAGAGGACAAGACCCCAATGATGAGGCTAGGGAATGCACGCCACCTGGGTCCCCTGAGGTCTAATCCTGCTATTCCCTGTCAAAGGAGCCAGCAACCAAAACCAGCTATGACCAAGATGGAAGCAAGTGGCCATGTTGACCTTCCCTGGTGGGAGCCCTGGACTGAAGGTCCTCCCAATCACTGGAGCGGCAGCCCCATGGGAAAATTCACCACAAAATTAAGGTCCCTCCGGGCACAGGTCACAGGTCATAAGCTCTGAAGAGAAACTTGTACTTCTCATCTCCAAACCGACTTCTCCCTCAGCTCCCCCAACTCCACCAGACCTCAGAACCCTTCCCTCACATGCCAGGCTCAACCCATCATATTGTTGTTTATCTGCCCCCAATACAACCTTCTCACCATTTCCATTCCTGGAGACTTAGTCGGAGCTGCCAGCATCCTGTTGAACCCAAAGACAACAGACAGTTTTAACTCTTAAATATGCGGGTTTTTAACTCCCTCCTTAAGGAAAGAGGGAGAGCAGGGAGAGCAGAGAGAGTGAGGTCAGGACAATAAGGAAGGGAGGGGCTGTAAAGTGCTCTGCCAAACCACATTGAGGACTTGGACAAAGAAACTGCCCAAGAGAAAAATCTGAGGTTCTTGAAATTTACCAGGAGATACTGGTAAGGAATGCATTCCACAAATTGACCTATTCTGATAATGGCAAGGAAGCTGACTGGTAAAGAGGATACAGAAGTTTCCAGCCGTGGGTCAGGTGCTGATGGGTAAGATTAAGGAAGGACCAGCTAAAGAGTCTGGGAGTTCTGTTGTTTGGTGTTTCCTTAACCGATCATGCATTCCAGAGCCACAGTATTCTAAGTATTTCTAAGAAGGAGATGAAACAAAGAAGTTACCATCACTGTGGTCATACCAAAACCAAAAATAAATCTATATGGTACATTTAGGAGCAAGGATTTTATTTGGACCAGCCCCCAACAGAAGAGGAGATTAGCCCAGCTTGCGGCTTCTGCCCCCAAAGCTTCACAAAGCACGTCAGACAGGGAAGCTTCATGGCTTCACTCAACCTATTGTGAGGATAATGTGTGCCATTCAATGCCAAGAGATGAGAACACAGTGATGGGAAACAAATGGGAATGAAAGGTTATTTTTCCAATTACTACTTAAGAACAAAAAAGGAAGGCATAAGAATGCATGATGCTAAATGTTTCTGGAATCTTAAGAGTCACTGTCAGGCCATCATGGAATGTCACAGGATAGCTCATGGAAGTCAGGTGGAGTGACCTGCTTCCTACTGTGATGTTCTAGTCCAGGTAGGCCACATCCTAAAGCATCCTAAAGCATCCTTCAGGTTGGGAATACCCAACTCTTGTGTCTGCCCCGTCAGATCTCATTCCTGTACATGTCCTGGTCTGGGGAGTGCTAACATGGAAGGTAGCGCTTCATCATGGAGACTCTGGAATTTCTCATTGCTCCCAAACAAGCCCCTGCACTAATGATCCCACCTGACAGTGCATGAGAAGCAGTGTAGGAGGGACTGTTGCAGAAACTACCTGAAAGATTCAAAGGAGACAGCTTCGTTTTCACCGGACATAAGGAAGCTTGGATCTTATTGATTATTTATTCTTGATCATTAACCTTTTTACTACAGATCATCAAAATCACGGCTTAACTCCATTTGTTGCCTCTCATACACTATACAGGCCTTCTTTATTTATTTACTGCTTCACCACTGATCAAAGTATCACTGGATACCGTGGTGTCTGGTAACAATGGTCAGCGTCCACGAGACAGGTAAAACTCAGCCTGTTACCACAAATGGGGACTCAGCCTGAGCATTCCTCCACATTATTTGCATCTAAACACTTTTCCTTTGAGGGATGACTTCCTCTCATTTTATAAAGCCACATCCTAAGATTTATTGAAAACGAGTAAGCAACAGAGGAAAAGGAGACAAAAGAGAAAAGAGAGGAAGATAGAGACAAAAGGAAGAGAGGGAGGGGGAAAATAAGGAAAGAAAAATAAGAAAGGAAAGATGGAATTACTATGAATGAAAGAGCCAATCAAATCTAAAGGACAGCAGATAGATACCTAGGGACCAAAGCTTGGATCCTGCCAAGTGTGCGGTCCCCGGATCTACCAGGGAAGAGATTTGCTGGATGCTTATCTAGTCTCAGCAGCCTCAGATCCACCTTCTATCCTACAGTCACACCTGAGATGCTGAGGCTGGTTTCTGCAAATCCCAAATCAGAGACACTTTGGACCAGGGATATTCTGTTGGGTTCCACCAGCAGGGGGTATGAGAGGGGATACTGACAGTGGGCAATGAAGCAAACGGGTGCTGTCGTTTATGCCAGTCCTGCAACATAACCCAGGGACTGGGACCTGGCACCAGCCCCCAGCATCCATTAGAACACACACTGTGAACTAGCCTCATGGTGCCCCTCACAGATGTGACCAGCAGCTGGACAGTGGCTCTCCTTGGAAATCTGAGCATAGGAGTCTTCAGGGTCTCTCCTCTGCCATGCTCTGGTCCGGAGATCTGTCCAGGGGTTCAGGTGCGTCCAAAAATTATTACTCTGGTGCCTCCCTTCCACTTTTTCAGACCTCCAATTCTTATATTAAATCCCCTATATTAAATTTTTTCTTTGAAATATTCGGTGTTTTGGACTTGGGCCTCTCTTCTCACAGACTGCCGTCTAACATTACATCTTGCAAACATCTCAATAGCCAAGAAATTTTGCAACTTAACCAACAACCGCTCACCAGCCGAAATGAAAGGCTAATTTTCTGATTAATAGAACCCAAAATACTTGGGACACCTGGGTGGCTCAGCAGTTGGGCGTCTGCCTTTGGTTCTGGGCGTGATCCTGGGATCTGGGATCTAGTCCCACATCTGGCTCCCCACATGGAGCCTGCTTCTCCCTCTGCCTGTGTCTCTGCCTCTCTCTCTCTCTCTCTCTGTGGCTCTCATGAGTAAATAACTACAATCTTAAAAAAAAAAGAGAGAGAGAGAGAGAGAGAGAGAGAGAGAGAGAATCCAAAATACTGAAACAACAGTGACACGGTGACAATGAGTATTTTATGACTCTAAGAGGAGGCTAGATCTTGGATTTGAAATATTTCCATGGCTGGCCATCTTCAAGGAAAAGGACAATTCAAAGAAACTTCTAATATGAAAATATGAAATTATTATATTATTTAATAGTACACTCTGAAGGTATAGTTAAGTACAGAGTTACTGTCAGGGATGACAGGAAAAATGACAGAAAACTAACTTATTGGAAATTTCTATCAGGTTGTACAAGGAAAGTTAAGTTGAAAAACTGAACATAAATGGAAACACCTGGAAACCCACAGGTGAGGGTCTTACCATTATCTTGTCGCTGTCAATAATGGTGTTCAACCTGTGTGCAATGGTTAGCACAGTGCAGTGGGCAAATTTCTCACGGATTTTTTTTTGTATTAACTCATCAGTTCTGGAACCAAAGGAGTCGGATTTAGTTCAGTAAAAGGGGAAAACCAGACTTAAGACTTAAAACAATCACAAGACATTTTCATAATGATTTTAAGAGACAAAGACATGGTCTTCTTGAGAAATGGAGTATAAAAAACCTATATAGAAACTTCCTATTTTGCATGTAACATATTAATATTCTTCTTTCAAACTGCTTGAAACTATCAGGAGTTGAATTTAGGAAATTAGCTGTGTTAAGATACCTAATAATATTATTAACACTGTGTAATTTGTTTGGGTTGCTTTCCCTGTTTCCTAGAAAGAATGTAACATTTATCAAGGTGTCTTTGGGGTGAAGAGAGCACTTAGAAACATTTCTCAGCATCATTAAAGGTTTCCCATTGACCATATTTAAAATTTGGATTCCAAGGCTCATGAACCTCAGGTCTGTACCTGGGATCCACATTTGCTGTCGCTTCGTCAATGATCAATATCCGATTTTTCCTGAGGATAGCCCTGGCAAGACACACCAACTGTCTCTGTCCAACACTAAAGTTCGATCCTGATTCTGCTAATTCAGTGTCCAATTTGCCAGGAAGATCTTCAACAGCGTCTTTAAGCTGTACCTATGGACACAGAAAAAATCACATCTTTACAAAAGTAGACAAGTGGATGTGGGAGCTCAGAAGTAGCTTACATGTCCAGTCACATGATGGACGGTAGGGTTACTTCCAGTTACTGTTTACTGAAAAAGACGCACACCATCAACTCAGCACAGAATTATTCTGACTTAGGAGCACAATCTTAAAAGGAATTGAGAGTGTTCTGTGTTGTCATCAGTAGACACCATCAGTTCATGCATGAAGAAATAACTACTATGTTGAATAAAGCTATTCTCAAGGTAAAACAAGGAGTAATTTAAAATGCTCCCTCTTAATTTTTAGATAAAAGATAACTATAGGAATTTTATATATAAGACACAAAAAAGCACAATGGTGCTTGCCTGGGGGCAGACAGTTAACTATAAATACACAAGAGAATTTGAGGTGGGGAGGGGGAGTGACAGTAATCTTCTAAAACTGGATAGTTAGGATAATTAACTACAAATTTACCAAAGATCACTGAATCACACATATAATGGGGGAATTTTCTCGTATGTAAAAATGATACCTCAATAAAATTGGTGAAAAGAAATCATATCATTATCTCCCATCTCTGCCATGTGACATCCACCAGGAACTCCTTCCTTGGAATTACAGAAATCCCTCAAAAAACTGAAGCTATTTCCCTAAGTGTAGTCTAAACAATTAAAGTTAAAAGGATCATCATGCTGGAGTCAAGTTTCCCAGAATACATTGGGTACATAAGAGCTAGTACACTAAAAGGAGAAAAAAATTGTTTCATTATTGCAGGAAGTGTGGTTCTCAAAAGACAGAAATGTGTGAGCACTTTATCATTTTGGAAGATTTTAATGGCAAAAACAAATTTAAACAATGGAAACCACACCTAATATATTAGCAAACCTGGAACCATTTTAGAAATGGCTCCTTCCCAAATTTAGTCCATACTGCTAGACCAGTCGTAAGTACATTTCCTTTAAACTCATGTTTTGCAGTGAAAGAAAACAGGGTCCAACATCAAATCTTATTTTCCCCAGACTCTGAGTTTAGATACTGTTTATATTAATCTATCTTCTAAGATTTTAATTTCCAAAAAAACAAAAACAAAAAACAAACAAACAAAAAAACCTTTTAAACACCAAAAATAATCTGAAATCACACTGAGTGGTGGAGCTCAGCCCCATGAATACTTGGTTTGGGGAAATTTTACAGAATAAGAACCAAACTCATGCTATTCTTGAGAGCTGGAGAACAGACAGTAAATGTACTTCAAATTAAGAGACCAACAGATTGATGGGTGGTGGCCAATAAGGAGGGACACAGAAATAAGTATCAAATGACAAAACACAAGATGAGTGAGCAATATTTTGACAGCAATCCTAAATGCTGAAACACTTGTGTGAATAGAATTATTGCGCTTAAGATGGAAACCCAATCCACAGAAATGGGAAATCTGAGTTAGATTTCAATATGGTATTGGTACTCAACATTAGCATGAAAGGCATATAAAATCTAAAGTATAAAAACCGGATGGTGGCGGCCAGACCTTGCACTAAAATTATGAAATGGAAGGATTCGGCTTAATCAACCCCATTCCCTACAAAGAGGAGGGCCTCTTGTAAAGAATACAGGTGATTCTTTTGATGAAACGTATTCATGAAACCTATCTACACCCCCAGGTGATGGAACCAATCGTGGTTTTCACTAGCTTTTCCTTCTGAGTTGATGTTGGCAATACCTATAGAAGCCAATGGGTCTTTCTTAAGGCTGATATCTTGACTTTGAAGAGATAACTTCATGCTTGCCTGACTCAGATGACAGCATACTAGCCTGCTTTTTTTTTTTTTTTGAAGATTTTATTTATTTATTCATGGGAGACAACAGAGAGAGAGGTGGAGACATAGGCAGAGGGAGAAGCAGGCTCCATGCAAGAAGCCCGATGTGGGACACGAACCCAGGACTCCAGGATCATGCCTGGGTCAAAGGCAGGTGCAAAACCACTGAGCCACCCAGGGATCCCCTAGGATTATTTTTAAGCTAAAGAAAATAATAAACTACACCAAAACTGAAAATAATAAGCTGAATTTATAAGACACCCATTTCCATCATAGTAAACCTTGTCAGAGTAACCCAGTATCTGGGCTGAATCTACTAGGTGCTAGGATCCCTCATACTAGGCTAACACCGATGTCACACAATCTCCACATTTTGTTGAATTTTCTTTTCAAACACAAAGGCTGATGTGAACTGGAGAGAGAAGACACTCTGAAATGCAATCAACCAACAGGTGGACAAGAGTTTTTATTAGAACTAAACCAATAGTAATGAAGTAAAGGGGAAGCCAACTGATCAAAATGAATGGCCTCCAGAGAAATGTAAATGCAACATCACTAAAGTAAGAGCTGCAGTACATTTCCCCATGCACACACTGCTGAGGCTCAGAGTTCTCGGGCTTAGTTTCCTATATGAGAAAGACTGATACTCTAATAGAGGTGCCATCAGTGTGGAACATAAATAGACAACTTCTCCCTAGTTCTAACAGGACATTCCCCTACTCTTAATTGCATATCCCAGTAATAAAGCTGTTTGGTGCTGTTTTGTTTAGAAGAAGTGTCAAAACTTGGAGACTCAGCATTTTATCTATTATGATCTTTTAGCCCCTTGGATAATAAACTGCTTGATTTGCAGTCATTACTTGTATTAAAAACTCCCAGTGCTTTGTAGGTGTCCCAATTGCCACTAATTTCTAATGTTATGCCTGTTTTTAAATTTATTAAAAAACAGCCCAGATGAGATGGGCAGCATGCACAGTACAGCCACCCTTCAAACGTCTACCTCATCTAGGAGAGGAGCGGGAAACACAAGAACCTTAAAAAAAAAAAAAAAAAAGAAAAACCTTAATTGGAGGCTTTTAAAAAATTAAGATTTTATTTATTTACTTGATGGAGAAGAGAGCAAGTGCAAGCAGGGGGAGCACCAGAGGGAAAGCAGGCTCTCTACTGAGCTTGGGGCTCGATCCCAAGACCTCGGGATCATGAAGTGAGCTGAAGGCAGAAGCTTATCTAACTGAGCCACCCAGGCGTCCCTTCACTGAAGTCCTTAAAGAGGAGAAAAATAGTAGTGCTCTCATACTGGCTCTCAGGCCAACCCTGTGAATTAGGGTTCTGTTTGCAGCTCGACATCATCTGTAAAGCTTCTGACTGGGGTGGTTGGTCTACCTTTAAGGGAGCTGCCAAAGATACCAGGTCTGGTGATGATGCTCAGGTTTGGACACAATGGGAAGAAGCAAGCTGTGAAGATGGTGGGTAGACGGAACACGATAAATTGAAAAGAGCCTGAATGGCACTTGTATGCTCCACCGTCTATATGGTGTCTCTCTAGGTAAATGCACATATATTACATCCTGATTACAGTTTTAGGGAAGGTAGGTTCTTTGTCCACAGTTGAGAGGCCTGGAGATTCGAAGGATTCCAGGTGAAGGGTGCCTACCTAATCTATTACAGAATGATCCCAACCTCTCTGAATAGGGTCGTGAAACCCATATAAATACTATGAAGTCTGTAGTACTTCATCTGCCAAGAGTATGATCCAGAGAATAAAAGCAATAAAGTACACGGGAGAAAATCTGGAGAACTCAGAAAAGCCAAAGCGGAATGGGGGAAAAAAATCCTTATTTTTCTATTATCCCCCAAATAAGCAACATTTATGTTTTGATGCCTTTCTTAGGTACACACTTCAGAATCTATATGCTAGTAAAACAGTTTGAATCATGCTGTAAATACAATGCTATATCCATATTTTAAGAAAATCTACCAAATCTTTTGTTGAAAAATATACACGTCATGAAGAAATAATTCCTAGAGAAACACAACTATGGGATGAATTCTCAAAGAGGTACCACTAAAGCAATGAGGTCAATTCCAGAAGCAACACATGAAAACTACACACCTCACTTTGTGCAGCAATCCTGTTTATTTCTATTTAAGGAAGTCCCAAATGTAGTCAAAAGAAACTAAAGGTAGAGCTTACAAAACCACTTCCATCACATTATATTTAGAATTCTGACAGGCTACTAAATTTTATTTTAATTTTGGCAGAAAAAAATAAGCATAGGGATGGACACCTGGATGGCTCAGTGGCTGAACATCTGCTTTTGGCTCAGGGTATGATCCCAGGGTCTTGGGATTGAGTCCCACATCGAGCTCCCTGCATGGAGCCTGCTTCTCCCTCTGCCTATGTCTCTGCCTCTCTCTCTGTGTGTGTCTCTCAAAATAAAAGAAAAGAAAAAAGAAAAGAATGTTATGATCAAAGTTCTGAGATAGTTTTTATAGGGTCTGTCTCCTAATTAACATTTCTGTCTGGTCCCGAAACAGTGTGTTCTAGAGTAATTTTGCTACCTAAGAATCTATGAGGAGAGATTGCAAGCTCTGAAACAAAGAGAAAAATAATTTACCAGTAATTCCTGTTTAATTAAGGTGTGTCCCAATGGCATCACAATTATGAAATTTGTCATAGGAGTCGGAGAGAAAGGGATCATCCTATTTTTCTTTAGACTTGATAGCTAACTGTTCTGCCCACCTCTTTTCTTCTAGAATTTCACTAGAGGAAGACTCACAAACTTAAATGAAATTAGAGATCAATTGCTTTCAAGCTTGAAGGATAAGGTGAACTAATTGGTGCAATGCAGGAAAATAAAATCCCTAGGGTTACTGGAAAGCAGGGTGTAAGACTCAGTAGTGACATGCCTTCAGAAACCAGAATGACTGGCAGGAAACTGTCCAGCCTCCAACTATGCCTGATCATAGTCAAAGTGGATCTACATACTGGAAGAGCTTAGAGCTTTCCCTGGAAGGGTGATATGAAATGGCAAACACTGATGCAAAACTACAATAATGTGAGCAATCAGTCACTGGGATCTGTGCAATTATTTTTAAAGAGAGAAGTCACATGTTCTCAAAATGAAGAGATCAAATACTTAGCAACCATTTATTAAGTGACATCTTTTTAAATACAAAAGAGTGAGGTAGATCCCATGAGGGATTAGACGTCTAAGGTTTAGAAGTCTGACATGGTTTCTGACATCCAGGAGATTAGAATCAATTTGCAGGATTAGGGCAAACACACAAAACAACTAGTGTCAAAATATACAAACCAAGAGAATCCTAACAGCCAAAATCCTTTCCATGCAAGGTCAAGGAAATTCAAAGAAGTGACCCAAATGGTTAAGACTACACAAATAACAGAAAAACCTGTAGAAATTAATAGATAGCATGAAAACTTAGCGAAAGGTCCAGGGTGCTGCCACTTACATTTACTTAGTAGTATTAAAATGACATATTTGCCAAAAATAATTACAGATTCTAATTGTATTTACTTTCATAAACACTTTCTTATAAAACTTCAAGGCATTTTATTAATATGCTCTCCTTATCTATAGTCAATAATGAAAAACTATTACTATCTTCATTGAGTGGATTTTTCCCTAAGAAGAAGAATGTTGTAGGCTAACTGGTCACCAAAATGTAAACCCATAAATATAACTCCCAGTTTAGTACTTTGCTAAAGACAAGTGAGAGAATGTATCGAATTGCTTTGGATTCTAGAAATAAAGTTACAGTGAAAATATGAGATGTTTTATTTTTGGTTTTTGTCATCATTAATAGGTAAATTTTAAGTGTGTCCAAGCCTTCAATGCTCTCCCAGGTAGTGTACAGAGGCTGTTACACCAAGAAGTTCCCACTTATTATCTGCAACATTTTAGAGGTACAAACACAGATACTGATGGTAACAAGTTTAAAATAATTATGTTTATTAAATTACCTCTGTTAAGGCATTCCACAGTTCCTCATCCGTATGCTCATTAAAGGGATCCAGATTTTTCCTCATTGTTCCAGTGAATAAAACAGGTTCCTAAATATTCAAAAATAGTGAGTGTTACCACTATAGCCCTCTTTTCATTTTATTTCAATGCTAAATTCCAGAACATTGTAAAATTTTAAACCAAAACTCACTATAATCATTAATAGTAAGGATACAATCACCTGTTGACAAAACAGTATCTCTATGAATTTTCCATTGCACAAAGTGTAACCCAAAATATCTTCTGGACCACTGACTGCTAACAAAATAAACTGTTGAAGTGGGTCGTCTTAAGAAAAAAACTGAAGAGAGGAGGATTTGGTTTTTAAAAATGCCTTCCTAGTAATATCTACTTAAGCAGGAAAAACAAGGATATAATTATTTAAGGATACTCATCAAGAGAGTTGTTTATCATCGCTCTTGCTGTGACCCTGGAAAATATCAATAGTATAATTCGTTGACATTTATGACTCAAAGCAAAATTGGAAAATGTGTTCACATTTGCACAGATACAAAAGGTAGGATACTTCCTCCACTGGTAGAACAGTCTTCTGGAATTAGGAGTCTCTTCCCATGTGCGAATGGGACACCCTGGTTTATGTCCAAAGAGAATATGAACTAATGGGCCAGTTGGCAACTCTATGCATGAAGAGATGCCTCTGGTTTTGCACCAGCTAATCCTCACATTATCTTGTCTGAGCATCAGGATTACATGCCTCACAGAACCTCGTTATTAACTACAAGGACAGGATAACTTGAAACTGACGTGAGTAATAATAATATTACTTTAATTTAAATAGCTCTTCCTAGTCACTTGCTTCAAGAGGAGCCACAATTAAATCATTCTTGCAATATTATGTCTCCTTCTGGGTTTCAGGAGACAATCTGGTACCTAAGTTTATGTAGGCCATTTTTGTTTTCTTATGGAAGGCTCTGATAACCCAGACCAAAAGAGCATGTGAAGCAGAGCAAAGCCCAACTGGCTACTTTTAGGGAAGTCAGTAGGACAACGAGATGCACAGATGCGGAAGCAAGAGAAGATCTGACTTCCACAGGCATCCAAGAAGGGCTCAAGGGAATCACCAGTCTCAAATCTCCCCTGACCTTGGGGCTAGATTGTTCCTCCTGGCTTCTCAAAGCTGAGAAGACTAAGGTAAACATTTCTTCTCTCTAGCCACAGAGAAGAATTACACTCATAATGTCTCTTATACCTTCTTTCCCTGTGGTCTCAGTTTTAAGACTGAGGAGGGAGAAATGAATGCATTAGGTGTGCTATCCAAAATATGCCTACCTGAAGGCAAAATCCAAATATTAAGAGACAATTAAAAAGGACACTTTGTTTACAAAGTTGATTAAAATTGGTGGCTGATATGCCCCAAAAGCACTGAAAAATAACTGGTCATCGGAGGTTTCAAAATGATTACTGAACTGAAAAATCCCAAGATCCCAGTTCAAAGTCTCCCTTAAAACTAGTGAATTTAGGATCAAAGACTAAATCACTAACTAGGGGCACCTGGGTGGCTAAGTGGTTGAGTGTCTGCCTTTGGCTCAGGTCATGAGCCCCCGGTCTTGGAATCAAGTCCCAGGTCGGGCTCCCCACAGGAAGCCTGCTTCACTCTCTATCTACATCTCTGCCTCTCACTCTGTCTTCCTAAATAACATCTTAAAAAATAATAATAATAAACCACTATCTAATAAGCCATGGTAAGAGGTCCCTGTCAGCGTATTTTAGTCTTCATTCACTCTACTTCAGAAAATCTTCACATCTTACTTTAACTTACTCTTTTGTAATTATCAATTCAACAAACTCTCATTTCCCCTCCTCCAATTCCCTGAGGGTTCCATAAAGGAGGGCTGCTACCCATTGTTCCTCACTTTTTCACAGTCCTCCTCCCACCAAGGCTCTAAACCATGAGTAATATCTGCTCCAGCGCCCAAACTGAGAGACTCTGATGACTGGTGTTTGGGGGAGGTAAAGGGATGGACAGAGTAAGGAATCAGCTTCAAGGCCAGCCAAAGAAGTGGGAGGTGGTCTCTTTGCTTATACTAATCCCAAGCCGATCAGGGTTGACAAGACCGAACGTGTTTGCCTTCAGGTGCCTCTCATAAAACAAACTCACATCCGTTAACGGGTCTAGGATAAAGGGTCCACCTGGATTTTAAAGTACACTCTACAGAGCTGTTTCCTTAGCTAATCTACAAAAAATCCTGACTTGTTTTTCAAATATAGACTTTTCTTTTTTTGTTAAATAATGAAAAGGCCCAGTTCGCAGGTTTGGGAGGCATTGTTTTGGTGGTTATTCAAGAAGGGAAGACACATTTAAAATCCAATCCCCTATTTAATTCACAGGAAGGATCTCTCCCATCACCTCCCTCATCTTCTCTTTAAGAAAAAGTCTTGAAATGGAGGAACCTGCCCAAAAACTGGGGGACTAACATGTGATTCTTTGCAGAAAGAGGAGTTGGTCTCTCTGACACTGAGCCTGGGGCTTTTTGTGTTGAGCTCTAAACAGACATCTGAGATGTATCTAGAGGCCGTAGGGAGGTTCTGTTCATTATCAAGTCACCGCTCTCATACAGAAAAAAGTTGAGTTTAACCACTTCCCCTTGCAATCCAGGTCACCACTTAAATCTCTATGTCAATCTAAAGGGATATAGTAGGTGATTACTCAAGTTCACTTAGCAGTGTGTAGAAGCAAACAGTTTAGTAATTTAGAGTATTTTTCTTTGTTACGACAGACTGAATATATATTTCTAAATGAATACAACTTCAGTCAAAACATGAAAGAAGAGAATAATTTATTAGAACATTAACTGATTGAAGCTGTATTTTTCTTTAAAACCAGCAGGCAATTTGTTAACAATGTCTGTTTAATATGCCAATGTGTATTATGCGTGGTGTTCATTTTGGTTTCTATTCATTTTACTTTCATCCACTTGCCAAATAAGAAACCACTATATTATCTTCAAAAGGTAATAAAAGTGCTCACAGTAGACACATACTGCAAGAGCAGATAAGGGTCAAATTAATCGTCATTTCTGATAGATACTATTATTTAAAGTACCCACGTCCAAGCAATGAAGTCTATAAACTCATCTTATAAATAAATGTTGTAAAAATGTTTGCAGGCATAACATTTCAGCATAGAGATTCATGGCAGGACATACAAGCTTCATGTAAACATATAATATACACTAAATATATTAACCTAAATATTTTTCCTGAGGGTATACAATTAAGCGTCATTTTGTAAGAGTTACATGGCATGGTACAGTCAGGAAAACAAATGCTCTTTTCAGTGTACTGTTTTAAATGGAATCTTAACATCAAATCTGTTTTTCATTAAAAGCTTACCTTTTTAAATTTTTTGTGCCATAGTCAGTAATTTTTTTCCTTTGTTAACCAAAGTAAGTTCAGATTAGCCATGTGACCCAAAAATGGCCACTCTGAATCAAAGCATTTAGTGTAGTAAATTGATAATCTCTCAACACAATTGTAAGACTAAGAACACGGTCTTACTAGGCCTTTTGTCGACGCTACTAGAAGACAAAGCTCTCATTATCCTAAAAGGAAATCCTACCCACTAACTTTCAGAAGCTTAAAATGACCCTGGTCCAAGACCAAAAAAAAAGTACAAGTGGTTACAAACCAGGCAGATAAAGTACAACACTTTCCATACCTTAATCATTTCAGGCCCAAACCAGGAAATCTGCCCTCTCCGAAAACAGCCTCCAGAGAGGCTGCTAGCTGCTGGTCCCCTGTGTCCTTAGAGCTACATTTTCATTTCTAATCTGAGGACCTTTATTAAGGTAGCTTGTCTCTGTGTTTCAAGAATGAGAGAATCACCCGAAGAGGCTTTATTTTTTTTTTTCTTTTTTTTTTTTCTTTTTTTTATTTTATTTTATTTTTTCCGAAGAGGCTTTAAATCTTACTTTCTTTAGAAAAAAAAAAAAAAAAAAAAGAATCCTATAGCCTCTGAATGAACTGATCATCATCCATATTCAGAAGAAAAGAACACTGTCTGCCAACAAAGGAAAAAGAATTTAAGTCCTGTAAAGTCCTCTTTCGATACAAAAAGGTCAGGAGCTCAGGGAGCACTACCCTGGGCTTTAATGAAGACTTCAGTGTCAGAAACAAAAGGCCGACTCCATTAGGCTAGATTCCAGTTGTATTTCTTTACTAGTAACAGCATACTACCTCTTTCCTCTGAGTTCTGTTCTCAACAAGGAAAAACAAAACGAAAACAAAAACAAAAACAAAACAAAAATAGAGAAAATAAATCCAGGTAAGAATAAAAAAGTCTTAAAGAGACAGCTCTAGTTAACCTTTCCCACCTACCGAAGATAACCCAGGGAATGGAAATAAATACCAAGGCAGCAGAGTGGACGGCTTGAAAAATATGTAGCTTTGGCTCTGATTTTTTAGTCTATTAAATGAGAAAGAAAAGAAAGAAAAGAAAGAAAAGAAAGAAAGAAAGAAAGAAAGAAAGAAAGAAAGAAAGAAAGAAAGAAAGAAAGAAAGAAAGAATCGGTTTAATCATGATAAAGATGATAGCTGTTGATCTGTGCCAACCCTTGGGGTGCAATCATAAATAATGAATTTGCATGGAATCACTTTTCAACTGAAAACATTTTCTTGGTGCCAAAAGGAAAAAGGCCTTAGATGTAGAGAATCCATCCAAAAAAGTTTTGAAATCCACTTTTCCAGATCCTTTCAGATAAGCAAGCTATTCTCTAAATGTAATCTCATCTTGCTATTCTCCGTAGGGAACATGTTTAACTATTTCGAGTCGTGAGCATAAAGAGAAGTGCCCATTTCAGCTACCCTTTTGGCAATTTAGGAAGGGCTTTCATTTTTTCCTTTCTGCTGAAATTTATACAAATTGAGGAGTACATTCCAAAGAATATTTGTTTTTGAATATTCCCGGTGGGATCAGCCCATGACTGTACCACCACTTGTGTCACTACTTCCTTGCCTCTCCTGAGGTCGGCACTGGCTGGGATCGTCTCCTTCCATTTCTCATCTCTCCCGGCATGGGCAGCAGGGTCCTGGATGAGCTGGACAAACGGGATGGCCATGGAAGCTCACTCCCAGGCCCACAGCAAGCCACAGCCAGAGAAGAAGGCAGACCTGGCTCACCTAAATTGAACACTCAAAAAACAAAAACAAAAAACCCCCCAACAACAATCAGAAAAGACAAAACAAACAAAAACCTTCATTCTCCTTTGTAGAGACTGATCCAAACTTTAAATCAGGGTGCTGAGACACTGCTTCCTATTCATACCAGAGGAAGAGGGACGGAATTTGTCTGCGCTTATAGACAAGTAACTTAAGTGACGAAGCCAACAGACCTTCCCACCCCTGCAGCCAACTTAGATGCTGTAAAGAGAAAGGGTTCTTAGCTCTGGCAAGGTACAATTTCGATTACCTACTCCTGATGCTAGCCTAGGACAAGTAAGTGCATTAACCCCTTTTCTTAAAAATCGATTTTCTTTTAGTGCAGAGTGTGCCTCAGATTTTTCAGCAAATGTTACAAATGTTTCAGCCTTTCAAAACCACCACTGTCCAAACGAGAAAAACAAGAAGTATCTTTGACACTGCTCTCAATTGTCCTTTGTTGTGATTTTGGGGAATTGTTTTTGAGTGTGATAGAAAAAATAGGGTGAGATACTGAAGATCATTCAGTTAAAATATAAATATATATATATATATATATACACACACACACACACACACACACACACTGTATATATATTTGAAGTCAGACAGTCCAGAGTTCTGATTCTACTGCTTAAGAGCTGTTTGACTCCCGATACATAAGGAACCACCCCCAGCCCATCTTCATTTCCTTCCTGGAAAATGGTGTTAACCCTGTAGGGCTGCGGTGAGAAGAAGGGCGCAAGAGAGGCTCCAGACATGGGACTTACCTAGAACAGGAGTCCGGCTAACCAGGGGACAGAAAAGAAAAGTGGTTTTATTTTTTCAAACTGCAAGTGCAGGCAATGGATCATGAAATCAATTTTGTGCCTCATGACCATCATTTTGTCTTTGATATGAACTAGAATAGAATGGATATAATAGAAAATTGAGTGCAGAGCACTAAGGATAATAGTGTTTTGCGAAATACGTGTTTCTGCACGTATGTGTGCACACATGTGCGTGCAGGATCGTGATATATACCAGTTTACTGTGGTGGTTCTACAGTTCACCAATGTGTTGTGGGCCTGAGGAGAGCAGTAAGCTGGTCAGGATGTGGAACTGGGAATCTCCCTACAATAAATATGAATCCTGCTCTGCCGCTTCCTTGAAGGGGTGAAGCTCACTGTGCCTCAATTTTTAAATGTGTCCGATTAGGATCACCATAAAACTGTAGGGATAGTATGCAACGAGGCTAAAACATGTAAAGCATTCTAGAAATGTTAGGTGCTAGGAATACTTCAATTCACATACGACTACAACCAAAACTACAGCAACAGAAATGAGAGAGCTTGGGGAGAGGTAGGAAATAGCCAGGCACAAGGGGAGGGTGAAGAAAACAAACACATCCAGGTCTTCAAAGGGGACTGCAAAGCATTAGTGGGGTACAGAGCAGTGGTCAGGAAAGAAGCCAGGTGGGAGAGGAGCCAGAAAACAAAAGAAAACAAGTGATACATCTCTCCTTGTTCCTGGTGAGGAAAACACTGGACGGTTCTTTACTCTTTATGCTAGAATTCATACTGTCTTCACTTTTTTGGTTTCACTGTATATACATGGATAGAAACAAGTTGGTTTATGATAAACAACCGATGTAAAAGAAATCACCAACGACCACAAAAACAAAGAGAAATTTAAGAGCCTCATTCCAAAACGTGTTACTACTTTTACTTAAGTAACAATAATACCCAAGAGGGTAGTGCCCTGATCTTTAGTAACAATAGTTTCTATTTATGAAGCACTCCTGAGAGGCCACAAACATTTTTTCTCCTGCAGTTAAATCTTTGAGACAAATATATGAGCCAGTAACTACTAGCCCTGTTTTATGGTGGAGGACACTGGAGCTTGGACGCCAAGTGACATCAAGGGTCACACGTGAGAGAGAGAAGGAATAAAAAGGAGGGTCGTGTTGATAACTCAGTCAACACTCTTAAAGATTCTACCACTGGCTGCCTCCTGCGAGATTTCCTGGGACCCTCACATATTACACCGTCTATCTAGACTCTCTTTTCGTCAACCAATATTGCACGTTGGAGACAAAGGCATATAAAGTGAGAACTCTGTGTTTACAATGGTTGGTGATCACTATCTACATGGATACAAAGCTTAGTACTGTTTTGTAAGCACGCTCGCTGGAGTATGCACCTCCAGCATGCTCCAAAGTAGGGTGGGAAGTTATGGAAGAGAACCCAAACCTGGTGATGTCAAGGTGTATTTAGTCTTTGCTTAGATGTGCTTCCAAAACATTAGTGGCAAAGCCAAAAATCATCTAACGTTATTTCTTTATTTATACAGTGCTTTTATGTACACAAGCATACAACCATTTCTTATTAAGAAGCATTAAAAATAATTCGGGACATGTTCCTAGATCCTTTCATCCAAGGACATGAAAGTACTTTATAGACACACCCAGCATTTCTGCTAACTAATCTCGACTGGCCCATTTCAGAGATGGGTACAACCAAAATACAAAACTTGGGAATTTCAACTCATTATTTTCTAAAGTCATGAATCTAATAGCCACAGGGAAGCTTTAAATACAGAGATTGAATGTGCTAAAAATTTCCTTCCATTTTGCCTGAACAGGGAGATCTTTGAAAAAAAAATTTAATGGACACAATATTGAAGGGGATTAAGAGGTGAGAGATGGGGGCGGGGTAACAGATGGTAAATGGATGTAATGTGCTGAACACTCCATAAGATGTATAAATATGAAATCACTGCATTGTATATCCGAATCTAATGTAATATTGTAGGCAGTTATGCTTCAACTAAAAAAAAAGGAAAAAGAAAAAAGAAACGCATACACGTATTAGAGATAGGAGAGCTATTAAAGATTTTTAAATTGTGGTAAAAATACATAAAACTCAAAATTTACTATCTTAAATCATTTTTAAGTGAGTTCACGTGTAGGTATCGCCACCATCCAGCTCCAGAACACTTTTTATTATTCCAATCTGAAACTCTGTACCCATTACACACTAGCTATCCAACCCCCCCCTCTAGCCACTCACTGGTGACAATCATTCTACTTCCTATCTCAATGAAACTGAATACTTGGGTAACTCATACTAGTGGAATCATACAGTATTTGTCCTTTTGTGAGTGGCTTACTTCACCTAACAATGTCCACAAGATTCCTCTATGCTGGAGCTCATGTCACAATTTTCTTCCCTGTTTAGGCTAAATAACAGAACATTGTGCAAACAGACCACACTTTGTTTACCCACTCATCTACCTAAGGACATTCTTTCTGGCTCTTGAGAATAGTATTGTGAGTATCTATTAGCATTTCTGCTTTCAATTATTTTGGGTATACATCCAGAACTGCAAATAGGATATAATTCTATAATGATCATTCTTCTGTGGTTCTATTTTTGTTTGCAAAGACTCCATTCTGTTTTCCTCCGTGGCTGCATTTTACACTCCCTCAAGCTGTGAAAAGGGGTTCAGATTTTTCCACAATCTTACCAGCACTTGGGTGTTTTTTGTTGTTTGCTTTGCTTTGGATTTTTAAAGTAATCTCTATACCCAGTGTGGGACTCAAACTCACAACTCAAGAGCCACATGTTCAACTGAGCCAGCTAGGTACCCCGGAGTTTTCTGGTTTTATGGAGAGTAGTGACTCTAGTGGGGGTGAGGGGGTTATCTCTTTGTAGTTGTGAAAGAAGTTATCTTGATTTTGATGATGAAATCACTTAGAATAATTTCAATTATTCCAGAGGCCAGTGTTAGGCACCCACAGCTATACTCAACCTTAAGATACAACTCCACACTTTCTTTCCATTTGGGTGCCATATTCTACATGCATTCTAATAAATAGGCATCTATGAGCTCTTCATATCAACATGTCAGGAAACACATTCACATGTCTTTTTTGTGTCTTATTCCCTATGTTCCCTATGTGTTTTTTAAAAAAAATTTTAAGATTTTATTTATTTATTCATGAGAGAGGCAGAGACACAGGCAGAGGGAGAAGCAGGCTCCATGCAGGGAGCCCGACGTGGGACTCGATCCCGGGTCTCCAGGATCATGCCCTAAGCTGAAGGCGGGGCTAAACTGCTGAGCCACCCAGGCTGCCCTCCCTATGTTTTTCATCTCAAAACTCTGTGTGTGTGTGTGAGAGAAAGTTTCTCAGCTTTCCTTCATAGGCAGATAACTGGAGAGTATAACAAAACTCCAAATTAAAAGAAAAAACAAAAGACAACAAAAGAAAAATCAGCAACGCCTGGAGCTGAGTATGGGTGAGTGCCAAATAAGAGGGCAGAATGGAAGACCAGACCCCAAGGCTGCAGACCTCAGACCAGTGGGCACAGGGTCTATGCTACCCTTGGCTATAAAACTGGAGGACACTATTTGTTTAATAAGTACTTCCTGTATTTTTACTGAGACTCAATGAGTGAGCCACAAGGAATGACAGGAGCTTATACTGTACATAATACAATCTCTAGAATGCTTCCTGAAAACCACACTTCTGTAAAGAAGCAGAATAAGAAAAATGAAGGAGAGCCTCCTCCCATCAGAGCAGGCAGGTATTGGCGCTACAAGAAACACCCCGCATGCACTAACCCTGCTATCAGAAGGGTCCTGGGAGATGCAATTATGTGCTGTCTTACGAGGGAGAGAAACCTCAGGTCCAGAGAGATGGCACTCCTTATCTTGAGTTCTTCTCACTATGCTCTACTGCCACCTGGTCACAATCATTTACTAATGGCTAGATTCTAAGTCTCTCCAAATAGCTATGTAAACACTAATGTTCAAAGCCCATCCATTTCATGGAAAGCCCTCCCTGGAGACAATTACATTTGAAGAGTTAGTTTTATGTCCTACTACAGCAAAATTCTACCACTAAAAGATGTAAAACCCATGTTTCGCTACAGAACCTTCTCAAATGCTAAATAAAACATTTATCATTTTATTTTCAGAATTATGTGATTATCAGCGGATAAAACTGCGGTACCAGGGAAGACTGAGTCCAGAAATTTCTCTGAGTAAGTTTTGAAATCTCTCTCTCTCTCTCTCTCTCTCTCTCTCACACACACACACACACACACACACACAAAGACCTGGTATCTGATGAAAATATTGCTGCTAAAAATATACCCTATTGGGGTGAAAGGATGAACCCCTCATTTTTCTTTTAAAAAACCAAGTAAAATTAGAATGAAGCTTATGTTCCCCTATCAAAAGAACATGTGAGAATGCCCTGACTTACATACCTGGGGTATGATGGACATTTTCTTCCTTAAATCGTGAAGTCCAATTTCTGTTGTCAAGATCCTGTCAATCCAAATTTTACCTTCTGGTTCTGACAATCTAAAAAGGGCCGCGATGAGGGAACTCTTTCCAGCCCCTGTTCTTCCCACGATGCCAACCTGTAAAGAGATCCAGGAGGGATTAAGAGTAACAATATGCAAAATACCTAGGAGAAACACACTGGTTGGTGAAGACACATTAATTCTTTTTTTTTTTTTTAAGATTTTATTTATTTATTCATCGAGAGACACACAGCGAGAGGCAGAGACATAGGCAGAGGGAAAAGCAGACTCCCTAAGGGTAGCCCAAAGCGGGACTCCTTCCTGTGACCGCAGGATCACGACCTGAGCCAAAAGCAGATGCTCAACCACTGTGCCACCTAGGCATCCCCATTAAGGAAATTCTATATTGAATGTGGTCTAAAAAGAGTTTCTGAACTTTGCCACTATTGACATTTTAGGCTAGACAATTCTTTTTTGTAGAGAGCTGCCCTGTACATTCATTGTAAAATGTTTATCACTATCCCACCCTCTGCCTACCAGATACCAGAAACACCCCCCAAACTGTAGCAACCAGAAATGTCAGACAGTGACAAATTCCTTGAGAGTCCCTTGAGGGGGGATTGAGGCAGGAAGAGGGGTCACCATCCTCGAGTGAGATCCAATGGTCTATAGAAAAGTAAAAAATTATACAATCAGCCCAATGGCAGTGAAAACCCAGCAATCTCCTCAGCCACTGGTAAGTCACTTTTTAAATTAGGTTTATTCCTTCCGTGTAGGTATTTAAACTTTGTGGATTTCTTAGATAATAGTATAGAGATAAACAAGTCAGAAGCGTTATACATAAACAAGTAATCATTTTCTCACAATTCTACCACAGGAGAGGGATTATTCTTTGGTAGAACAAGCACATCATTTCTGGCTATTAAATACCTGGTCACATTCTATCTCGAAAGGAAATATCCTAAAATTTTATTTTATTTTTTTTAAAAGATTTTATTTACTTATGAGAGACACAGAGAGACAGGCAGAGACACAGAGGGAGAAGCAGGTTCCTCAAAAAGAGCCCAATGTGGGACTAGATCTCTGGACCTGGGATCAGATCCTGAGGTGAATGCAGACGCTCAACAGCTGAGCCACCCAGGTGTCCCTTAAAATTTTTAAATGTTAAGTCTCAGTGTCTTAAAAAAGAGTAGCCAGTAGCTGAAATACCTTTAATGAGATCGTCATCAACAACAACAAAAACACAAATATTATTTGCTATTTATATGGGGCCTTTCATCTCCGCAGTTCAAAAGGCATTTTACAAAGTAATTAATATGCACAATTACCCCCTTGGGAAAGATACACGTCCAGTATCAGTTGGTTTATTAGAACCAGAGTAGAGAGAAATTAAATGCACTAACAATAGGATCAAAGCATTAATATAAAGCAGGAAAAATGCTAGTCAGGAATGAAACTGTACTGTACAAAATAGGTTTTTAGCTACATGCATTTAAACCTGTATACAGAAACTGCTCCCCCCAACCCCCGCCCTGTGTGCCCTTCTGCTTAAAGACCAAAGAGCTTGCCCAACACCCAACTACAAATTCGCTGGTGGGAGCTTCCCAAGATATGATATCACCTCATCTAGTTATCTGGAACCAAAGAAGGGCTTAAGACATGTTTTCAACCATCTGTAAATTCATTCAGCAAAATTTTCAACAGCATTCAACAAAAGAGAACTTTCTGAGCACTGATTCTATGCTCAGAACTTGACAGATTATCTCATTTGAACACTTCCAAAGTTTTAAAGCTTACCATGTATAATTATTGACAGCATTTTTAAAAAGAGCCTAATTTTATAAATATAAGGAAAAGTGGCTTTGGCTAATTTTATAATCTTTTTTTTTTTTTAGAGAGATTTTATTTATTTATCAGAGAGAGAGAAAGAGGAATCACATACAAGAAGGCAGAGCAGTAGGTAGAGGGAGAGTGAGAAGCAGGCTCCCCAGGACCTGGGATCATGACCTGAGCCGAAGGCAGACACTTACCAGACTGAGCCACCCAGGCACCCCTAATTTTATAATCTTTACAGCCATTTTATACCTTATGGTAAACTCTAATTTATACTTCACAGATGGTCATATTCACAACATGGGTAGGTCCTATCACATACATATACATGACTCCTGTGTTTCTCTGTGTATCTTAGGTGCACTCAAATGTAAATTAACAATATGACGATACAGGCAAGACTCGTGTCTCTGCGAATGTGTGGATGTTTCTGTGCTATCACCCCAACTGCAACTGATTCATGTGGTTTCTGACAACCACATCAATACGTTAGATAGTTATATCTGGATCTCTCTTCAGAGATCAACCTCAACACAATTAACACCCACTTTTCCACTCAGAAGAGCTGCTTTTTCCAACTTCTCCATTGTCATCGCCTGACTTTTTCCCTAGGCTCATGGGCTCAACGTGTTCACCTCAAGTCCGGCCTTTTCTGCAGGCCGCCATGGCATCAAACCCTAAAGATTCTTCCTCCACAATGTTTGCGGACTCAGTCTGAGTCACCTGAGTGCAAGGATACATGACGTTTTAAAACACAAAACCAACTTTCCTTAATCATAATCAGTGCAAATCAATCTAAAAAATAAATAACTAGTAAATAATAACTAGTCAATAAATAACTAGTCATAACCTCAGCATCATGATTTAAAACGATCCTTCAGAGGATGTTTTCTTTCTGGATTATGTATATGTGTGTGTTCTTAAAAATACAAGCTTAAAGAAAATGAGATTAATATGAACCTATTGTAGTAAACAGTTTTCACTTAACAGTTCAAGATAATATTTTAAGGGCCAGATGGTATTAGAGTATAGGTGATCACTTATTTAACAAACCCCCATTTGTGGATATTTAGGGTGATTCCAATTTTCTATTATAAAAAACTGAGTTAAACATCCTTGAAGCTAAAACTTCACAAACTCCTCTAATTACTCAAAATAAATTCTTATGTGGAATTGCTGAGAAACAGGTATAAACATTTTCAAAGGAGGCTGTTAAGTACTGCCAAATTACCCCCCAGAAATAGGATACCAATTTTGACTCCCAACTATTTCCCTGAACAACCTGGGCATTAGCACTTTTATTATTTATTAAATTTTTATGTATTTTTTTTTATGTATTTATTTTTTGAAGAGCAAGAGCAATCAAGAATGAGCACTGGGGGGGGGGGGGCAGGGAGAATGAGCACTGGGGGGAAGGGGTAGACAAAGAGAGAATCATAAGCAGGCTCCACACCCAGCAAAGAGCCTCCATCTTAGAACCCTGAGATAATGACCTGACCCAAAACCAAAAGTTGGACACTTAGCCAACTGAGCCACCCAATCACTATAACTTTGTCTTCCTCAACATCAGTTTGATTCCAAACATTGGATTCACTTTCCCCATTACATCTTGCTAGGAGTACACAATAGCTACTGGCTTCCTACTTCCCACTTCTTCCCACCATAGTCCCGAGTGCTGCCTTCTCAGACTGATCATCTGTAGGATAGCTCTGTTACTTTCAGACTGTCCCAGGAAGCCCCACCTAAGAAAATGTCCCAACTGACTCTCCATCCTTTATTGCTGGAAGTTAGCTTCCCTAGGATAACAAGGAAGTGGTAAGGATTACAGAAGCAAGCATGAGCTACATACCTAGTCATTCACTTCCCCAAATGCTCTGTGGGTGCCTGATCCTTCATTCACTGGATCAAAGCATTGTGTCTTTACCGATGCTGATCCGACCACCAGGAATGCTCTTCCCAAGCATTTCCACGTGCTGAGATCCTACACTCATTGCACCATGTCTATCTCAAATGCCAAATTCCTTGTATATGATCGTCTTGTTCCCACACATGGGCTTCTCCCACCAAGTAGAGGTACATTCATCATCATTTTCTAAACTTTTGTAAAAATTGTGACCACCTGCTAGCTTTTCAGTAGCCAATTTTATACAACTTTCCTTGTTCTTCTGGACTGCAGGATCTGTAAGAGGTTCACCTTTCTTTTATATTTATTACATGTGGTGTCCTGTGTCAAACAGGCATTCTGTACAGAATTGAGACTTTAAGTGATGACGGACAAATTTATGGAAAATTGATTACCATGCTGTTGAGGTATAAACTGCGTAGAGAACAGACATGGCAAACGGATACTATAATCATAAATAAAAATGCAAAAAAAAATATAAATGCAAATGGCAGACAACAACTTCTCCAGTGGAAGTGGTTATGGCCATGTCACACCCCAAAATAGTGACATCTACTATTATTGGAGCATCTGCTTGGCACCAGTGATGGTCCTGGGGGTCACATCTTGTTGAAACTGTACAACTATCGAGGACCTATTACTTTCTTCTATCAAAAGATCAGAGGGAGGCTTAATAAGACAAATTAGCCTGCTTGAAATAACAGAGCCAGCAAGGGGCAGGTTGGTACTCAAAGCCATGTCTACTCGCCCCTTTTACATTCTGCGGATGGCCTCCTTATGCATGAATTACCGGGAGCCTTATTACGTCCCTCTGGCTGGCTAGAAGAAAGTGGGGACAGGTGTGGTGGCTATCAAGGATCTGGCCTATTCTACAAATGCTACTGCCTGACATTTAAAGCAGGATGTGAAAAAATAAGAAAGAAGAGAAAAGCAAGCAAGCAAGCATGATGTGGATTTGGGGGAGAATAACGAGATAGGCAGAACAAAAGAGCCAACATCTCTGAGCAAAAAGGATACCCATGTTCCGGTGGGTGCATAGAGACAGAGTGAAGAGAGAACCTGAAGCTAACAGAGCCAAAGGAAAACAGGCCACACAGACCTACTGCCCTGCTTGGGGCAGTGAGACTCATTGTTCATCCCCTAAAGTGCTAAAAGGGCCTCAAATTTATTGCTGTGCTTGGCATTTTCAGATTCCACACCCCAGCAGGGTCCAGTCTGCTACAATACCAAAAGCCCCTGTGAGAGGGGGGGTGGTGGTGGTGGTGGTGGTGATGCATATAGCAGAAGGAACGCTCTATCAGTGATATAGACAGTGCATAAACTGGAGTCATATAGAATGAAATTAGACTATTAAATTAATAACTTGCAAAATACAGAAATAAATCTATAGGGTGGTGACAGAGAAATTTTGAGTGTCATGGTCAGTCATAAGGGTTGGGATCACTCATGAGCCCAATTTTAAATTATCAGAGGATATTTCTTAGAAATCATGAGTGACAGTCATCCAAAACTGCCTATGTGACATAGAGGATTTTATCAGGGTGGGTGGGGGGCATGTTCAAAGGCAATACAGACACAAGAGGACAGGGTGGGCTTAAGAGTCAGCATTTCTGAGAAGCTCACAGTCTGGGCAGTGAGGAATAAAGAAGTCAGCAGGGGAAGTGAGAGAAAGGAGAGGGGTTTCTGAGAAGATATTATGTTTAAAACTAGAAAATGTAGGAAACTAATACTTTTGCACATTATACCAAGGTCTAGTACACATCTGTAAAAATGTATTATCCAAGTAATAGCTCTGAGCAAGGAAAAAAAAAAAACAAACAAACAAACCAAAATCAATCTACCTCTAGACCTGGAAAATGCTTTAAAATGGCCCAGTACTCTCTAAAATGATCAAATCAACCACAAAATCATCTAAATGAAAAATGGAGCTAGTGTTTAGAATCTAACTAGGAAGACTAGTTTATCTTTATCTCATTTTGGTTTTTTATTTTGTACTTATTAATTCTTCCATGAATTAGAAACCTGCTTAGAACCTATTACACTTTCCTGCTCCTAGAACCTATTACACTTTCCTGCTCCTAGAACTTTGAGGAATCAGGACAGCAGAGGAAAAAGAAGGAAGAGAATGAAGGACCGCTTCTGCTGTGTTGGTGCATTCCCCCAACAGGAGTCTGGGACAGTCTACCAGGATCATATGCAAACCCAAAGGATGGGGGCAGAGGTGTCTGCAAATAACAGGCAGCGGGTGGGTGGAGAGGAGATAAAACCTGGGATCGACACAAGCAGTCAAGTCACTGCATGATTCCAGAGCCTGGATATAATCGCTAGTTACTAAACAGAGCAGAAGGGGACATTGTCAGTTGACGAAGACACAAATTCCAAGTTACTGTTGTTATTCTAACTATCTCCAAATTCATTTCTCTGCTAACATTGTGGAATTGCAGATAATCCTATATTTTCAGGGGATTTAAGATCGAATATTACAAACCTGCTACATTTCTAAATTGTACTACACAGTTTCGTAATTCACAGCATACAGCCTCACGGGAAATTTAAGATGTGCACAAATTAAGAGCATGATGTCTAGAATGTGCGGTCAGATGGTCACATGGTCTGCATGTGTCCAACATCCCGGACAGTGCTGTTGGGGACAGAACCTCATCAGGAGCTACGATTAACAACCTCTCGACGGGTGTGCCCTCACCTTCTCCCAATAACTACACTAAGGTCCGGAAATGGTATCAGTAGCCAGCATTTCTCACGTGACTTACAAAGTGACTCCCTGGCTTTCGTCTGGGAATCACGTTGAACAATTATTCCTTTGTGTCACAAGGGAATACTCATTAAATTATGGCTACAATCCCCAAAAGGGGTCGGTGTTAGAGAAGGAAGGAATAGGTCATAAAGTATTTGACACAATTCAGTAACGGGCTGTTTGCAAGAGCTGCCTGAGATGCACGTATGTTTTTGCGACTGATTTGCTCACGTCTCGGTATCACTCATTCACTATTCCGGCCCACAGGCCCTCAGCACCCATGACGTGCTCTGAAGAATGCCATTTTCAGGGGAACATAGATGAAAACGAGCAGCCCCAGGGTACTGAGAGATACAGAACCCCAATTACAAAGCAGGCTGCAAGTGCTACTTTCTTTTAAATTTTAACTTTTAATTTTCTAATAGTGGTAAAAAATGCATATAACCTAAAAGTGACCAATCTATCCATTTCGTAGTTGTATAATTTAATGGTGTTATGTACACTCACACTGTTGTGCACTCAGTCTCCAGAATTCTCCTTGCCTTGGAAGACTCAAAACTCTGGCTCCACTAAACACTAAATCCTCATTCACCTCACCTCCTGGCACCTGGCAATCATCATTTTACTATTTGTCTCTATTGACCCAAGGAGGTCAGAAATCTCATGTAAATGGAATCATACAGTATTTGTCCTGTTTTGTTCTCAAGCTTATTTCATTTACCATAATGTCCTTCAGCAGTTTTTTCCATGTGTCAGAATTTGCTTCCCTCTGGGTAATGTTCCATTGTATGGGCGTATACATTTACCCAGTCATAAACTGATGAACAACTTGGGTTGCTTCCACCTTTGGCATTCATAACGCTACTAGGAACATAGGCATACTACAAATGCTGTCTTAAGAAAATATTTAAGATGGTATGGAAGAATTAAGAATCTCCCAGAGGCAGATGAAGAGTGAACTAAAAAATGCAGACTTTCACCAGCCAGATAACAGAAGGGATGGGCCTCTTGAGGCAGAGGGGCTGTGTGGCCATGATGGGAATGGGACAGGGAGGAGAGGATATTTTGGAAGAAGCTACCCAATACCCACATACAAGTTTGTGCGAGGGCGCCTGGGTGGATCAGTTGGTTAAACATCAGCCTTGGGCTCAGGTCATGATTTCAGGGTTCTGGGTTTCAGCCCAGAGTCGGGCTATATGCATCTCTGCCTCAACCGCTGCCCATGCTCCCTTTCTCACTTTCTCTCTCTCAATTTTTTTAAAAAAATCATTAAGAAATCCAGGTTAGAGAGGTAAGCAGGGAAAGCACTTCCTACAGTCTTAACTGTCCTGGTTTCACGACCCTGGTCTGGGTTGAGGGACCCACGCTGGTGGATTTAGACAGTGGCAAGTCCAGGTCATAAACCTCTCAGTGGTCTCCTCCATGTGTCATCCCCTGACCCCTTGGGTTTCCTTTCATCAATTTTGACCAAGTCTCTGGGCTCCTCACTGTCTCCCGAGCCCTGACTGGGTCAGAGATTCCACGCTCTTCTCTGGTGGCTGAGAGGTGGCCATGCTGCTCCAGAGTTGGTTGACTTGGGACCTTGCTATGGTTCTACTAGCAGCACACACAGACCAGAAGCTATCAGGATGCCCCAGAAAGATCAGATCTGTATTTCAAAACAAAACAGTCTATGGGAGAGAGGACAGGGGAATATGCTTTACAGGAGGGCAAATCTATGGAAAGGGATGGTGACAGAAGGCTGTAAATAGAGGATTCCATGGGGAAGAAAACAAGGATTTGAGAAATACACAGAAATAAGAATAGTTAGGAACTAGATATCACAACGTTCGTGATGAGGAGCTAGGGCTGACTTCTAATTCTCAGGCATGAACAATTAGTGTCCTGGGTCAGCTGACCAACCACGAGGGAGCTCACAACACGGGGAAAGTAATGTTGGCATCGCTACTGCATGGTCAGTTTCCAAGAAAGACTAACGAACAAGATCACCTGATCTCATTTATATCCACACAAGGTGCCCCCTGACCCATTCACCAAAAAGCCAACAAGCAGATGCAGTGTTAAATCTTTTGCCGAAATTTTGAGGCAGCAAAATGCTTTGAACAAACCTTTTCCCTTGATTTAATGAGTGCGGTCAGGTGCTTCAACACCAGAGGTCCGTCTAAACTATATGTGAAATTCACATTATCAAAGACAATCGTGCCTTCCTGGGGCCAGGTGGGTGGAGGTCGTTTCTGGTATTCCCAGGGGGCTTCTTTCTCAAGGTCTGTATATTCCATCACTCGTTCCACTGAAATCATCTGAAAGACATAGGACATATCATGGATTAGGAATGGAGGCTCTCACAGGTGTAAAGAGATGATCAATGAAATGTTCTTACTAGCTGGGTAATGACATGTCAGCTCTCAATATTCCCAAAGGACAGGAGAAGTATGATGAGGACTTGAGGATTTACGACTCTGTTTGCAGTCCTAGAACATTTTCCCTTATATCTATTTCTGTCAGCATTACATTCAAACTAAAAGAATTACCATTAGAAATTTTTAGAGAATGAGAGATTTTCTATTTATATTTTTTCCCCACTTTTCACACCTAAAAAGAAAAAGAAGGGTTTTGTCAAAGAAAGGAATGCTTGTGGCCAACAATCCAGAATACAGAAGAGTTAACATTTTAAGGGAGATGAACTGGATAAAGAATCCAATCCCATTTATTTTATTGTTTTCTCCTAAAGATTTATTTATTTATTCATGAGGAAGAGGCAGAGACACAGGCAGAGGAAGAAGCAGGCCTTCTGCAAGGAGCCTAATGTGGGACTCGATCCCAGATGTTGGGATCACGCCCTGAGCCAAAGGCAGATGCTCAACCACTGAGCCACTCAGGCATTTCTCCAATCTCATTTTAGTGATTAGTCACTTTCTACTCTATTAGAAGAGCATGCTGGGAAGATTTTTTTTCCCCACTGTTTTTAAGAGAAGGTCCAAATACTCCCAAGAAGAGATCATTTACATACTAGCTAAGGTCTCCTAAACAACCACCCCAATACCTTTGACTAACCCACTTCAAGAGGGAACTTTTCTACCAGAAAGGAGTGTCATCAGCAAATTCAGCTGCTCTGACACATTAAAGAAGACATGCTAACTTGGCAGGGGAGGGGAGGGGGCACAAGGGGAGACATCTATTAAACAAACAACCTCAAAAACACTGAATTCTTCTTTTATCAGGAATGAGGAATTACCCATTAAGACACAAAAATAAACAGGCCTCTAAGAAATTAGCTTCTATCCTCTCCAGGATTTCAGAACGTCCCTCCTACAGAGAGAGACATTTATTACATTTGAAGACACTGTGTGGTGAATATAAAACCTGCTGACATAGCACACAGAAGACTGAGAAAAAGATGTATCTATTTTATTTTACGTTAACCTTAAACAGATGGAAGAAGATCTAAAAAACTTGGTTAGCTGTGATGTAAAAATAACAGTTTTAATATTTTACATAAGAAGTGCTTTTATGCCATTTAACAGCAGGGAGACTTGAAAAGGCTCAGAACGTTAAGATAAACATTACCATATTCTCCACTTCGGCACTTTGCCTGACGGACCACTGGAACATCCCCATGAGCGTGAGGGCGTAGGACAGTGCCAGGCCAACCTGCCCGGCATCTACAGCTAACATAGGAAGAAGGAAAATATGGTTAGTCCCATTCTTAACCCCGAGCACAGGTCCTTTTCTCACTTTACATAATATTTAAATACTTTGGATATAATGATAGCAACAGTTACACCCTTATTATCTGATGATTGAGACCATAATATAATAGAAAAATCACTATCAATTCAGAAGGACTATTAAATGAGTTTAGTAATCCCAATAGGATTGACACACACCTGACAGTATTACACAGGTGAGAAAAAATGTCATCATTGAGACTCCCAGCATTATGGTTCCAAGAACCCCATTGCCTAATTTCACTTTCCATGGCCAAAGCAACCATGGCTGTAAACCACTAAAAAAAAGGCAGTGAGTTCTAAGAGCCACTGCTTTTGAATCTAATCTACTATAGTCACTGTTCCATTATTAAATTTTGTGATTCAGTGTTGTTACGAAGGAAAAGGTAGGGAGTGTGAATTCATGCCACAGACACCAACACCTGCTCATGTGGTACTCACCTGGCAAGACAGCATTCTTTCCACCTGTCTATCTTTCTCAACCAGTGTACCAAGCATGTATTATCAAGAGATCGACCAAGAGATCGAAGTGGCCCTAAAGTTAAAACCTAAAGCCCTAAACTGGACAAAAAGCTTAACAGAAAACTCATTTCTCTCCTCACAACTACGAGATGCTACACCAGGAATAAACAGAAAGTTAGCTGCTACATGGGCATGATGCTTGATTTATTCAGAGATAATAGGAACTCTCGGGATTCAAATCACTGCTCTTCATAGACTACACTGCAGAATCAAACCCAACCTGACACCCAATAAATGCTTTAATGCAATACATTAGAACATAAGAGTATATGGCATTAAACAAGGTGGCAAGATTTTAATTTAATAACTGTAAACGCAGCTATAAATTGTAATCATACCACAAATAGTTATTCACATCTGTACTTACTTTTTGCCAGAATCAGAGACCCAAAGGCAACAACAATGACAAACATGGCACAGATGGCATCCAGACGCACAGCGA
The DNA here is from genome assembly GCF_018345385.1 of Vulpes lagopus. NCBI lineage: Eukaryota > Metazoa > Chordata > Mammalia > Carnivora > Canidae > Vulpes > Vulpes lagopus. The sequence continues at coordinate 15,741,029 of NC_054839.1, read as the reverse complement.
ACCATCGGGACGTAGTCAGAAACAAGAACCATGCCTCTGGATTTGTGAAACATGATGAGAAAAATGAAAAACTCAGAAAACCATGTTAACTACTTTGCATGGTGGACAGCATTTTGCTTAATTGAGCTACAGGAGATTCCTACAAAATATGGACAGGAAGGTTGCATACCTAAGGAACCTGAAGGTTCCAAAAAGCTAAGTTTGGACACAAGACAATATATGGTATGAGTAGGCACTGGCACAGTGGCTTTGTGGGAAGCATGCATTGAAAAATTCAACCCAGAAGTTACAGATAGAAATAGGATAATTTAAAAACATGGGAAAATGCGCTCATTAGTTCATTTCTTACAGTGCCAGACCTCAACATGAAGCTTGTCCTCACATGTGGTTTACTGTTCCAAGTGCTCTAATAACATAAAGCACAGGTCCCACTTTCTTTCCAGCACCTTCCATACTTACTACAGGGCCCTACAAACAGTGTTTATTCTGTAGGATCCAGTATCTCAAGGATCACCTTTCTAAAAGTATCAACATGTAGCTTTCAAAATGCCATCTTATCTTCAAAATATGATAAAGATGGAATAGATGGGAAAGGATTTTATAAACTTAGCAGAAACTGCAATTTCTACATAGCAAAAAAAAAACCTTACTGAAAGAATAATACATATCAAAGGAGTAGCGGATCTGATCCTCAGGAAACTGACTTCCTCAGCAATTTCTGTCACCTTGCATGCCATGCAAAAAAGAATTGGCAAATGACAGCCCGTGCGCCAAGAATGGCCCACCACCTGTTTTCATAAGTAAAGTTTTATTTGAATACAGACTTGGCCATTTGCAGATGTACTATCTTTGCCTGTGTTCCTTTTATAAAAGCCACACTAAAGAGCTGTGATAGATAATATGGTACACAAAGCCTAAGACATTTTCAAAAAAAAGTTCACTGACCCATGCCCAAAAAGAACAGAGAGCTCCCGGGCCTTGTTAATGGAAGGGCCAGGCAAGCCACGGGGGGGGGGGGGGGGGGGGGGGGGGGGGGGGGGGTGGGGGGGGGGAATATATGCTGTGACTGGGGAATGGCAAATAGCAAGCACACAGGAGACTCTGAGAGCAGCCATGGCCTAGGGGAGGGGATGCTAAGGAAGGGTATAGGGCTAGGCTAGGGGGAGATGGAGAGAGAGAGATACTGACCAGCAGGGCCAACAGAGGGAGCGTATTGCATTCTTTGAAACCATTTCTAGAAACATACAGACCTGAATGCAAATCCTGGTGTGCATCGAACAGTTCCTGAAACCTTTCTTCTGCTTTATATGCCCGGATGGTCCAAAGTCCCTGGAGAGAGGACGATAAATGGGAGAATACCGGACTCCGGCCTGGAGAAGCAGAAACAGAATGTCTGTGAGGCTGAATGTGGGGAAACCAGCTGCTTGCCATGCTCTGCAGCTACATATGGCCCAGAACACAGCATAGCCAGAGCTCTGCGACAGGCTGCCTGGGGAGCAAGGAAGGATGATTCTCCTGGAAAGGAAAACACATGCCAACCCTCAACCTCCTGGTCACAACATGCTTCAGGTTAATGATTCGAAAATGGAAGTTTCTCTTGAACATATCTTTGATCAAGTTCGAACCCTGGCTAGATTCCCCTCAGACAGAGCCTCCTTCCATAACTCTTCCCTCACAGCACTCTGGGGAGGAAACTCTGTTTGGTATACTCATTTTTGAGTAGTAATGTTCTTGAATTTAACTCTGCAAAGAGTACTCACCACACTGAATTATGACTGGTTGTCCATCTCCACCTTCAACTATTGACTCAGGGCTGGGATAAAGTCAGCATATCCCTCAATATATAACAGGTGAGTGACTAGTAAGATAATTAGCCAGCCAACCATCTCCCCATGCCTGCTGTTGTGCCAAGAATCTCCAGGGATAGTGGACACCCTGGATATTGCACTGCGCTTTTGTGCCCACAGGTCCTGTGCAGCCATGTCTCGGCTTTGGGGGGAGAAGCTGCCCTGCTAGACTAGACACATGGTGTTTGGAGGTCACTGTGTGACACAAACGTCAATCACTCATCTAGAACCTGACCACCAGTTGCCATTCCGTTCTGAATAATTTCATGTCGGTTTGGGGCCTGATGTCCTAAGACCAGCCATCTATTTCCCTGCCATCTCTTCTAGGAGCTGACGGACTGTAAGCACCAGGGTCTGGCTCCTGCATATCAGGAAAGAAGTGGGCTACAAGGCGCTGGGCATCACGCAGGGGGTCTTGACCAGCTGCTCTTGTAAGGGGCACAGCTGTGAGCCTGGGACCTGCTCTGGAACGAGGGACTATTTGTGCTTTATCAGCAGGTAACACTGAGTGACCATGTTGTTGCCTCTGCATGTGCTAGAGAAGACATGTTAGTAAAAGTGCTCAGTGTACAGGAGAGGGCAGATCACTTATCTCATGAAAGGCTGCAGGTGTTTTATAAAATGATGGGAAAAAACAATTCAGGGAAAACCTCAAAATAACTTTGGAGCCTGACTCCTCAGCCTAGCATCCGAAGGCTGTGTGAGGCTGCAGTCCATACTTTTGTGCGTGTGGATACTGCATTTGCGGAGGGGATGCTGGGTACAAATGTAGAGACACAGAACCTCCTCTAAGAGATTAGAGCCCAAGGCTCTTCAAGCAGGGAAGGAGAAGGCTTTCCCATGGAAGATGGGAAGCGCTGGGCTGTGGGCCTCTTTCCTGACTGGCCCATCTGACCAGGGACATGCCTATAATGCTGTTTTAAGGAAAAAAACCTTCTTTTAACATAGCCATGACCTAACATTTCCCCTTGTATCTACTTTAGACAAAGAGCCTTCAGTGACTTGGTGGCAGTTAGGATGGTCTAGTTGTACATTTATGCTCTAGCATCCGTACAATCCTCTCTGATTATACTGGGTAACCTTTAGTTTCAATGCATTCTAGCTTCCTTTAAATTTGTACTTTTAGGGAATGAGTTCATGCTCCAAATAAGAAAGTCTAAAAGCTCTGAACAGGCCTTCTTGGCACTCCTCAGAACATGTCCAAATTGGCCCCAGAAAACACAGTCAATGTGGAAAAAGGGTGCTTACCAGGAGGACTCAGGAGAGTTCCAGGCCCATGACCCAATCAAAAAAGTACCACAAAGCCAGCTCCAGAAAGCACAGAGAACTGAATAAGAACCATGTTCTCAATTCTTGAGCAAAAGAAGGGACATGAAAAGTCTAACTACAAATAGCGTTTCTGAGAAGGAAGGAATATGTGGCTATTCACTCCAGTAGAGTCCTTGAATGAAATGCTTCAGTGTGGCCATCCTAACTGGCTTCCCTCATGAGATTAAGGTTGTGGTTGATCTCCTCCAGCAGGGTTTCGGGGTAGGGGTGACTTCAGAAATCAGGGATGGTCCCAGCCTTGAATACCAGGGAACTCAGAGAACACATCACTGACTACATCTCCGACCCAAGAGTGACAGTAGGACAGCAGGAATCTGTACCTGGTAAAAACTATCTTGTTTCCTTTACACCCCACTTAGGATTGAACAGGATGCTAGGATAAGTAAACTGGAGTCTTTCAAAGAAAATTAACTGGCACAGAGGATAATGGAGTGCTAAGCCTCCGGTATATTATTCTCTTTCCCAATACAATGTCTTCTTCCTCAAAATGACAGCTGCCTATCCTGAAGTAGATGGCTACAGTACCCATGGCATTAGCCAGAAGTGACAATCAAATGCAACTGTACATTTCACAAGAATGACAGCTATGTGTCCCAAGGCCCTGAGGACTCTATGGGATTGCAAACCCTCCCCAAGAGAAAGAGGGCAGGGAACTGCCACTAGGACCTAGTTGACAGCCCCGCTATAGGTTAACATATATGTTAGGTGAGGCCTGCTGATAGTTATGTTCTTAATTCTTCAAGGGTCTAGCATCTTTCCAAGTGGCCAGAAGAACTTTAGAAACAGCAACTCAAATGATCCTCATGATGGCCTCGGAGGGCAAGGGCTATTATATATTAGAGGACAAAGTAGGCAGTGAGATGAGGATCACTGGCTAAAATGAAGTGAATTAACCCCAACTGATAGAACTGGGGGTCTGACCCAGCTCTTACTCCCAAGGCTGTGCTTTTCAATCACTGCCACAGTGTTTCAGAGGAGGAATAATCAGGTTAAATCAAGATGCCAACCTGTGACTAAATGCAGTTTTCTCCAGGCTTTGCAGTTTACATTTAGGAAATCCCAAAATCATACTTACTGCATATCCAGCAGCCGTATCCATTATTGGACCGGTTATCAATGACCTTTAGTTGAACAAAGTCCCTAGAAATCTGGCATGAGAACACCAGCTGACTTGAGCTTCTATGGTCTGCAACAGTTAGCATATGGTTAGCCATCCCCTGCGATGAGCATTGCAGACATTACTAGTTGATCCGTTCCTTACACACAGAATGTGGATGTGGCCTCATAGACCAGGCAGTGCCAAATGATGACAGCTAGCCTGAAATATGCAATCAAGCAGATCCGGGATTTATGGACTGCTCTATGACTGAACTGTGCTACTATACTCACTTTTGGAAAAAAGGGAAACCACTATCATCAACTGTACATTTGTCATTAAAGTGGCTTAAAGGTCGGCCTGAGGTTTCAGAAGCATCTAGGCGGTATGAACTGAAAATCATCCTCAGAACTACAACAGTCCTTTCAAAGCACAAGGAGGAAGCAGATTTATGCCTTGTAGCCACAGCAATTGGGGATTCCCACTTTCATCTTCTATTTTGCTGGTGGGTCCAATAGTGGCCTCAAGAAATACTATCACTTACTGCTTAGAGAAAACAAGAGAATTGTTATTTACAGTACAGATTGATAAGCCAAATAGAGGACAACAGTTCTACTCAATCAGCCGCGAACATTTGGTTATCTGGGTGCATGGAGGAAAGAATATCGTATTTAATGTATTGTTGTAGCTTACTGGGATGCAGGAATATTCAACAATATTTCCAAATATTCTACAGTGGCCAGGCTAATGTTCTCAAAATCTCAAGATCAAGCCCTGGGAAAATCCTATGTTGTTTCCTGGAAAAACACTCAGGAAGTCCCCTCCTCTCCATTTCCAAATGGATGGGAAGGGGCCCTTGTCCCAGGCAAAATCTCTTACTCGAGAGAGGTCACCTTAATAAACCAGATAATGCGTTTGCAAGAAGATTGATGATGACAGATTCCATTTCATGAGAGACCTCCAGTACAATAGGTATGAAACCGTGGTGTCTACATTAGAGACTGACGAGAATGGGGATTCCTCCAAGTCCTGCCATGGTAACATCACATCAGCAGGATGGTCCACACATCTGCACTACACTGTGCTGCCTTGCCAAGGAAACATACCTGAACAGGAAGTGGCTTAGCTGGTTCTCTAAGGACTAAAAAATTATCCTATAGCTTTTATGAAATTGATACCCATTGTCCTTTATGCAAATATTTATGATAAATTCCTCTTAAAAACGTATTATTCAGGATGCCCGGGTGGTTCAGGGGTTGAGCGTTTTCCCTCACCTCAGGGCGTGATCTCAGGATCCAGGATCAACTCTTATATCCGGCTCCCGCTGGGGAGCTGACTTCTCCCTCTCTCTATGCCTCTGCCTCCCTTTCTGTGTCTCTCATGAATAAATAAATAAATTTAAAATAAATTAAAATAAATTAAAATAAATTAAAAATATTATTCATCAGAACGGGGTGGTGCAGTCTGTTAAGCATCCAACTCTTGATTTCAGCACAGGTCAAGATCTCGGGGTCATTAGATCAAGCCCTGTGTTGGGTTTCAAATTCAGTGAGGAGCACGCGCTCTCTCTCTCTCTCTCTCTCTCTCTCTCTCTCCTCCTCCCTCCCCCAAACCTCACAAGCTAAAACAAAACAAAACTTATTTAAAAAGAAACACACATGTAATAACAAAACAAAACAAAACAAAACAAAAACTCCTGTGTCCTGATGGATCTGTATTTTCCCACTTGGTAGATTGAAGAACAATGAGACACAACAGGTTTCTCTTCTAGGGTTGGTTTCCAGAAAGCTAAGATGGTATTATTTTTTTTTTTTTTTTTTTTTTTAATTTTATTTATTTATGATAGTCATACAGAGAGAAAGAGAGAGGCAGAGACACAGGCAGAGGGAGAAGCAGGCTCCACGCGCCGGGAGCCTGATGTGGGATTCGATCCCGAGTCTCCAGGATCGCGCCCTGGGCCAAAGGCAGGCGCCAAACCGCTGCGCCACCCAGGGATCCCCCTAAGATGGTATTAATTGGCAATAAAGGGGCACTGGAGTGGATCAGTGGATTAAGCATCTGCACTCAGCTCAGGTCATGATCCTGGGATCTGGAATTGAGCCCCAAATCAGGAACCCTGCTTAGTGAGTGGGGAGCCTGCTACTCCCTCTGCCCCTCCCTACCACTCCTGCTCGCTCGCTCTCTCCCTCAAATAACTAAATAAATAAAATTTTTTTTGATTTACACTAACTATCCATAGGTAAGATTTCTGATACAAATATCTTTTTTGATGGTTAGGTCTTTATAACCTTTTTCTTAAAATATAGCAATCTGAGAATAATTAGCATTTGTTTTATTCATAATGAAATATGATAGTGAAGCAATGAGATAAGCTCTGAATTACCTCATCCTCTATGATTAACCATGTTTTTCCATTATTCCAAAATTAAAAGTTGAATAGAAAACACAATAAATGTATACTGAACAGAACGCTCTCCAGTGTCCTCCTAATGGAATTATATTCAGGATCCAATTATAGGAATAGCCTAAGCAGGGGCTAGGGACACGGGGACAGGACGACACGACTTCAAACATGGTGCCATGACTGGAAATACTAGTGATAATAAAGAGGAAAACTGAAATAACAGTGCTAATCTTTTCAGAACATTAAACAACCACAACTTTTTTTTGAGTATGTGATAGTAATATATTCTTGGAATGTATCACTTTTAACATAGGACACAGTCTTCTCCTTTCCCTAATCTTTTCCTTTCTTCGCCATTTCTAGAACCTTCCATGGAAGAAATGTTTCATATTTTCCCCTCTATATTAGTTTGAAATATTGAACATGAAATATTTCTTTAGAAACATTTATTGAGTGTCTGTTCTATGTTAGGAAGTCTGTCGTGAAAAAGACATGGGCCCTCTCTCCACAGTGCTCACATTCCACTGGAGCTTTATTGCACAGATGGACATCCTTTGTCCTTTCTTGTGCTACCCTACAAGCTGCAAGTGTCAGGCCACCAGTTCCATTTGCCCTAAGGGCCCTACTGAATCATGGTGGCCATAATATGCCACTAATTATTTAACATTAACTAGGAGAAAATACCTGGAAGAAAGAGTTTATACCGTTTCAGTGGTCTCCTTAACTACACCATAAATGGATGTGAGCCCACAAAGCCATCCCAACCTCAGAACCTATGTACTCACATGTAGACTCCAAGCGTTTGACATCCCTCGACGTTGCTAAGAAATATCGCCGAAGAATGAAGAAAATGATGGCAAGGGGAAGCAGAGGTATTGCGATCCAAGGAATCACTGCCACTGCCACTCCAACAACACCAAGAACTTGCAGAAATGTCTGAAATAGCACAAACATATACAGAGGCATTCTTATGAAGAATTCCACTCAAACATAGACTTTAATGGGTTGTCTTGTTAGGATTCAGCTCCTTTGTTCCAAAAAAATTATGGGAATGGCAGGGAATGCATTGCCATCAAAGAAATAATAGAATTTTATAGGTGGCTCCAATTATATTTATTACATACTTGCAATGAGTCAAACACAATAAAAACTTTCTAGGGGCAACCTGGGTGGCTTAGTGGTTTACGCCGCCTTCAGCCCAGGACATGATCCTGGAGTCCCGGGATCGAGTACTACCTCGGGCTCCCTGCATGGAGCCTGATTCTCCCTCTGCCTGTGTGTCTGCCTCTCTTTCTCTGTCTCTCATGAATAAATAGAATCTTTTAAAAAAAAATTCTAGATATCCCTTCTATTGAAATGCTTAGTCGCCCTAGGAGAGACCAGTACAATCTTCCCTATTTAACGAATGAGAATGTTTGAGACTCAGAACAGTAACTGATTCCCAAACTAACATGAGTCATTAGATATTATCAGAGAAATCAGCCAGTGGACATCACAGATGAGGAATCCAGAAGACTCAAGTAGATACTCAGGGATAAAGAAGAAGTGGCTAATTACTAATTCATTAGAAAACTTTAAGGGTTTACCTTTTAAAGTGGCAATTCTTCTTTCTTGGTTTTCTATTTGCAATTAACATTTACTGAGTGCTCACTGTGTATAAGGCTACCCATTATATATTTCACATGTATTAATTCATTTAACCCTCAAAACTCCTATGGAATACCAGTATTATCTCATTTTACAGATGGGGAATGAAGCCTAGAGGGAGGTAAAGCAACTTGATCAAGACTGCAAGGCAGAAATCTCAGAGCCCAGGGAGCCTGTCATTAGCCATCATGATAGGTTTCAGCTTGCCCTCAATATAACGTCCACTGTATATTGCTCAGGAAAATATTCTTGACTTATTTGAGCCCCTTAATATGTCCTTAATTTCTCCTCTAAAAACCCTACTTAAGGAATTTCAGAGTTTATCAGCATGCCTAACATAAAGAACAAAGAACAGAAATACAATGCAACAAATGTTTGATATTTCTTAAAAACCTAATGAAAAGACTTGATAAGGACATACAATGCCTAAAAAAATTTTTTTTAAGTTTTATCATCTGGGCCAACACACACATGAAAAAATGCTGGACATTACTAATCATGAGGGAAATGCAAATCAAAATCCACAATGAGGCATCATCTTCTACCATTCAGAATGGCTAGTATCAAAACAGCATGAAATTACAAGTATTGGTGAGGATGTGGAGAAAAGGGAACTCCCATGTACCACTGGTGAGAATATAAACTGGTACAGCCATTGTGGAAAACAGAATGCAAGTTCTTCAAAATATTAAAAATAGAAACACCATGTAATCCAGCAACTCCACTAACTGGGTACTTACCCCCCAAAAAGGAAAACATTAACTTCAAAAAGATATATGCACCATTATTTTTACCAGAGCAGTATTTCCAATAGCGAAGATACGGAAGCAGCCCAAGTGTCCATCAATAGATGAATCAAAAAAGAGTAAGTTCTTGCCAGTTGTGCCAATATAGACATACCTCACGGGCATTATGCTATTTGAAATTAAGTCAGACAAAACCAAATACCATATGAATTTGCTTATATGTGGAATCTAAAAATGAAACAAACAAGTAGAAACAGACTCATAAATACAGTTACCTGATGGCTGCCTGAGGGGAAGAGGTTGAGGGTTGGCAAAATGGATGAAGAGTAGTGGCAGGTACAAAATTCCAATTAAGAATGAATAAGTCACAGGAATGAAAGTTGTAGCATAGGGAATAATAGTCAATGGTACTGTAATATTGTTGTGTGGTGACAAACGGTCCCAAACATGTGAGCACATGGATTAAGTATAGAGTAGAAGAATCACTATATTACTGTACACATAAAACTAACGTAAGATTGCATGTCAAGTATATAAAATTTAAAAAAAAAAAAGGCTGATCCTCGATGCCTCATTTTTGCAGGACAAGATTCGTATTTCTAAAATAAATATTCCAAATGAAAATAAGACAAAAAATGGTTTTACTTCCAAAACAACACTAAATTTTGTCATCTGTACATTAAATTTTCTATCATTAGGATAAATACTTAAAACAACTATTTAAAGGCTAATGATGACAACAATAGCAGGTGCCATGTGTCAGGTGTGGAGTTCTATGCACATGACCTATTTTATTTTATTTATTTTATTTTATTTTATTTTATTTTATTTTATTTTATTTTATTTATTTTATTTTTGTATTTTATTTTATTTTTAATTTATGATAGTCACACACACAGAGAGAGAGAGGCAGAGACATAGGCAGAGGGAGAAGCAGGCTGCATGCACCGGGAGCCCGATGTGGGATCTGATCCCCGGTCTCCAGGATCACGCCCTGGACCAAAGGCAGGCGCTAAACCGCTGTGCCACCCAGGGATCCCTGCACATGACTTTAATCCCATGAAGTAGTTTTATCTTGAAAAATGATATTGGTCTAATAAAAAAAAAATCAAGCAGCATAGAAAGCTAAGTCACTGGATGATGCTGACTGACTGAAGTATCCATCATTCTCAGGAAATGTATAATATGGTATCATGGTATGTAACTTCAGGTGATAGGAAAGCAATCAACACATTGCATATGCCTGCTAGGACAGTGGGGTCATTGAGTAGTATGACTGGGCACATTCACAGAGTATGGGCCAAGGTCTCCCATGTTTGTAACCCCAGGACAATGTGCACAAGGCACAGAGGACTGTTGAAAGACAGGAAAGAATCCATGAATACTTTTTAGAAGGTTCTGCAACTTACAACTGAATTTCACAGGCTAGTTTAACAAACAAAGAGCAGTGACGAATAACTTGCAGTACCAGTTACAGTACACATACACACTGCCCAAGAGGAAGCCATGCTGCAAAGCTTAACACAGGTTGGCCTGTGACCTTTCAGAAAGTGAGGGCCCAGTGCCCTCGTGACGGCACCAGTCAGGGCAGTGGGACCCAGGGAGTCCCCGAGGAAAGGGTTAACAGGCTAATGCCTTACAGAGACACAGGTTATCATCTCAAAGCTATTTCAAATCAGTTTTCTCAGAGCATCCTCACAACCAGCTTATGAATGAGAAAAGTAGGAACTGTCATTTCCATTTACAGATAAGAGATATGAAAGACGAGAGGTTAAGTGGTGGTCCCAAATTCTCCTGGGATATTTGCTGTCTTATGGAGAAAGTCAGGAGCAGTGACTGTGCAAAGAATCATGCAAGCGAGAGGAGCCGAGGAAAGAGGAAACTTATAGAACTCTGAATCTATGGACAGAAACCCCGGTGAAACAAACTGCATAATTTTGATGTAGACTCATGTGCAATTTTACAATTTCTGCCAGTCTCTACTATAGTATCCATACAAACCATAAAGTAAAAATGCATGGAATTCTGAAGGAACAGAATCCAACCATGAATGGAGAAAACAGGGTTGTCAGGTCTCTCTCCCTTTATACCCACAGATGACGAATTTCTTACAGCTACTGGATTAACCTTCCTACACCAATTAGGAAGCCAAGCTTCTTCCTTCATGCTCATGAGAAGGGTTCCTTCCATTTCTTTCAATGTCTCATATTAAATAATTATTAGGCTTGCCCCTAATAGTTGTCGAGAGAAAAAAAAATCTGAAATCATGTTAATCATGAAAAAATTCAAATTTACAATTTTTTCAGCCAAATAGCATCCTTTGGTTGAACAATATTCACCAGTTTCAATTATCTGGCTCTCCCTAAGGTAAGGATCTCTTATGTCTAACCTATTACCTGGGCAGCAGAGGTAAGCTCAAAACACAGGGCTCTCTTTCCTTGGGTACCCATTAAAGACCCAGTAAATGCTATTCTCAGAAACTCTCAATGTAGGTCTTTCAGATATGATGTCCCCAAATTCTGAAGCAATTCAAAGATGCTTTTTGAAAGAGTCTTCTTTCTACTTGTGGGTCATGCCTCATAGTGAATTAGTTGTTATACTGGGGAAAAAAAATACACTGTATACAGATTTACATTTATACACAAGTATCTATAGATATATGTGAATCTTTTACCGCTAGCAAATGTTTTTAAGTAATCTCTATACCCAATTTGGGGATCGAAGTCATGACCTGGAGATCAAGAGTCACATGCTCTACTACATGAACCAGCCAGGCAACCCCTGCAGCCAAACTCTTTAGTGAAGTTGACAAAGGACAAAAAGTGTATTCACGCAAAAAATCTAATATTCTGAAGGGGAAACAAAAGATTCTGGTACAAAAGAAATACCTATCCCTTCCCTGAAGCCAATCTCATTTCTTCCTCCCATATTTTCAGAAACTCCAAGGAGTCTAATCCAAGGTACACACTCTCTTCCACCCATCTGATTAGATTCCAAGCCCATGTGATGACCAACCCGCCGAGTCACTGCCTCTGCACCTCTTATCACATGAAGGCACAGAAAAGACATTAATATATACACAGCAAGAAACATCTTGACTCAGAAGCACGCGACTCACGTCTTGATGCCCAAGATCTAAAGTTGATCATTATTTTGATATGCTTGCATCCCAACTGGAACGTAGCAGTTAGGAATTTGACTTGAAATCTATGAACCCACATGAACAAGTATAAACAGTATTTGTATGAAATCATTCACTTGAGAAGACACAAAACATTTTCTAATACTGAGTAATTTTGAGGCTTACAGAGAATATCAACCTAGACCAGGAGAGGAACAGCATAAGCCTAGCACTGTGCTATTTGACAGGGTCTAGGACCAGCCCTCCTGAACATTAACAAGAAAGGTAACGTATTTCACCATTTCATCTTTACTGGGATACCTCACCAACATAAAAGGCCGAGGGGATGTAGTGGAAATTAAATGAGAGCAAGTCTATGATGTGGTCAGCTGTCTGAGCTTAGAGAAAAAAACATCCTAAGTACCATTATCATTACCCTTCAGCCTGCTCTGGATGCCAGGGGGCAAGAAGAGAAGGGATGATACATTAACAGACCCAACGAATCTTAAAAATATCATGGAAGTTAGAACCCTGAGATATGGCTCACTCTGACCACTGAACACCTTAGCAGTACCCAGGGACACAACACAGCAGATGATATTGTCCCTAGATGTCATAATGATGTCACACGCACCGAAGAGGCTGTGGCTTTTTTTCAGCTCTCATATCTGAGGTCTACTTTGTTTTGAATATGCGTGTTTGAAATAAGATGACCAATAGAGCTCATATGTAATACATTTTCTGTCCTCTCCATCTTTGTGCCACCTGTAGGCCTCCCAAAGACTGATACCCTCAGGATAAATGGACACAACTCAACATTTTATGAGATGTTTCTTTTCTCAATCCATATTCTTTTCTCTGCTTCTAGGTGAAGACTTCCTGCCCTGAAATTGCTCGGCACGTCTGGCAGAGTAACAAAAAAGGTGAAGAGTCCTCAAATGAACAACACCAAACCAAATGCCAGATTATTCAGTATGGTCAAGGAAGAGACCAATGTGACATTTTCTATTTCATGCATGATGAACTGGCTTCAGTATCAAGGGAAATACAAAACATAGATCTTGTGGGCTTGTAAATCCCGGGAAATTCACTCTGTACACTCCAGACTGGCCTTCCTGGTAAGCAAGCATGCTGGTCTGGATGCCAGGAAGACTTCCTCACCATCACCTGTAGAATGGATGTGCAAGGAGCCTACCCTCATCAGAAAGGAAGCTGCCCTGCAAGCTGCTGCTCTTTTTGATTAATAAACCACAAGGAAAACTAAATGAACTGTTAATGCGGTTTACAAAAGAAATCAAGGAAAATAAAACAATTCTTACCAAAAAAGTTAACTGCTTTATTTGAAAAACAGCCCAGTTACAAATCTTGAAAGAAAAGCCATTCCTTTATATCCAGTCAGATGGCAAATAATACTGAGGAAAACCTCTATAGCTACTTAACCAAAGAAAGGTACAATTGCCCTAATGGCCCCCATACCAACAGTAACATTTCATGAGGCTTGCCATGTGTCCATCTCTTCAGTATTTCACACACTTTATGCCACTTCATCCACACATTCAATCGGAGCAGGAGGGATTATCACCTCTACCCACAAAGAGGAAAGCTAATGCTGATGCTCAGGTTAGTTTAGGGATTTGCCCAAAGTTAGATAATGCAGAGTCATTGTGGGGCTAACTTGTTCTTGTAATTTCTGCATGATATTGCCACCCATATATTCATGCTTTTAAAACTTAATACCTAAATACACCCCTTTTTAATGTTTTCCCAGTTATTCGCATTTTCCAGTTTTCTTGTGGCTGTATCTGGTCTCTTCCATGAGATGCCCAGTCCTACATTCCTAGCTCCTAGGGAATAAGGAACCTGCTTGGCTAAGAGTAGAGCTGGTCATGAAAAAAGCCGCAAGAATGCTTGTTAATGGAACACATAAACAAATGTTGATTTAGGAAATATTGTTTACATAAGAAAACAAAAGTCTGATGAGGTCTAAGCCCAGGAAGCAAATGGATTGGTGGGAAGGAGGGGAAGAGGGCAAATTTAACTTTAATAAATGCATAAAACCCCAAAACACAAAATTAAGACTATTCTACATACTTCGTATTTGGATGGTGGTGAAAACAGTTTCCACGGGATGTGGTCTCCTCTAGAATTCATCTTTTAACCCGAATCTTACAGATTTTAATGTATTTCTCTCCCAAGCCCAATACTAAATAAAGGACTGGTTTGTCTGTTTGGCATTTAACTACCCAACTGCTTCTAGCCCTGTAGGGATTCCTAGGTATCTACCCACAATTTACTTTAAACTTAATTCCATGGGATTCTGTTGCTGCTAGTCTTTGTGAAGCTTATGCCAAGGAACATGTTTTCTATAAACAGCAGTAGAAATGTATTTCTTATTTTATGCAAATAAATATGTCATCCATACTTCTGGCTCACCCCATTCTTATTTGAACTCTTGCTTGCTCTAAGACTTCTCTTAGGCACAAAGCTAAATATGTATTTAATCACAGGGCCACTTACTCAGTAGACAGTACTTTTATTATTTGTTTATAGTATTAAAAAAATGAAAATCAGTATCATTAAGATTGCTAACACCTCAAAGGAATTTCAAAGCTTTGAATCCTGCTGTCAGCCTCTTATAACTTCTGTTCCAAGTTCTGATAAGTACAAATCGTCCAGATTGCCTTAAACGATTACTGATTTTGCAGAAGATATGACTTGGGTGCAATAAACAAAGCAAGATTCACTTCTTGGCAAGAAAACACGGCAAGATTTTCTTCTGATTTAAAAAGAGGGGGCAAAATGATGCCTAGGTTTTAATCAGTAAGCTGTTTACTGATGTGGGTGTAGGAAAGATTCTTCTACCTATTTATTCTGGAAACATAGGAGATAAAAAATAAGGTTTCAATGAAACGACTATCACATAGATTGTGCTGCTGGCTAATACAAGATTCTTGTGGAGGCAGTAACATTTTGAACAGGCTATACAAAACTCAAAGTATTAACAACTAAAATGTACTACTCCTTACATTTTACCTACTCCTTAACTCTTCAATGATTGGATATGTCTGTAATACAGACCTTTGGTCTGTATTACATCTGCAGGTGTCAGTGACGTGCTGATATACATGGCATCCTGCATGTCTCAGGGAGCTCAGAGATTAAATCTGGTTCCCAGATCCCCGCTTTGTCACTTGTCCCTTCAGCCTTCACCCAACTCCAGCCACCTCTGTTAAATCAGAACTTTCAGGAACACTGTTGTATCTTATTTTTGTCATGAATCTATACAAACTCTACTTAAGATGGAACATTTCTAGGGGCGCCTGGGTGGCTCAGTCGGTAAAGTGTCTGCCTGTTCAGGTTATGATCCCAAAGACGTGGGCACTAGCATCAGGCTCTCTGCTCAGTAGGGCACCTGCTTCTCTGTCACTCTATGCCCCTCCTTTAATCTATTCTCTTCTTATCCCTCTCTTCGCTCTCAAATAAATAAATGAATTTTTTTTAAAAAGATTAAACTTTTCTAAACTTATCCTTTCCTGGAGATATACTAATCACTCCTTAAGCCCTCCATTTGCTGTGGCCTGGGATCTTTTCACAACCACGCCAGCTCTGGGACTTGGTGTTTCTTCCTTCAGTTGGCTCTTAATCTTGGGACAGAGCTAACTTCCCAAGAAGTGCGTGGTGGTTTCAGGCTTACAATTCATTAACTAACATAATAGAAAACATTAGAAAACATAGTGCACTTTTTCCCATTTTTTACATTAAGCATATCTCGTTGATCAATAGCTTCCTTTCTACATTTTCTCAGTGTTAGAGCTTTGAAATTCAGGGCCAGAGTTGATATATATGCTACATATAAAAGGCACCAAAAAAATAAAGGTGGAAAGAAAAGATTATACATTGTACTGATAAATTATTTTTTAGTTTTCAGGTAGGCTCCCTGCCCAGTGTGATGCATAATATGGGGCCTGAATTTAGGACACCTAGATCAAAACTGAGCTGAGATCAAGAGTCTGATAAAATCTACTGAACCATCCAGGTACCACTATAGTAAAAAATTTTAATGGACAGATTTCTTGAAAAACAATGTACAACAACCAACATAAGAAAAAACAGAAAATCTGATTCGTTCTGTATCAATTTAAAATTTTTAATCCATATAAAAATTCCCGGGGAAGTATTAGGCCCAGATGGCTTCACAAATAGGTTGTGCAAAAAAAGTTATATTCAATTATTCCACAGAATTTGAGTCAAGCACCATCATGATATAAAAACAACATAAAGAGGGGTGCCTGGGTGGCTCAGTTGTTGAACTGTTTAACTCTTGATTTGTGCTTAGGTTATGATCTCAGGGTCACGAGACTGAGTCACACATTGGGCGTGGACCCTCACTAAATTTCTCGTTCTCTCTCACTCTGCTCCTCCTTCCCCACCCTGAGCCCACGCACGTGCATAACAACAACAACAACAAAAACCAAAAACAAAAAAACCAAAACAACAAAACAAAAAAGAAGATAAAAAAGAAAAAACACACAAAGAAATTAAAAGAAAAATTGTGAAACAAACTGCCTTGGGAACACTAACCGATATACGAATAAATTCAATCTAACAATATAAAAACGATGCTCATGTTAAAATCAAATTGGTCTAGGCAAGCCAGAAATCCACAGGGCAGATGGTTTGAAAGACAAACTGGAACTCTTGGGTAGGAGATATTGTTATTCACAGGCAGAATTTCTTTTTCTTTAGGGAAGCATTAACTCCCAAGGCCTTTCAACTACCTGAAGCAGGCCCAAACAGATTAGCAAAGATAATATTCCTTCAAATCAACTGATTACGGACTCTAATCACAAGTATAAAATACAAACACAGCAACAGATTACTTTAACTGAGGACCTCTGCCTAAAATGCAGACACCCAAAAATGGCCACCAAGAGGAGGAAATACTTCCCATTTTGTTTTTATAAGGCCCACATAACTCTGATACTGAAAGTTGACAAAATATTTAAGGGAAAAGCAAATTACCGGCCACTATCCCTCATGAAGAGGAATTCTTGACAAAGTATCAACAAATAGAATGTAGCGATACATGAAAATGTCAAACCATGGCCAGGTGGAATTTCTTCCAGGAATATAAGGTAAATTTAACCTGCAAACATCAATCAGTATAATGGATAATGTTAAAAAATTAAATGTGAATCATCAAATATCTGAAGAGATGCAGAAGAAATTTGTTGAAATTCAACACTTGTTCTTATAAAAAACTAAAAACTCTCACCAAATGAATAAAAATATTTTTTAAATCTGGTACAGATATCTAACCCATAAACTTGCAGTAAACATCATTCTTAATGGAAAAACATTAAAAGATTTGCTTTAAGATGATGAGACGATCTTATCTCATCATTTGTATTCAACCATGTACTGGAAGGTCTAGCCCTCTAGCTACAGCAGTAGAAAAGGCAATGCAATTCATATATTATATTACACTAAAGATTTTATTTGACAGAGTACAAGCAGGGGAAGCAGCAGGCAAAGGGAGAGGGAGAAGCAGGCTCCACATGGAACATGATGCAGGGCTCCATACCAGGACCCCAGAGGATAATGACCTGAGCCAAAGGCAGCCACTTAACTGCTTGAGCCACCCAGGAAACCCAAGTCACATATTTTAAATAAAGAAGTAAAACTATCATTAAGAACAAGGTACATGATTGTATTTGTAGAAAATTCTGCAGAATTAAAACAAAAGAATCACCACCTCCAAGAAATGCAAAAGTGAGCTCTTAAGTTCAAAGACACAACGTCAATATACATAAATTGACTGTATTTCTTCACACTAGCAAAAAGCAATTGGAATATATTAAAAACAATCCCCAAAATAGAATTAAAAACATCAAATCAGTAACAAATACAAACAGGGGAGTGCAAAATTATAATACAAAAACTATAAAACTCTTCTAAAATTAAAAAAGGCCTGTATAAGTGAAGAAACAAGCCATATTCATAACTGAAACATTTAATATAGTTAAGAATCACAGCCTCCTCAAATTGATCTACAGCGAAAATAAAGAATCAAAATCCCACCAGGCTTTTATTAAAAAACAAATTGAAATGTTTCTAAAATATAGATAGTCAGGATGCCTGGGTGGCTCAGCAGTTGAGCATCTGCCTTTGGCTCAGGGTATGATCCTGGGGTCTGGGATCAAGCTCCACGGGGGGCTCCTGGAAGCCTGCTTCCCCCTCTGCTAATGTCTGTCTGCTTACCTGCCTGCCTGCCTGCCTGCCTGCCTCCCTTCCCTTCCTCCCCACCTCTTATGAATCTTAAAAAATAAATAAAATTTAAATTTTAAAGGATCTAGAATGATCAAAACAATCTTGACAAACCAGTATAAACTTACTAAATTTCAAGTCTTACTAAAATAATAACACAAGGGCAGTGTGGGTATATGGACAGATAAACAGATCACAGGAACAAAATAAAGAGACACAGATTTACTCACATATAGTCAAATGATTTTTAATGAAGGTGCCAAGTTAAAAGCACAAAAGTCTTTTTTAAAAATGTGAATAAAAGGGGAGAAACAAAAAATCAAACTCATTCCATACACAAAAACTTACACAATATGTCTGAATGTTTAAAATGGAAAAACAAGAAAGTTTCTTCCTACCTCTTAAAGATAGGCATACATTTCTCAGGACACAAAAAAGATGGACCATAAAAGGAGTGGAGGAGGGGAAGGGAAGTAACATCTAACTTCACCAAAATTAAAACTTGCTCTCCTTTCAAAATATAGAGGCAAGCCACAGATTTGAAAAAAATTATTTACAAAAGCCTAGATTAAACTAGTATTATTTTTTTAAACTACTAGGAAATATATTTAAGAGTGTCTGGGCACCCAACTCTTGATTTCAGCTAAGGGTCCTGAGATGGAGCACTGTGAAGGACTCCATCCTCAGCATGGACCCTATGTAAGATTCTCTTTCTCTACCTCTTCCTCTGACCTTCCCCACTGCCCCATGGGATGGTGCTTTCTCTCTCAAAAAAATGTTTTTTTATATATAAAAATTCCTGTAAATCAACAATAAAAAGAACTTTTTTAAGTTTAAAAAAATCAGAAAGAGATCTGAGTCAATATTTCACAAAAAGAAGATATGTGAATGGCCAATGAGCAGGCATGAAGGGACGTCTGGATGGTTCAGCAGTTAAGCATCTACCTTCAGCTCAAGGCGTGATCCTGGAATCCCAGGATTGGGGATCAAGTCCTACGTCAGGCTCCGTGCATGGAGCATGCTTCTCCCTCTGCCTGTGTCTCTGCCTCTCTCTCTGTGTCTCCGTGTCTCATGAATAAATAAATAAATTAAAAAAAAAAAAGCATGAAAAGGAACTCAGTGTCAAATAGGGAAGTACAAATTAAAAGCCACAATGAAATCAATATCCACTAGAAAGGTGAGGATCAAAAAGACTGATAATACCAATTGTTGCAAAGATGTAGAGCAGGTGGAACCCACATACTGCTGGAAAGTATATAAAATTCACCAACTATTTTTTTTAAAGACAGCAGTCTTTTTTTTTTTTTTTGACAGCAGTCTTTTTTTAAATATTGCTGGTAAGTATATAAAAATTCACCGATTTTTTTTTTTAAGACAGCAGTCTTTTTTTAAATTTTATTTATTTATTCATGAGAGACACACACACACACAGAGAGAGAGAGAGAGAGAGAGAGAGAGAGGCAGAGATACAGGCAGAGGGAGAAGCCAGCTCCATGCAGGAAGCCCAACGCGGGACCGGATCTGGGGTCTCCAGGACCACGCCCTAGGCCGAAGGCAGCACTAAACCTCTCAGCCACCCGTGCTGGCCTCACCAACTATTTTTCAAAAACTTTCTGGTAACCCTTTCAAGTTAAAATGCACCTACTTTATGACCTAGCAACTTCATTTCTAGGTACTCGACCTAAAATAAATGAAAAAACATGTGCACATCAACACTCGTGCAAGAAGGTTCATTACTAAAAACTGTCAACAATCCCAATGTTCATCAAAGAGGGAATAAACAACTTGTGAAATCTTCATTCAGTGGAATATCACTTAAAGAAAAAAAAAAAGAAGAATGTGAATACAATACAATGGATCCCCAAAAGATGCTGACAAAAGGGCAACTGCCAGAGAAAAATACATATCATACTGATTCCATTTGCATGTATGTAGCCCAAAAATAAGAATGTAGCTTCTAGGTCAGTGGAAATGCAAGAGGTGTGGGGGTCTGGAAATTAACTATAAAGGAACAAGAGAGACTTTCCGTACAAGGTGATAGAAAGGCTCTACAACTTGTTTTCAGTAGTTGTCAAAGGGAGACACATGATTATCAAAATTCTTCAAATTACTAAAAAACAGATATTCTATTCAGTACAAACAATATCTCAATAAAAGTATCAACCGGCAAAAAGAAAATTATGACACAGAATTCCTTTCCTATTTCTTTGATCATGCTCAGACAGGTGTTGGGAACGTGTAAACATACAACCATAATGTTGCAAGATGATTTCCTGGGGAGCACTATGGGCAGGTAAGGGGAAGGCACACCTGAGGTCTCATGGTAGCCAGACTGCGGGCCTCAGACAAAACGTGGCTCCGGAGCCACATCTGGCATATCTGCTGTAGATGTATGGCATATCTGGCCCTTGATTTCAACGCCAGAGATGTTCTAATCTGCTTCGTGACTCAATGCAAATGACGATCAGAGAACACTAAATCAATGAACCCACAGAAAGGACTCCAAGAAACAAGTGAGTCATGAAACTCAAAGGCAGAAGACAATACAGAATATAATTAATCATGTTCCACATCAGATTTGAGAGAGAAATCTATACAGCAAATACCAAGTGCAAGATTTTTCTAAAACCAAATCTAAGTTCTCCAGCCCATCCCTTTCTTGTTCAGCTTATCAAGAAAACTCATAAAGTAGCTAGAATTGAAGGAATGTAATCATGAACAGCATATGGAGACTCTAAAGGTCCTCAAACTAAGTAAATATTTAGCTATTTCCTCTCCCTAGCAACAACTGCCCATTTAATCATCCCTAACGATGCAAGCGAGCAAGGCTCTCGAGAAAGCCTTGTGAGTGGCCTCTGTTTTGCAATGGACATCATCCAATAATGCCATAATGTAAAGTTCTATGCTCTGCACCATACCATCACGCTCGATAAAAATTAGATCCTTATTTTTTTTTTCTTTAGGTCTTAATTAGCTTCTTGCTAAACTACAAACATTATCATTGGAGCACACATGCTGGGACAGACAAATTGGAACACTGGTTGCCAGCCTGGGAGGGTCCCCGGTGATTAACTGTCACTATGCTGATGTTGACGGGGGTTTCTTTTCTAATCGTGCTAACCACCAAGCTGGGGGAAGGAAAACAACCATCTCATCTTTCAGGGAGGAAGAAAAAAGTAAAGGAATCATAGGAGTGGGCTTGTGTGAACCTTATCACCGCGATCTCAGGAACCTATTGGTCAAGTGTTTATAAATATTTCCAGTAACCCATATAATCAATGCTCCCTTTTATAAACAAGGAAACCCACTTTAACTTGGCACTTTGCATGAATCATTATCGCAGGGACTGGCACCTTCACGGAATATTCCATCCCTGCCGCGGCTCTGGCTAAAACACTTTTGTTGATTTTAAAAGCGTGAAAGCACAGTGTGATTCGGTTAAAATGGAGGAGTTTACTTTTAAAGAGTCGGTAAAACAGAGATCTTCCAAATGAGGGCAAGGCTGCCTAACTAACAATCTCCTTTGTCCAATGGGGATTTCAGGGCGGGAGTGGGGGAAGGGGTCAACACACCATAGAAATCTCAAAATGACAAAGTCATTGTTCAATGAAAGAGGCTGGAATGCTTTCTACACACTTTCCCTGACATCTCTACACAATGCAATGCAAGGGTCAGTGGTACTGAGACAAGTAAAGGCAGTTCCACTCTTTTGCTTCTATAAAAGCAAGTGACCCAACCTATTGTACCCAAGTCTTAGGCTGGCTTTGTTCTCAATATCCAGATGCAGCAGCTTTTTCTTTCTCGCTCCCCCTCTGGAAAGAAATGACTGCGGACACCTCCTTCACATTTTCTTTTTTCTCGGGCATTTTCACTTCATAAAGCTGCAGTCAATGTGTTTTGTGTGTGGTTGAGGAGGGAATGACACGTTCCATGGTGGTCCCCACCACTGCCTGCATTGGTGGCTCAAGTGGCCTCAAGGATTAGCCCTTTGTGTTCCATGAAAGGATATGAAAAGTCAGTTATTTAAGCTCAGTCAAGCTGTTGATTTTTTTTTCTTTTCTTGGATGAGGGGGTGTGTGGGGAAGAAAGGTTTTTGCAATTCAGTTTTTGTCAATAAATTACAGCATTTTGCTGAGGACAGCTGTGTGCAAGTTCACATGCTCAACGAGCCCCACTTTTTTTTTTTTTAACATTAAAATGCTCAAGTCAAACTTCCCTCTCTAACCCTTGTTTTTACTTGTTTTGCGAGTTGGAAGACTTCTTGGAGGTAATCGTTTCAGGACATGAATTCTAAATATAGGAGACTCCTTATTCAAATATTATGGAGGGGGAGCCTTCAGATATTGTCTTAAGTTTGTTAATATAAAATATAGAAAAAAATAAAATATAGAGTGCTCAATGCTCTCTTTTAAAATTAACAGATTATGATTCCATGAGTCTGTATGCAAAAATACCCATTAAAATTTGGGGGGAGGGGATGCCTTGGTGGCTCGGTGGTTTGGCGCCTGCCTTCAGCCCAGGGCGTAGTAATCCAGGAGTCCCGGGATCGAGTCCCACATCAGGATCCTTGCAGGGAGCCTGCTTCTCCCTCTGCCTGTGTCTCTGCCTCTCTCTCTGTGTCTCTCATGAACAAATAAAACAAAATCATTTTTTAAAAAAATAAATAAAGTAAAAGTGGGGGGGATCATACAATCACTGTGATACAAGCTCAAGTGGTGATAATTATGGGACCAACAACTCTGTGACAATTCCTTTGATGTAAAATAATGCCATTACGAAATAGGTAGCAACTTGAAAACTAACTACTGGGGGCACCTGGGTGGATCAGTGATTGAGCTCAGGGCACAATCCTGGGGTCCTGGAATCAAGTTCCACATCAGGCTCTCCCGCCAATCCTTCTGCCTATGTCTCTGCCTGTGTCTCTGTGTCTCCCATGACTAAATAAATAAATCTTAAAAAATAAATAAAACTAAGGAAATTACCCATTATTTAGTGCTTAACATGTACTTAGACACTGTGCTAACCATTTTATTACAATGATTTCATTTTGTCTTCACAATAACACTTGTGAAGTAATACCATTTTCTCTATTTTACAGATAAGGAATGTGTGTACTCTCAGAGGGCAAGGACAGGAAGAGGTAGAGATAGGAGCCAACTAAGAAAGGCAGGCTACCGGGCGGGGCCGGGGGAAGATTCCCACTGCACCCACCCAGAGGTTCTAGAGCTATTTATGTTATAAATAATACCATTAACATCTAATCCTAATTACAGCAGCGCATTCAACCCTCACATCACTAAAACAGAAGCTTTTCCTAGAGAACCAAGAGAAATGACAAAAAAAAAACATTCCCAGGGTGCTTAAATCCATAGGTACAATCACATTTAAGAGATAGATAGAATTTATTTTTTTATGCTGCCTTCCTTCCTCCTTTGGAATTGTGAACAGTTCCAACGTGGCCATCAACTATAATTTGGCTGGACACGAAACATACCTGGGACCAATAAGAGCTGGCATACACAATGGCATGCAAACTTCATGACTGCCCCTCTGTTGGGATAGGGCCTTTGAATGACATCACTGGGGGAGGGGGGCATAGGAGGGCTCTTCCACGGTGTAGACTTACTAATCAGAATCAAGGGTTTTCACCAGCTACACTGGGCATCATTACCTTTAGGTCCCAAAGAGAGACTTGGGCAAACAAGTGCCTCTTCTTGTCTACCCAAATCTGGTAAAATCCACCAACAAAATGGGTCTTGTCCTGCTCTGTAGCTTTCTACCAATACTCCAAATCTAAATCCCTGTGCGAGAGACGTGAGTCTCCCTTTCATCTGCCTCCTCTGTATACCTATCCATCTTTAGCTCTCCTGATGCCAAATGTCAAACTAGACATTATGGTGTCCCTGCAAGTTTCCTATGCTCTCCTAGGGTTCCTGTCCTTGGTATCTGCTGCTTCTCCCCTAACATGAGGCTCAGGGATCACCAGGAAGCCATGCCAATACAGATATAAATTATACAAAACCTGAAAGTGTGGGTTTAATTTAAAAGCATGCATAGGCATGCCTGGGTGGATCAGTTAGTTAAGTGTCTGTCTTTGGATCAGGTCATGGTCCTGGGATCGAGTCCCACATCGGGCTCCCTGCATGAAGCCTACTTCTCCCTCTGCCTGTGTCTCTGCCTCTCTGTCTCTCATTAATAAATAAGTATCTTTTTAAAATATATAGAAATAAAAAATAAAAGCAGGTACAGATCTGGTATCAGAGTGTCTCACGATCTTTCAACATCAATCACCGGTAACTTGTGAGACACTTGTGAGGCTCTCAGCACGGAATCTTCGTGTATTTCTCCAATTGCCTACTCCCCCCTCATTTGTTGCCTTACCATACCTAATTACTAATTTTTTTAAGATTATATTTATTTATTCACAAGAGATACAGAGAGAGGGGCAGAGACACAGGCAGAGGGAGAAGCAGGCTCCACACAGGGAGCCCGATGTGGGACTCGATCCCAGGACTCCAGAATCATGGCCTGGGCGGGCTGAAGGCAGATGTTTAACCGCTCATCCACCCAGGGATCCCATAATTTTTTTTTTTTTAATGGAGCCTTTCCTAAGTCTTTCCAAACCATTCGATTTGAGGCCTATTTTATCAGTTTACTTCATGTGTATTCAAAATAGCAACAAGGGCAAGGAGTAGGAAGCAGCCTAGGAAGAATCAGGACAGAGTGTGGGGAAAGACAGCAAGGCCAAGAATGGAGCAGTGAGCATGCAAACACTGGAGACAGTCACTAAAAGCTCATTTTCCTACATGTACGGAGAGGACCACAAAATGCAGGGGTGGGAGAAAATAGAGCAATGGTGTAAACACCAAGAACAATGTCTGATTCTGCCATCTTACCTAGAGCACTTGGTAGCGAAGGAATTAAAAAGCAAAGAAAGGCTCGTATTTACCTCTGGAGGGTCAAGAGCAGGTTGAGAGTTAATGTCTTAACCTCCAGCATCACTCAATGCAGGCTTCACTAACTTCATAATTCTCCAGAAGGAGAGTCTCAGAGAAACGTATCAGACCAGGAAACTCTGTCAGGTTTCCAGTAAACCTGGGGCCCTGGCATCACTGTGTACACTGAACTGAAATGAAAGCAGCAGAGCCAGAAGGCCAGGACTGCCCCACTAAAGACCAGAACGGAACAGGGTGTCCTGCTTCCCAATCCTGAGATGCTAATGCGGATGCTGACTGGGACCGGTAAGGCAAGAGGACTAGGGAGTCCTCTGCCACAAAACATCTTCAGGTGACCACAAAGAGGAGAGAGAAGTCTGAAACATTAAGATTCTGTGCAGGAAGCAGTCAAGGGCATAATACCATGCATGCACTACATAAACTGTATTGCACAATCAACCTTGGTGATTTCCAGGAAAATCCACCAAATGGGAATGACACTTTCGAAGAGGAAAGATACACATACATTCTTGTTTCGCTTAAAGCTACATGATATACAGCCACTAACCCACTCACAGACCTTGGGTGAGGCCAACAATTTATAGGTTCAAATCTCTATTCCTCAGACAAGTTGTCAAGGCATCTTAAAATTCAGACTATGATTCACATAGAGCCCACAGAAAACCCTCCACTCCAGCCACAAACATTATTTTCTTTGCCTTACATGTTGAGATATGCATCAAGCTACTTGGCTTGAAAACGTCACATATCAACAATGTGAAAACTCATCAGGGTACATATGTACTGTCTACATGCATACACATACATATACATAAAAAAACACTGACAAATTCTGTTGTCTGGAATCAAATATACCAGACTCCTATCTCCCCAGAAAAGAATGTTACTGCCTACATAATAAATTCTTAAAATTTATTTTACTGACAGTTTTTCATAGAATTCAAAATTTAAACTGCTACTTGAGCCATTCATTTGAATTAAACCTCAAGAGTTCATTTTTTCATATAAATGATAAAGCTATTATATGCAGTTTATAGGTTATTTCCAGTATGTGAATTGAACAATTTATATTTGTGCCACTTTCTATATATAAGGAATGCATTTCTAATTACTAGTGCTAGTACAGCGTACAATCACCTCTTCATAGTTTTAATGTAGAGTTAAGCTTCTACTTTTCAACAAAATCTCAAGAAATGTTTTCATTATACCCAGTAATTGTTCCTTGTTGACACAACAGTACTACAGAACTATGTATATCAAAACCCAAACATCCATCAAAATATGTGTAAATATGGTATCTACTACTTCCTAATGCTCATGCCTAAAAGTCACAATTTCTCCTGTACTTACATTTGAAATCAGGCTTATCATAAGCTAAGGAATAAAGTTCTAGAAAATAGTAGTTCATTTGGACTTCACAACAAGCAAAAATTACAAAAAGCGTTTATGGAGAAGAAAAATGATCCTAATTCTAAAGGACAAAAAAAAAAAAAAAAAGGCTACTACCACAATTTCACAAGGTTTGTATCTCAAATATCATGGGATTGTATTATCTGAGCACCTTTACGACTTGTTGGGGAGGAGGCAGAGACACCAGATGACAAACAATTTATTATTAGTGATTCTACCTGGAATGTCCCTTAGTGAGAATATTCTGATGTGATCCAAACACAAAAAGGGGCACTGTGCTTCTCCCTCATAAGCATAAATGAGTATAACTTGAAAACAGAAGAATAAAAGCCTGAAACTGATCCCTTCCTAGCTATGTGATGCTGGACAAATTATATAACTTTTCTGGGCCACATTTTCCCCATTGGTGAAAACAGCACAATAATTGTATATACCTTCTGGAGTTGCCAGAAAAATGAGATTATACTCATAGAAGATTTGAAACGAGGTTTGGCACCCAGGAAGGAGTCACTAACTGTTAGCTAGGAGGACTGTTATTTCCAGCTTGTGTGGACTACATGTCACCTTTTGTGTGACTTTACAACTCCTTGCCACCCACCCACCATTCCATTCCATTCTGTTTAGAAAACAAGATACCTAGAGATGCCTGGGTGGCTCAGTGGTTGAGCGTCTACCTTGGGCTCAGGGCATAATCCCAGGGTCCTAGGGATAAGTCCCGCAATCGGGCTCCCCATGGGGAGCCTACTTCTCCCTCTGTGTCTCTGCCTCTGTGTCTCTCTCTTGAATAAATAAAATCTTTAAAAAATAAAAAAGATACCTAAAGGAAAGAAAACTGAGAAAACTTAGCTTTGGGGGGAAAAAAAAACCCTACATCATCCTTATTTTTCCATGTTAACTCAGCTGGGAGTGACCTGGTGTTTCAGAGCCAAGGTGCTAGAAGGGTAGGTTGTTGGAGGGACAAGAGGTCCACACTGACTGCAGAGAACCACCATCATATCTGGGCACTCACAATAACTGTTCATGACATTAATGACTGAAACACCAAATACTGATATGCCTCAGTTCCTAAAGAGGGACAAGGGGCGGGGGGGTAATGCCTTGGAATACAGCCACATGGGAATAGAGCCTTCCCTTTAAGGGATCTTAGGCATATATTGAGGATTTAAACATCAAAAAAGGGACACCTGGGTGGTTCAGTGGTTGCATGTCTGCCTTCAGCACCAGGGTCCTGAGATGGAGTCCTGCATCAGGCTCCCAGTAGGGAGCCTCCCTCTATCTCTGCCTCTCTCTGTGTGTCTCTCATGAATAAATAAAATCTTTAATAAAAATTAATAAGCATTAAATAATGTGCTTATCTCATGATTAGTGTCAAATATACATTGTTTTCAATCTGAAGTGGAAGCATGATGTCCATCCCTTTTGGAATATTCCAGTGGTTTCCTTTGCATCCAGAAGAAAACCTAAAGCCCTAAGCTTTTGTGGTCCATTTCTGCTAATGCCTCAAGCTCCCATTGCCCATCTTCCCTCTCTGTTTCTCTTTCTCTCTCCCTAGGAACGTGCTGTTTTGATCCCATCTGAGAATCTACACTTGTTCCCTTCCCTGAGCATGCTGTCCCATCTACCTGCCTCCAGTTCTTTCTGGATGGCTGTTTACTTACGATTTTTTTTTTTCTTTTTTAAACAAACTCAAACATCACTGCTTCCCTGGTCACTAGGTTTCATTCAAGCACTCCCTGGAGTCACTCTCAAACACTTTCTTTTCCTAAATGCACGTGGAGTTTACTGGAATTGCCTTCTAAATTTACCTGTTTGCCATCTGTCTTCTACACTGGATTGTAAATTCCTGGAAGCAGATGCCTGGTTCACCTCAATACACACTAGGACGTAGGAAAAGTGCCTGGAATATAGGTGGTGCTCAGAAAGTACTGACCAGAAGTAAGATTGAAATAAGATGTTCAGCACTGCACTTGATGCACGTTTATAGAATGCCAGCTTTTGTGGAAGGAATAGGGACGGTTTTATTGCAGAAGAGTGTGATCAAATAAAGTTTCACTAATGGGAAGAGAGACTTTTGCTGCTCCTTGAAGAATGAAGAGGGTCCATCTGAGGTTGGACCAAAGGTATGGGTGTTACACACGGAGGAGCGTCAGTGGTCTGCCAGCCAGGCGTGTCATGTTTCCTTCCAGGAGCTGTACAGAGATTCAATTTAAGGGCTAGGAAATCTGAATTTTACTCTCTAGGCCTGAACTCCTTTATAATACAAATCATCTGCAAACAAAGTACAACAAACCATTTAGATACATATTCTAAGATACCACTGCTGTGGTGAAGAAAGGGTGTGAGCCTTTCTTCAAGTGGTGGGGACAGTGGTGGCACAGCCGGTCTGGTAGGAAGATGGAATCTGGTTATCCCCTGAATGGTCTCACCCTTCTATGACATATTACAATCTCCGGATCAGAGAAGAAAATAAATTAAGTTCTAAAATAAGCAAAGGTACTGGCATTTGAAAGCAAAGAACAAAGAGATCTGCTGATCTCAGAGGATCATAGGCAGGTTAATCTATGCGCCACAGTATTCATGAGACAAAGACAGCAGAAACAAAGAAATAATAAAAGGCGGATCTTTTTTATAATTACAAAATGCTGAATTATCTATCATAAATAAATAAAAAAAAAAAAAAAAATTTAAAAAGGGATCCCTGGGTGGCGCAGCGGTTTGGCGCCTGCCTTTGGCCCAGGGCGCGATCCTGGAGACCCGGGATCGAATCCCACATCGGGCTCCCAGTGCGTGGAGCCTGCTTCTCCCTCTGCCTGTGTCTCTGCCCCTCTCTCTATCTCTCTGTGACTATCATAAATAAAAAAAAAAAAAAAAAAAAATTTAAAAAAAAAATAACAATATCGTGATAGTTGTCAACAGAAAGAAAAAAAAAAAAAAAATGCTGAATTATCTAAGTTCTCATTTAAGGCAATGAGAAGGAATTAGCTGAGGAAGAGGATACAGCATAAACACTTAAAAGTAATAAAATTTATTACAATGATCAAGTATCTTTCAACACTTATCAGATATATCAAGGATGAACAGAACCATTAGAAAAGAGCCGAACACACGTGGCACTGATTTTATCCTTGAAAACAAAACTAAGCAGAATCTTTCCCTTCCTGAGCTCACTCCCAGCTGATGGCAGTGCCCACGTGGGAACTCGGGCTTCCAGAGGCAATTCCTGAATGCTCAGTTGACCTCTAGGATCTAACAGCTTAGCTTGCCTTCCAGCACTTCTTCTGGGGCACTCTGCAAAATTAGCATCCCCAATCTGGCAAAGGATGAATTGCTCTCATCTTAACTGCCTCTAATCTATCAGTCTCTGCAATCTGGACTCTTATCCAAAACCTGCTCTAGCTGCTCAGTGGACCCCTAAATCATCAAATCCAACCTGACAGTTTACTGCTTCCCCACCTCCCCTTCTGCATTTAACACATTCATCCTCCTTTGGTTTTCCAACTCCGATTTTCCTCCTGTCTTCCTTGCTATTCATTCTAGGTCTCATCTACTTGCCTTCTCTTCTCTCTGCTTTCTCTTTCAATATGAAGAACTCCATAAAGTTCTGTTCTTGGCATCTAAAAATGCTTCCCTTTCTCTGAGCAATCTTAACCATCTTCACACCATCAATGATCATCTGCTCAGTGAAGAATATGCAGGCTCTACACTCATCCAAGGTACTACGCTCATCCTATGCTCACATTCCTAACTACCTGCAGGATTCCTCCACCTGGAGGTCTCAGAAGGTACCCATGATAAGTGAAATAAAACTCGCTGACCACTCTCTCCCAAGAGTGTGCCTCATGGAAGACCAGGAACTAAATGTTATTCAACTCCACGACCAAACCCAGCATGGTGACAAGCATGCAAGACACACTAAGTGCTTGGTCAAATGAAGGAAGATATAGGCTCCATCTCACTCATCCCTCATCCCAGCATATGGTAGGTGCTCAATAAAAGATGGACTGGAAATATTGGTAGAACAGAAGTCTACATACCACGGATACGTTATAGTACAATGTCTCCCTTTTGGAAGCAATGTCAGTATTTTCCATTATCTATCTAGTTGCAAATACATTCATGAAACAATAGATCTGCACAAATGCTAGTAAAATATACCTGTGTAATTAAAATTAATCACTAAAGTTCATTTTAATCATTCGCTAAAACTTAAATGTTATCAAAACATTACAAATATTACACTAGCATGCTATCTTTATGAATTAAATCAATCGTTATTTTAAGAAATTTAAAGATTTAGTTAGGCTGCTGGGATTATGCTATGGCATCAGGAAATCAGCCAACCTCTTAAAAATTTGAATTTTAATTACTATGTCTATGTTTTTGTTTCTTTGTTTACTCAAATTCAACATCTTTTGAAGGCCAAAGACCTATTCAAAAAATTCCCCAATCATTGATTTCTCACCTCTGAGGTCCAGATGAAAATTGTGATACTATTTGTATTTCCAACCCTATTTTCACAAAGATGTTTAGTTTTCACATGTGAAGAACTGTACCTGAGCCTGATAGATGACTTGGTTTTAAATATATCGTTAACACTCAAAGCTGTTCAGATTTTTGTGAAAGCAAATAAACAAAACATGTCTGAACAACACTGATAAGCCAGATGTGCACTGCCAGCCACTGGCTAACTTATCTGATAAGCCCAGGGCAACCCTGAGGTAACCTGCAGCCTGTTGTTATTTTGTATTGTATAAATTATTTATTTCCTAGGACATATTCAGAAATTTCCTTTGCTGCTGGCCCATACTTCCAAAATGCCTCGCTGGTCAAACATGGATCTTTCTTCATTTACAACTGCTCTTCACCTATGTGAGCACAGGTTTGCAAACCCCGCACTTGTGCCCCACAGCTCTGTGGGATTTCTCATTTAATGCAGGGCAAGAGAAAATGATACATATTTTCAAAATTTGCTGTGTCACAGTCTTCCATTAGCAGGATTAGGAATAGCTAACTATCCAAAAACTAAAAACAAACAAAAAAAATGAAAACACCATATATTTACACAAATACAAATCCTTGTTCAAGGTCAACATGACCAGTCTATCTAGTCAGGTTTTGAACAGAATTTTCTTCTTTCCATCATTTAGTCGATGGAGCAATAAAAGCTGTCCCTGATATCTGAATTGCATCTACAGAGTATTACAGACTCCAGTCATTATGCATCAAATGTAAGATTCTGTTTCTCAGGTCTCTCCTCAATTTTTCAGCTTCAGACTCAATTGAAAAAAACAATTAGGTTCTAACCCAGTGATTCACATTTCTAAACTCTTGCTTACAAAAGGGAAAAAACTACTATTGTCTTACAGAAAAAGCGATCAAACATGCATAATCTGGATTAAAAAGTTCACATGGACAAATGTAGTCACATTATTTCAGTATCTATTTGATTTTAACTCTCCCAAAAAGGCATGGCCATATGCATATCTTGAGTAAGGAGAAAAACATCATAGGAGATGGGCTTAATTTGAATATTCTGATGAGTGGAAAACTTAACTCTCAATTCATGAAGGTATCTGAGTTTTGGATTTCAGTTTGCATTCCATTCATTACTCTATAAATTCTGCCAAGTTCTTTCTGGCTCAGCAATACTAGATGTAAAGGATATGGAGATTGGGAAAGGGCTCATCTCCTACAAGATAATAAAAGGGTAACTTCTTGATAAGGAAATTCCCAGTCCTTTTAAAACTCAACCGTTTCAATGAAACTCACCTGTTACCTTTGGAAAGGCTCAAGTTCTGAGCTACTCTGCGCATAGGAGGAGCTGCTAGAGTCAGAGCGTTCTTAACCAAAGAATCTGATGTTGGACACTCTAACTGGGGGCCTCCCGATGTCAATAGTAGCTTTTGCTATTGACATCAGAAACAAAGGCAACAAGGAAATGTCCTAAAGCCATAGTGAAAGGGGTGAACAAAACTCTGGAGAAGAGCTCATGAACTGATCACTAGGTCTGAAAGTCATTCCCATCTCAGATCCCAGAGTAACTGAGGAGATACTATTGTTCACACGGGTAATATTCTTGAGACCTGCATGTTTCCCCTGACTAGTTAAAACTCTTACATGTATTATAAAACTGAGTCAAAGTATGTAAAATTTTCTTTTTAAAAAAAATTAACACCCACCCACCTTTAAAAAGGCAAACAAAAGCTAGATCAACTACTTAAGCAAAGCCAGGAGGTGTGAGTGGAGCTGATTGTCATTTTGACCTTGCTTTGCTTTAATTCAGGAGCCTATTTAGAAATGTAACAAGCAACCCTCTTCATTCGGCTCAGCTAGCAGAGCTAATAGGCTTCTAATTAATTTCCAGAAGATTGCTGTTATAACTAACAGGTTTTAAACATTTGGTTGATTGGGGAAAATGAATTGAATATAATGTATTTGATTTGGAAAATTAGTTTTCATTCTATGTGCTTACCATAATAGTGTTTATTTTAAGTTTACATGATTCCATTAAGAGTCCCAGAACACCACTGGGTTGTTTTTATCCTTACAGTGTCCTACCCAACTTAAAAAAAAAAAAAAAAATCAATTTACATTTTGGTATTTGTTGGCCTTTATTTGAGGGCAGGTTAAATTCATTTTTGTGGCATTAATAAAAATCTTCACTTGTTAATATAGCAACAGGCCCAAATACTTCAAAATGATCCCAGTGATACCTCAGTCAAAAGCCTACTCATCGAATGCAAATCCTCCTGTAGAAAGGCTTCTACACACAAAGTAAGATGAACCAGTTACTGCATTGTTTATGAAGTTTCCCTTGATTCCTCCTGACAACCATTTAAACAATGAATGTTGGGAAATGTCCCTCAAAGAATCAACAACAATGGCAGGGATCAGAGCTTTTCTATTTAGAAAATACTATTTTTAAAAGGAGAAAATATTTCTTCCTGAAGGGATTATGGAAAGCCTTATTAAAGACACCTGCAAACAAAACAAGTGACAATTGATCTTTATCATAATTGATAACTGAGTTATCCTTGAGACAAAACTCCATTCTTGGAGACAATAAAATCGAGATTTACCTCAGCTATTAAGAGTCAAGAAATCAGCTAATTGGGACTACTGGTATTCCAGGATGATAAGTCACACCAAGATTAAGTGAGCACATAATAAAAAGGCCCTTGTCTCTTCGGTTAAAGAGAAGTGCAGCTATACTAGGATTTTCTCTCCCTGGGCTGCTGAGAATGTTTTATAAAGAATTCAAGTAGTTTCTAGCCCTGTGTCTCCACACATCATGCAAAAGATAGGCAGACCATTCCAATTACGATGGCTGACTATGTGCAGAACACACAGTGTGCCAGCCACTTTGGAAACTCAACCTCTGCTGAACTAGCACTTGTGAAGAAACAGAACCTTTCTCCCAAATCTTGTCAATGTAATGAGCTATCACTGGGAAAATGTGACAATGTTTTGGCAAAGGACTGTTTCTTGGGGATAAATTACATAGCAAAACCCAGCAAGACACATTTATAAAATACGTTTGCATAAGAGGAACGGAAAAATCAGATCTTCGCAGTAAAAGTACTCTTCCTCCATATCTCTGTTTAATTCATGTTAGTAACAATGCATGCCTTTGCCCAGGGGCTACACTGTTTGCAGTCAGATACTCACTGCTGCATTTCTGAGTGACTCACAGAAATGCCTGTGGTCATTTCGGGCCCAGTAGTGATTTTTATGACACAGCTAATTTTTCAAATTAAGTAATTCTGGCTCCATTTATAACAGTGGCTCCAGAAAAGTCCCTAGGTTTTCAACTTGAAGTGCATCTGGGCATTGAATGGGGGCGGGGAAGGACACATCAGAAGGAAGACATAATCGCAGACCCCAGTGGCAGCATTTCTACTTCCAGGCCATACAATAAGTTCATGATTAGACTACTAAGGGAGAGTAAAACACAAATTCAGAAAGTATTAGCAACAGCAGCAGAGATCTTAGAATATCATCTTAAAAAAAAAAAGAAGAAGAAGAAGAAAAGAAAAACCCACTTGGAAAAAAAGAAACTTCCCCCGCCTGAATCACTGAAGAGTGGACAGAAGTAAACAGCATACGAAGCATCCCACGGGGATGCCTGGGTGGCTCAGTGGTTGAGGGTCTGCCCTCAGCTCAGGTTGTGATCCTGGGGTCCTGAGATCGAGTCCTGTATTGAGCTCCCTCCCTGCAGGGAGCCTGCTTCTCCCTCTGCCTATGTCTCTGCCTCTCTATGTGTCTCTCATGAATAAATAAATTTTTAAAAAGCATCCCACGTGTGCCACAGAACTGAGTGAGCAGATGAGGCATGATATGACCCAGTATCACTTCTCTGAACCTCAGGTTCACAAACAAAATAAATGCTATATAGAAGGTATTTGTGGGATTGTTGTATTTCACTCTCTCTCTCTCTCTCTCTCACACACACACACACACACACACACACACCCTTAAGACTTAGAGCAATCAACGTGTGAAAGAAAAGCTGCCTTAAAAAAACAAAAAAGACATTTTCTGAGGTGACTTTGATCTTCCACTCAAATTATTGGCTTAAATGTACTTGCCTTTAAAGGCTTTGTATCTGCAATAACCGCTCTCTATTGTCCTTGCAAACAAAGTATTATTTTCACCTTATTATTACTAATCTTTTCTTTGTTAGTAACCACACCTGGTTTTATCCCCCAAAATGGTGCAGTAAATATTTGTCCTTTGTGGTAATACAATGCATAATTTAGTTAATCTGGGCTATCTTTCCGTGAGAGGTGATTGTTTCTATATTATGAAATGTGCTCACGGTAAAGTGAAATTCATGCCAGATACCTGGAAGGCAGATGGAGAACCACTTACCCAGCATGTAGCTGCTTCGAACCAACCTTGACATGACTGCGTAGCCACTCCTACACTTCAGGTATTACTCATGTTAACTTAGCCTCCAAATCAGAGCCACACCTTTCTCTTACAAACAAGGCCTTTACTAAGATAACATGACATTGTCAGGCCTAGGGGCCCACCCTCAGCCCCCATGGGAAGGACTTGAAAGAACAGGAAGTGCAGTTTTCCATCTGAGAACCTGGCATCACTGTGACCTTACCTGGAGGAAATCTAGAAACGTCAGGGGTAGCAAGTCATCCATGTGCCCAATGTCTTTGGAGAAACGATTTAAAATTCTTCCTGCAAGAACAGGATATGAGAGATTACTCATTTCCCCAGATAGGCCTACTTTAAGTGAAACAATTTACAGACAAATCAAAACAATATTTTAAATGCATATGTATTTAATCTATTACGCATTCATACGAAATAAGCTGATGTCAGTGTAAAGAAAAAGAAAACAGGATGATACCTAGAAAGAAGCAAAAATACCACCAAATGGCAGCAGGCAGGGAGTTGAAATTTGACTCAAATTTTTAATAAAATGGAGGTACAAAAGGTCTTGTGGCAGTATTGGGAAGCGCTGCTGGATTTTAGAACCTGCTCTCCTTTTAAATGCCATCTAGGATGCCCAAAGGGAGGCTGGATTGGTAAACAAACAATTGCAAAATACATAAATTGATCCAAATTGTCATATTAATTTTGCTTCAGTTATCAAAATTTTACTGCCTGGTACTTATTAAATAAAATGTAATCATAACCTCTCTTTTTGGCCTCACGATGATTCACACACCTTACATTTTGAAAAATTTTGGAATCCTGCCTCTTCCAAGTTGCAAGTTTACAAATGGGGTAATAAACCACTATCTATTGCAGTACAACCAACTGTGAAAAACAGACTCATTCTTAAATATCCAACAGAACCAGAGGAATGCAGGCAAGAAAACAGAAACATTACCTAATAAGCAAAGATCATTTCCTGGGGAGCCTGGGTGCCTCAGTCACTAAAACATCTGCCTTTGACTCAAGTCATATCCCAGGGTCCTGGGATGGAACCCCATAGGTCAGGCTCTCTGCTCACTGGGGAGACTGCTTCTGCCCCTTCCTCTGCCTCTCCCCTCCCTTGGCTCTCTCTCTCAAAATAAATAAATGAAATATTAGATTTTTTAAAAAGATCATTTATTACATACTGTATATCCCTTTGTAGAATCCAAGAGAACAGTACATCCTAAAGGATTTGAAAACAGAAAGTGAGAACAGATTTGTAATAAATATCTAGTTTTTAGAAGACAGAATTCAAAGAAATTGAAGCTACACATAAACAGACTATATTAGTATAAGCAACTCCTGAGAAATGTGTTTGACTTGCCCCTGAAGTTCCTTTTGTAGTGGAGGCTTCAGGAATCGTGCCTGCAGGTGAGATGTGGGGCCTCTACAACTCTTCCCAACGTCAGTCACAGGTGACTTCCTCCTGAGGCCCTCCATACCAAGCCCCTACTAGATCGTGAATGGCCAGAGGCTGGCAGATGAGCAACTAACTATTGCCAGAAGCTCAGGGTTGCCCAGGCAAAGAGGTGGAGGAACTGGAGGCTTCCATGCTTGGCGACACATGACAACCAGGGCCTCCACTTCTCTGACTCAGGCTTAGGAGATACAGACCCCAGAAACTGTCTTCTTATAGTGACACTTTTGGCAGGTTGAGTGACAGCTTTTCTGAGCCTCTAATAATACCTCCTTGAGAGGGTGATTCTGAGGATTACATGGGCTCATGCATGAGAAAGAACCCAGTCACAATGCCAGGTACATTAGCAGGTGCTCAAAACAAAACACCAAGGTGAGATCACTACTGTTGCCCACAGGATCTGAACTAGTCTCCTGGCAAAGTCTGTCTACCAGGCCCTGTCAGAAGGTCAACCTGTTAACATGTAAGTTTGGTAGCTTGAGACTGGGGCTTGAAATTGTGCATTTTTACCAAGCTCCCAGGTGGTGTCCTCTCTGCTGCTCCACACACCACAATCTGAGGAGCAAAATGTTAGGTGGTTAAACAGATGTGCCTTAGAAACACTAAAATCAGATGGGCAATTTTCCACATATTCTTACAGTACCTTGTTATTTCTAATCTTCCAAGTATCAAGACGAAAATAAGGAAAATATGCATCAAGAAATATTAAAAGACATACTTTAAACATTTATTTCTTCAATGGAAAAGGACGACTTTTCAACATAGTCAGGATTCAGAACACTGTAAAGTATGGTTCAGCTTACATAATACTAAGACCAACATTCACTTTTGGGTTTTTTTTTTTAAGGTGAAAAGGCTACACAGTGATGATATGTGAAACCCATCCTTTTTACCTTCTATCAGATGCAGAGGTCTTAAAGTCTAAAATACCCAGGAATCCCTGGGTGGCGCAGCGGTTTGGCGCCTGCCTTTGGCCCAGGGCACGATCCTGGAGACCCGGGATCGAATCCCATGTCAGGCTCCGGGTGCATAGAGCCTGCTTCTCCCTCTGCCTATGTCTCTGCCCCCCCCCACTCTCTGTGACTATCATAAATAAATAAATATTAAAAAATAAATAAATAAAATAAAATACCCATGGGTTGGCAAACAGCATAAAATACAAGGAAAACACACAACTGAGAAAACCATCTCTCCACACAGCTACTATAATTGACCTGAATGTCAAAGACTGTCAAAAACCTAACCAGGGGAGTGCAGAAAATGTGAGATTAGAAGAGCCAAGAAGTTACTTTCTGGCCCCAAGAAACAACTAAGTCTCTGCCACAGACTTAGTTACAGTGAGAACTGTGATTTCAAGTTCATGGCCCCATAGGTATAAAATTTCCTCAAAGGTCCCCAAATCAAATCCGTATGATGCATTCCCTTCACTAAACACATGCCATGCCTGTTCATCCAAATGGAACATCTCCGGGGACATAGAAGGGGGAGCCCAATCCACTTTCAGACTATTCTGTCAGGCAGGCCTTTCTTACATTACACCGAATCTTGCCTTCCTAGAACATGCAACCCTCTGCTTATTCTGCTCTTACAACCAAGTACACGGAGTAAATCTAATTTCTCCTGATGTGACAGCCCATCCAATGCTTGAAGAAAATCATATCCTTGCCAGACTTCTCGCATGCAGTTAGCTGGTGGGGCCTCAATTATTCCTGAGAAGGCACAGTATCCTACCTTGGCCACGGCCACCTGTCCAGACTCAGATGGTCAGTTTCCAGGATGCCTTTATTTCTGGGATTAAAATTACAGCACAGGCATCATTTTGATCACCTCGACGTAGAGCCACAACACACGATCCCTATCCTGCACAGGATATTTAACCAATCATGAGACCACCAAGCACAATCAATTCCGGCAGCCAGATCACATTTTAGAGCCACATATAATGAAAACTCACATTGCACGGGTTGATGTAGAGTTCTGGGAACAACTGGATAGTATACATAAACATTAGGATCACAGCCCGTATGACCCGGAAATTCTAGGGATCTATGCCAAGGAGCTAATAAATCATCAACAATGTTCAATGCGGGTTATTTGGGAAGTGAGAAGAACATGAACATTAAGACTGAAACAGGTCTATAATACATTAGGTGTAATTTTAATTTTTTTTTAATCAATACTCTTTTTCTATAGTGACTATGCATTACATGTGGAAAAAAGAAAGGGGTGGGGTGTGCCCCACATGGTTGGCTCTGACTTTGGCTCATGATACGAGGGTCCTGGGATCGAGCCCCAAGTTGGGCTCTCTGTTTGGCTGGCAGTCTGCCTCTCCCTTTCCCTCTGCTCCTCCCTCACCCGCCCCGTGCTCTATCTCACTCACAGTCTCTCAAATAATTAAATAAAATCTTAAAGAACAGATTGTATAATTTGAGCTAGAGTCAATCACTGGTCAGTCCACGCTCTGCCCTCTCTCTCATATGTAGGATTTCTCTACTTCTTACAACCAAGCTACAACATGAAACTTGGAAGAAGCTCCCATGTCTAATGTGGACCCAATTCTTTTTTTAAAAAAAGAAAAAAGGAGGCATGTTTGCATATCATAAAATATTAAGGTTTATTTTTATTGAGGCATATAACTTTGTATCTTAAATACTCACCCATTTCAGCCATACAATTCAATGAATTTAAGTAATGCTACTGAGTGACAAGCTGCCATCAAATACCAGCTCTAAGACAGTTTTGTTCCTCCTCGTAAGATGTCTCATGCCACTTTCGGTGACATCCTGTTCCCATTCTCAGCCTAAGGCAACAGCTAATCTACATTATTTTTCTATAAACTTGCCCTTTTTTGAGACATTTCATACAAATGAAATCATACCGTATGTAGACTCTTGTGTCTGAATTCTTTGACTTAGCCCAACATTTCTGCGGTCCATCTATGCTATAGTGTGTCAGTAGTTGTTTCCTTCTGAACTCCATTCTTTAGCACAGAAATGGTCTTGGGCACCAGCACAAAAGGCCATGCCACACCTCACCTACAGGTGAAAGTGGATGTGTTTCATGAACTCTTATATATTAGGAACTTCTTGCTATGTGCTTATGGTTACCTTCATGGAAGATTCTAGAACCTAATTCTTTTGATATGAATGGGTCACTGGTTTGATAGCTCTGTACAGTTAGAAGCCAGGAATGCTGGATCTGGACCAGTTTCTGAGTATTTTGGAGTGTGGAGGGTCTGGTTGGTGAGGAGAAGTAAAAGAACCACTCTCCTAGTGCTAAGTGGGATGTAGAACCAAACAACCTGGGCAGCCCCAGTGCCGCAGTGGTCTAGCACTGCCTGTAGCCCGGGGCGTGATCCTGGAGACCCGGGATCAAGTCCCACGTCAGGCTCCCTGCATGGAGGCTGCTTCTCCCTCTGCCTGTGTCTCTGCCTCTCTCTCTCTCTCTCTCTCTCTCTCTCTCTCTCTGTCTCTAAGAATAAATAAATAAAATCTTTGGGGAAAAAAAAAAAAAAAGGAACCAAACAACCTGTCCAAAAGAGGATAGTCTCTCCAAAAGGGCAGAGAGAATGGACTTGTACCTTCCAG
Organism: Vulpes lagopus; assembly: GCF_018345385.1. Taxonomy (NCBI): domain Eukaryota; kingdom Metazoa; phylum Chordata; class Mammalia; order Carnivora; family Canidae; genus Vulpes; species Vulpes lagopus. The sequence goes on along the minus strand of NC_054839.1, from coordinate 15,700,262 downwards.
GGTCAATGCCATGTGATGGGGTAATGACTGATTAAAACAAGAAGGTATTCAGGGGAGCTCAGAGATGGTCACCAGGATGAAAAAAATCACGGTGCGGCATGAGGGAGCTGGAGGAGCATGGATTTTCTGCATCATCTTACAAAACCAGTTCAGCATAAAATTTCGGAGTTCAATGGAACTCCGTTCCATCCATCCATCACCTCTGATGTCAGAATAGGTCTGACACGGTGGCTGATCGAAGAATGTCATAAAATAGAGCAGCAGGAATTAGGAAAGCATCGATAAGAAACCACCAAGATTGTTGTCCTCCTCTGACACTCAGTAGCAAGAGCTCTTCACACAACTCATCAAATGCCCATTTATATCCAATCCCTAGCCTGAAAACAGTATGTGATCATACTTGTTTTCCTTATGTCACAGGATCGAAGAACATGGTGGCTAAAACAGACTGTCCTTACAATGGCACCCTCTATGTGGTGTGATGGCACACCGGTGCAAGGGGTTGTCCTCATCATCATCATCAGGGGATTACAGAGCTTTAAGGAAACACGAAAGGTAATCAGAGCTAGTAATTTCCAAACCTTGTCAAGATTCTACGATTCTATAGGGGTGCCTAGAAAAAGTGGAAGGCAACCTCACTCAGCGCCAGACACCCAATCCTTCACCCTTCGCTCTGAGCTTCTTGGTCCCTTCCCCAGTGCCCTCCCTAAACAGGCTTCCTCCCTCTAGAGGGTCAGACAGAGGTGGCCTTTGAAGAGAGGGTTCTGAAGCTAAAAGAAATGTTCAAATCCCATTAGATCAAGCTCCTTGTAAGACACAAGAAGATCCATGGTCCAGCCTCTCTCAGGATGATGCAGTAATACTCCATAAGTGGCAGGTGTTACTGGCAAGCCAACCTGGTATTTGCACACAGCAGAAAAAGAAGACAAGAGAAAGTCTACTTTTTCTTCTCAGGCTAGAACCATCAGCCATTTGTCCAAGGAAACTCTGCTCACTTTCCTTCTAATGACTCGCTCTTTGCGTATACATACCAAATTTTATGTCTACTCCTGATCTCCCAGGGTTTCTTGGGCACTTGGCTATCCTTAAGAAACATCTGAAGCTTGACAAATCTTAACTAAACAAAAGTCTTTGAGGTTGGCCTGCAAATACTCATGTCCAACTTCTCCAACTTTACCTTACACCTGTACCACAATACCCAAGATGAAAACTTGTAAGTCATTTTGATTTTTTACTTCAGATAAAATACTCCCAAGACTTTGCACTTAAAAAAAATTTCACGTATATCCTTCATTCTTTATCTGTCAAATCCAATCCATAAAACTTTTAAGTAACAGCGATGAGAAGACACAGAAGAGAGGTACCTACCTGACCTGTGCATCACTGCTGGCTGGATCCTTGTTCTCACGGAGGCGGCCTCTCTCTGCCCCATTCACTCACCAAGAAGGCTGTCCATCCCTGTTCAATCCCATCTACCCAGAATTCTCAGCCTTTTCACTTCCATAAGACTGTTGCTGACAAATACAGCTCTCAGGTATGTGCCACTCACTCAACCTCTTCCATCTTTATCAGACAGGCTTGGGAGATAAAGGAAACAGGCATAGGCCTGGCCACAGCTAGCAGATCAAAGAGGCATGGGGTGATCAAGCAACTGACTAGCTTCCAAGTCATTTAGAAGTTTCCTCTCAACAACGATGAGGTCAGAGAGTAGCAGCAAAGTGGAAAAAGACTCCCCATCCAAGAAGAGGGATCTGGGTACATGCAGGAGCGCCATGATAAAAAGCCCAGCTATGGCTTCTGGAGAAGCAGGCTCTGCTATGTATGTATGGCTCCATAGAATGCTGCTTCCCTTCAATCAAATCTTCCTCATCTGACCTAACTTGAATAGATTCCATTTTCATGCCAAATGCCCTGACTAGAGCTATCACCACAGATCCAACAAGAGACTCACTTATTAAGATCAGTCAGGGAAATGATAGATTTTGTCAAGTTACTTTGTCAACTTACAATTACTAATTACCTTTGTAAGTAACAGAAGTTTTTTTAATCGAAATCATTTTGGCAGAACCTTTTTCATGTGAACTATAGAGTTCTTATCTTTTTAAACAAAAGATACAGAGCATAAATACATCTTTTCTTGACAACCCAGAAGTAATATTCTGAGCATTTGTTTCTAAACATAGCAGGGTCCTTTGGGGATACTTGAGGTTACGTTGAGATGCACTCCTACACCCTAACACACTATGGTTTTCCAATATTGTGCTTTCAGCTGACACATTTTGCTGTTGTGCAGAGCATGCCTCTAACCTCCACTTTCATTTATAGTGATGAGGACTGTGGAGACTCTGCAACTAAACAGGGTTACTCTGAGCAAACACATAAGCAATTTTCATGGTCTTAGGCACAATTTTTCTGACACTTTATTTAATGAGAGACTCTTTCAGCTTGCTTCCCTCAGGATCCCCCCAGAGTCTGGGTATACTCAGAATATCTCATAAATCCATTCAGTGCTTTAACTACTTTTCAAGTATATTACTCCTACATTCACAACTATGTTATACACTCTCTTTAAACATAAACCACATTTCACACACAACCTATATAATAAAATGTCAAGTGCCCAGGGGGAACTCAAAATGGATTTGCTAATAAAATATCATAAACCCATTTGCTTTCCCACTTTTTCTTTAAAGATGGACTCCTACACAAAAACATAAAATCTGTAAAAAAAATATATATATTATATATATGTATATATATAATATATAATATATATATATATATATGAAATAGTTCTTACAAAACAGAGTGAGACCTGGAAACTAGTCAATGACATCTTCCTGAATGTCAATCAAGCAGACATGATTGGAAAGGTTCATTTTGACCACCACGCTCTAGTCTTCTCTGTGCTGTATACACATGAGCAAACGCAGCAGGACTAGAGGGCTACTGAGTACCTAAGTGGCATTAGATGGGAAATAGCCCAAAACTCGTAAAAGCAATGCACCAATCTCCCACAGACCTGATGAAAATGTATATTCTCAGGAGCTCTGAGTGCCGCCTGATATCCTGGGTTCTAACAGGTCCAGGGACCACACTGAGTAATAAGGAAGGATAAGCAAGGTACTGATCATGTTCTGTCTCAGGAACCTGTAAAATAATCGTCTTACCTTTACACATGTAATCACTGCCTTTTTAAATTCCCTTCCTTACTTCTAAAAGCTAAAGACCATTTGTTTCTCTTTCAACACACACAAATTAAATTAGAATATAGGCACCGGCAGGACAGGGATGCTGTTTTCTTCACTGATGTTTCCCTAGGGCCTGACCAACTCGCCTAGCACATAGAAGGTGCTCAAAAACACACCTGGGTGGCTCAGAGGTTGAGTATCTGCCTTTGGCTCATATCCGGGGTCCTGGGATCGAGTCCTGTATCAGGCTCCCCACAGGGAGCTTGCTTCTCCCTCTGCCCAGATCTCTGCCCCTCTCTCTGTGTCTCTCATGAATAAATACAAATCAAAAGAAAGAAAGGAAAAGAAGAAAGGAAAAGAAAGAAAAGAAAAGAAAAGAAAAGAAAAGAAAAGAAAAGAAAAATCAAGCAAGCTCAAACACATTCTGAATGAATAAATAAAACAAGCCCTTCTGCTATAAGGAATAAATGGTTTGTTTTCAAATTTCAGTCCCTATTTCTAGTTTTGATATTTCGTACAGTTTTTTGGCAGTGTTTGCCCAAATGCGGAAATTCATGTTGCAACATGAAGTGTCTGTTTTGTCCAACTTGTCACTTTCCCTGTGCTGTTGAATGGATGTGCCTATGCTCCTTCAAAGGCTGCCTGAAATTTCCACTTGCAGACTGAGTTTCCCAAAACTGGTACAGCAATTAACAGAAGCTGATGTGACAACAGGAAAGCACTAGGAAACAGGGGAACCCAGTGTCTCAGAGGTAATAGAGGAAAGGGGGACAGCAGTCTCCAGTGCTGAGAGGGTGGCAGCCAGGGAGGAGGCTGGAGCAGACGCAGACCATGTGAAGATGAGGAAGCAGGCAATGGAGAGAAGGTAAGTAGCCTGGAAGGAACGCACAGACAGGATCGGAAATGCAAGGCACAGATACTAATGTGACAGGTAATCAGATACTGAGAAGTTCTGCCCCAACCATGACCTAGACCATTCCTCTAAAGCTAGTAAGTCCCCCTAAGAAGTCAAAAGTTAAAACACATAAGAGACAGCATTTAATTTAAATCGTAGTGTTCAGAAGGTGCATCCGTAACCCACCCCATTTTCTTAAAGCACAGAATTTGGTGTGCAGGCCTGAGAGGGTGATGTTAACCAGACGCTGAGGGAGAAAGCCTATGGTTCCCTTCAGACAGCCCCTCAAAGGTTCTTTCTTCCTAATCACAGTAAATATGGCATCAATTTACCTATGGTTGATGGTTTTCTTCTGCCCACCCTTAGTACTTGCCTTCATGCCAAGAAAGGTTAAACAGAGCAGGTCTGAGAAATGTTTCCTGCTCACTCCAGTGGCAGAAGTCAAAAGAGCTGGGGAAAAGCCACAGCTATACAGAGCTAAGGAGTATAACCAGCGGTGGCAGGAAGAAACCTAACGTTTCAGCATTTCTGCATCATTTGGGAGTTCAGACAGAATCGAGAATGCAGTCAATCAACCAGGGATCCCAGCATCTCCTTTAGCAATATGAAAAATTTTCGAGAATAATCATCACAATGTGTCGCCAAAGTTCAGTGGTCATTTGCCCTTTCATACAATTAAGGGATTAGAAATAGTAATTTCAGGGATACCTGGATGGTTAAGTGGTTGAGAGTCTGTCTTTGGCTCAGGGCATTATCTCAGGGTCTAGGCATCAAGTCCCACATTGGGCTCCCTACATGGAGCCTGCTTCACCCTCTGCCTGTATCTCTGGCTCTCCCTCTGTATGTCTCATGAAAAAATAAATAAAAATCTTTAAAAAAAATAGTAATTTCAAAGTTCCATGACATACCTTGACAGACTGAGGGGGAAAGGGTTTCAAAAGGATATATGTGCTCTTTGTGTAATGGGATCTTTACCATTTCTTTCTCCACCTGGGAGATACCAGTTAGATTATCCAAATGCGATGACTTGTAAAAATTGCAGTATCTCTGAGACACCAAGGGCAGGACCACAATCTGCTTTTCTACATACATATTCAAGTTTTCCTTTCTCTGGGCTACCACATCCTCTTACTCTGTAGCTCTACCACCTGGTAGCCAGTGAGTGAAAGTATCTTTAATCCCTAACTCAGTCCTTGCCATTTAGATTTAAACTCTGTTTGGTGTCCCTCAGGGGCATTTCGTACTCTAACATTGGCAACATGTGACTACGCTACACAGAAGTGAATGTAGTGTCTCCAGTAACAAAGAACGCGGCGAGCACAGACAGAGGTGGCATGAAGTACACGCTAGGCAGCAGCGGTGAGTATCACCAGACAATGTGCGTTCCAGGGTTAGGCAGGGCCAGCCTGACAGGTCTTCCTGGCGCAGACATGGCCACGAAAGGAAGGCAGAGAATGGAGACTGTCCAGGTATGAGGAATGACATGTGTGACGACTAGGAGGAGGGAAAGGCAAAAGGATGGCAAATATTTGCCTAGTGGATGGAAAGAGCATGACCTAAGGTGTGCTGAGATAGGAGAGCACTTAAGTGCAGGAAAGGAAAAAGCCAGTTCTTTGGGGAACGCCAAGGAGAACTCCCTGTGGTCAGAAAGAGGTCCAAGTGCTCTCTTCTATGGGTGCCTCTCGTCTTCAAAGCCATGATGGTTGTAAGGAGGAAATACAGAGGGAGAGGCTGGTGCCATCAGGATGGAGGGACATCTTACATATCCAACCCAGGCTGGCAAAAAGTCTGAAGGGTGCAACAGAGATGCCCCAAGACCAATTCTGTTTCAATCTCCATGTGCAGACAAACCCCCACACCGACTCGTCCCTATGCCTGGTGCTACACATCAAGGATGTATGTAGTTAGATTTCTTCTGGTGGTTGTTTTGGTTTGTTTATGCTTGGCTTCTAGAATACCACTACCCACCTCCACCATAGGACCATCACTAAGTAAGTGCCAGAGACTATTAAACACGCTGTACACATCATCTCAAAACTATATGCAACACATAGTCTGCACCTTACAGACAAGGCATGTGAGGTTTAGGGACAAGAAGAAATTAACTCAAGAACACTCAGCTGTAAAGTAGGAAGCCAGGACTCATGACTGGTGTGGTGGAGATTCAGGAAATTTCTTACCAACAGATCCATGGCATGGAGCTACTTGATTGGACACATTTGAAAGCTCTATTAAATATGTACTACTAAGGATGAACCAATTAAGTTCTAGGCAGGGCTGATAGAAACAGCTAGTGCCTGCTCCACTAGATGCTAAATACTTTGACTATCACTCTTGATTAAGAGTTCCAAGAAGCCTCTCTTAGCTAACCATAATTAAAGTGAGACATTTCAAATAACTCCACCTCAAAATTACATTACACAAGTTACTGTAAGCTGAACGAAGAGAGTAGCAAGTGGGCAAATCGGTGAGAGAATGAATGTGCACACGGGCTCACACATTCCTGATAAGGGAAGTCCAGGGGCTTAGGATCCAGTTCATCCCCAGTCCTGACTTGTTGTGTCAAATCGCTAACTGCTGAACAGTATGGGAGGAGATTAAGCTTGAAGGTTGCCCCAGGATTGCCCCCAGGAAACCATTTTGTTAGAGTAGCCAGAAATGCTTTGCCATAGCAAGTAATCATTATTTTTATATTTCCGAAGGATTGAGAAGAAAAATGTTGGAAAACTAGACCAGGCTAATTCCTTTACCCCAGACCTCACATCACAGTACGTGTGGCCTCATGGCCCACATATGGTCAGGGATGTACAGACCACTGGTCGGCAACAGGTAGAAAAATCCCTAAGACGGTGAGTCTGATGGAAGCTATGGAACTTTTTCACTGGAAAAAGCCCACACAATAGATTTGCATAATTTCCGGGGATTCCTAAAGCATGAACTCTAGGAAGGAGAATGGCCATGGAGTTAAGAGACTCGGATAGCAAACTCCGACCCTAACAGAACAGGAAACCATGCATCACAGGACTTCTATAACAGGAATGCACCACAATGTCTCCAAGAAGGTTATTTTTTTCCTGGTGTACTGTGCCTCGACTGTCTTTCAAAGCTGTGCGCACAGTCCCTATTTCCAATCTCTGAAGGAATGAGCCCTCAGGGTTAAGACATGGAACAGTCTCACCTCAACGATGTGTTCCCACAGAGGTGGTGGTAGCAAGGCCTGTTTAGGAAGCCTTCGCCTGAGCAAAGAAGTCCACCAGCCCACAGACAAGAATGAGACCCAGTCCCTGAGAAAACCCCGAATGGAAATCACCGCGCAGCATGCAAAATCAACTCTTGCGATCTCCAATACACACACTGGTTATTCGTAATGCTCAAAAATAGGACAGCAAAACGTCTGGCGTGAGAGCATGACTAAACTTGAAAACAATGGGCCCTCCCACTACCCACCCTATGTAAAGTAACTGAAGGTGTGCTGGAGACAGATCAACCAACACCCCAGTCTCCTCGCCGGCACATCATTTTAATATCCAGGAACCGCCAACAGATATTACACAAAACTGGCTGAGCTCTGTTCAGGGTAAATGGACCTTTGTTTCCCACCCACCCCCCTCCCCCCATAAAAAAAAGTAAAGAAAGAAAGAAAAAAAATATCATTCAGGCAGAGGGGGATGGGACGCCTGGGTGGCTTAGTCTGTTAAACTCCTGGCACAATCTCAGCTCAGGTCTTGATCTCAGGGTTGTGAGTTCCAACCCCGTGTTGGAAGCGAACTAGAGTCTACTTATTTAAAGGGAGAAGGACAGTAACATTTCCAAGTATTTTATTGCTTCTTTTGTAAGTTCATATAAAAGTCGGCAGACCAGGAAATAAGGCTCTATGTGTTGTAATTCTACTCGTTCTCCAGTTACAAAAAGCTCAGGCTATAGGCAACCTCATAGCCACCAAGCCATTGCCTGTTTTGCACATGGAATCTTGACCTATTCAAATATCTCTCACCCCTCGTATTTTGAGGTCCTCCCACCTCTCAGAACTCTAGCCCCACCCACCCACCATGGTCACCTCACCCCTATCACACAGTTGGCCAGGTGCAAGGACACTGTCCTTTTCATTATCAATGCATCCAGCTGGGGGGCTCCTCCCCTGGACATCTCATGAGCATATACGGGACACATGTTTTAATTGTGAACCGAGGAAGCCAATACACCTCATGAAAATGTTTAACATAGTCCAATAAAAAACTTAAAAAGAATTTTAACATGAAAGAAAAGCTTCACATACTTAGGTTAAAAATAAAAGAATTGAAACCCAAACTTTATTTGGATTTCTGATACTTAGCGACATTCCATGAGCTTTGAACAGCCACACAGGTTGGCCTGTCAGCAGCAAGGTGCATAAAGGATTGAGCTGACTTCCATAGCTCAGTGTGTGTTTTTACATCAAATAACTTAATCAGAACACAAACTGTTCTTAGATTTCTGCAGAGGTAATTAAATAACAATTCAATGCCAATTAATCACAGTCAAATAAGAGTCTGTCAGAGAAGAACTCTATACACATTGGAGGCTATTTAATGGTCAAATACTTGGCAGGATCTTAGTTAAACAATGATTCATTAAACCCCCTCTGCCACACAATGGCCAGACTGAACCAGAAGTGAAAGAATCGAAACTCCTTTGTTCTCCCATAAAAAGACATCAACCCTCCGTGCATGATATTCTTTCCTTCCTTACTTAGCAGACTGCTCAACTGCATGATTCAGGCTGTGCTCAACTGCTCCCAGGCACATAGGCATGTGAATCCTTGGTTCCTAGAACTCCTAGAACTTTCCTTAGGCAACTCTTTTCTTCTCAAGTGAAAAAGAAGAGAGGAAGACAGTTGACCACACCTACAGAGAATATTTATTCGCTGCAAGCAGGGAAAAGAACAGCAGACTCAGAACCTACCTTCCAACCCCCGAGGAGAGGCAAGCTGTGGCCATTTGGCCAGGAGCAGCCTGACTGCCCACTCTAATAACCCTTGGTCCACACAATTTGTCTGGCCAGCAAAAACCCGTTCAACATTTTTGGTTTCCTGCACCACCTCCCTTATCAACTTGGTTCCTTTAAATTAAACATCCCTTTATAACACAACTGCCCATGAAAACCCAGAGGACTCTGTTAAGTTTGGCTGATAATTCCCAAAGACTTTTCATCGCATTTCTCAGAGGGACACTTATTACCTTCCTCCAAGTTCATTTCTTCCTAAGGAGACTATCAAGCAAAACGACTCTGGAGGCTGTTTTTTTGCCTACACTAGCATTATAAGCGCTCCCATAGTTTCACTAATGCTATTTTTTTAAATGCATGATTTTTGCCCTTCATTGTTGATTCATATCTGAATTAGAGATCACCAAGCTGGCGTTTATGGTGTTATACTGCAGGTACTGTTGATGATTTTATTTGCCTCTTTAGAGAGAAGTGTCCTAGTCTGGCTTTGTTAAAAGCTGGGTCATTCCTAGTTTTAGCAAACATTTAAACATAGTATTTAAGAAATAAAATTAATTACCTTTCTCTTCATGTAAAAACAAACTATGTACTACTTGATATTTCTAGAAGTAATATTTCACATAAAATGAATTTTTTGAAGGGGATATAGATCATAGTCCCTGCCCCTCCATTGAATTTATTATAATGAATCAAAGCTTAATACACATGACATAGATTTCATGAAAAAGTTAGGAAACTTCATAGAAAACTTATTAGCAAAGTATATTTCAACTCTGCTCATAAATTGGGCAATAGGAAATAAAGATCCCCTCTTATGAGGTCTTGTTTGGATATAAAATATTAAATTCATATGCAGACTAGAACAGTGAATGTACAATACACTACATATTGTTTCAATAAATATATAAACTATAAATCAAAACAAGGGGTCCTAACACATTAGTGAAAAAATAAAGCTCTAAAAAATTTACATTAATTACAAATATTAAACCTATTTTTGTGATCCCTCAGACATGAAACTCAGGATTTATTTTACACTGCTCTGATACAGTACACAAGGATAACAACCCTACATGTGTCTCTTTCTCAGCTCAACTGTGACACAGAAATGATTGGGGGAGTCACACTGAGTCTGTACATAAACATACCATAGCAAAACAAATTTTCCTGCGAATATAAGCAGTTTTTACAGTCTATCAAAGCAGTGCCAAAAAGTAGATTTATTCACATGAACTGCTGACGGGAAAGAAACATTTCAGCAGTAAATAAAGTACATCGTAACCCCACCGTCAAATCAATGAAGTCATTAAAAATAGACTGCATTCTTCAACGAAATGGTGAGTTAAGGGGGGAGGAATCCTCGGTCGCAACAGAGGACGTATCTCCAACAAGGCTGACAGTCACTGATCGGGGCCTGCTCTCCGCGTCCCTACCAAGAAATGCCTCTGAATTCCTTATCTTTCTTCGTGTGTATTTAGGCATGTAAACTGCCACATGGCATTTCCAACGTCCCCACAGGCATCCTATAAATACAAATAAGAAAATATGCCCTGTTTTTTTCTTCTTCTCCTTCGAGGACCCAAACTGACAGAGTATTATCACTTTTGTAGACTCTTGCAAATCGGCACAGTAGCGTCGGGCAGAAATGTGCTGAGATTATAATATCCATTTATCTAAACTGCCAACATGTAACAAAATTCAGGTAGGGTGCGTGCCACCTAAATTAATTTACTACTTGAAAAAGACTTCTTAGGCCAAGCCTGTCAAAAGGAAAACAGGAAAGGAGTTAAGAAACTGTAAATAAATCTAAACACGGTGCGTTTGATCTAATTTTCAAGTGTAGGATTAAAAGGAGGAAGCATGCCAAGAGAAGACGACAGGAGGAGACTCCCAACAAAAAAGGCACTCTGAGCACCAAAGCCACACTGGGTACCTGGTCCTTGGGAGTGTGCTGCCCAACTGTTCCAGGGGGCTTGGCACTGCGGCCTAGAGCCAGCTCCTGCCATTTACTGAAGAACAGAAAGGATTCAAGCACCTCATACCTACTGTGATGGCTACGAATCATGACACAAAACAACAAGTGTTGGCAAGGCTGTGGAGCAATCAAACCCCCTGGTGCATGACAGCTGGGAATGGAAAACAATGCGGCCACTGTGGAAGACAGTATAGTAGTTCCTAAAGAAACTAAACAGAACTATGGTATGATCCACTAATTCCACTTCTGGATATATGCCTGAAAGAACTGAAGGCAAGGTCTTACAAAGATACTTGTCCACTCATGTTCATAGCAGTATTATTCACAATCACCAAAAGATGGAAGCAACTGCCAGTAGACAAAATGTGGCATGCATACATACATGTGCGCACACACACCCACGCATACTGGAATATTATTCAGGAGTGTTTGGATGGTTCAGTTGGTTAAATGTCAGACATCAGCTCAGGTCATGATCTCGGGGTCCTCAGACTGAGCCCCACCGTCAGGCTCCTGCACTCACTGGGGAGGTCTGCTTCTCCCTCTGCCCCTCCCCATACTGTGTATGCACAATCTCTGTCTCTCAAATAAGTGAATGAAATCTTTTTAAAAAATGGATTATTATTCAGCCTCAAGAAAGGAAATCCTGACATGAGTTACAACAGATGAATCTTGAGGGAATTATACAAAATGAAATAAGCCAGTCACAACAGAGGGTATACTGTATGATTCCACTTACATGAGGTTCCCAGAATAGTCACATTAATAGGCAGGAGAATAGTGGTTATCATGGGCAGGAGGCTGAGGACAGAGTTTAACGGGAACATACTTTTAGGTGAGAAATATGGAATAATTGTGGAGCTAGATGGTGGTGATAGATGCACAATAGGCTTAAAGCCACTAGCATGGATAAATGGTCAATTTCAAACATGTTTTATAATTTCTTAAAATTAAAAAAAGGAAAGATTCAAAAGTTACAGCTATCCTTCTCTTAGAATCCATCCTCTCTGTCGCACTCATCTGTCTACTCCTGATAACCTTATTAGAATGGTTAGCTCCTGTGTACACTTAGCACCCAAAGTGCTTGTGGTGGCAATCACCTCTACCAAGACCCTGGTGAGGAAATGTGAGGCATATGCACTGATGGGGACCAGGAGGTTCCTCGTCCCACCCTGACCCAATCACAGAAGAACAGAGGACACACAGGGTAAACGAGTGAAGGGAGAGGTTGTCTGCTGGTGGGAGAATGGTGCTGATAAGTCACAAATGCCACCTGCCCACTGCACAATGAAGAAAAGGAGAAAGCGAGGAATGTGTTAACATTTTAGTCTGCAAAGCACTGCTTGACCTTTAGAAAATGCTGTAGCAATTTACCTTTCTCAAAAAATATTTCACACAATCAATATTCTAGATGCCCTTGTCTTGTCCACTCCCCAACACCTTGAAAAATCTTACATTTTAAAATGCAAAAATAGTGTCAAATATCAATGGAATTCAGTCCCACTAGATGACATGACTAAATCAACATGCAGCATGCATCCAAAGCCTGGCACTCGCCATGTCCAGTCAAAGACAGTTCCTCAGAACCCCAAATAGTACCTAGGTTGGTCAACAACACCCAAAGGCGGGATTAAAAACCTCTGAGAAGGGATCCTTGGGTGGCGCAGCGGTTTGGCGCCTGCCTTTGGCCCAGGGCGCGATCCTGGAGACCCGGGATCGAACCCCACATCGGGCTCCCGGTGCATGGAGCCTGCTTCTCCCTCTGCCTGTGTCTCTGCCTCTCTCTCTCTCTCTCTGTGACTATCATAAATAAATAAAAATTTAAAAAAAAAAAAAAACCTCTGAGAAGTGCTTACAACCCTTACCCTTTTTTGAGTTTATACAACCTAAGAACAAGAAGCTAAGGGTAAACACCAAAATAAAAAGAGAACCTGCATACAAGATGACAGTGAAATATGTATATTCTCTGCACTTCCAGGGAATGTGTCTCTTGGAATGAAAAGCAAACATAAATATATCATTGGATCAAGAAGGGTGGATACGACTAGTTTATAGACAAAGAAAATACCACAGAATATTCTAGAAAAGAATATCTAGTCTAGAAACCCATTTTGAGGGAAGTGTGATCCTCAGAATCATCTGATTGATGGAAAAGAGCCTTCAATCTTAGTGAGCAGGAAGAGAGGAAAGAACCCTCCATGCAAATATAGAGCTGGAGACAGAGAAGGCACCACCAAATGCCACAGGGAATACCATGGAAGGATTACTCCCGAGACTTATGGGCCCTCCTTTCAGAATATATGCAATTATTATATATTATATCTGGTTATATCTAAACTACAGGGCAGGGTCGGGTATAGGACTTTATGACTAGCCTTGGATAGAGATTCCTGTCCCCAAAGGTTCACTTCATGGAAGACAGCACATGCCATCCATTATAAATGTCTATATTTAAAAGGCCTTAAGTAAAATCATTAGCTAAAAAATTAGCTAAATATTTACTCCTTTATGCAGCAACTGTTTGAAAACTTCTGAGTAAGCCCCAGTGGAACCTAACTAGAGATCAGGAAAGAAACTCACAATTCACATTCTTCCCTCACCACTCAGCATCTACCACCATCACCAATGGGATGCTGAATGTTATACCACTTTAAATGGTTTCTCTGTTGCTCATATGATCCAAAGTCATAGGGAAGAATAATGTTAAAATCAAAAAATAGTTACGTGGGGAGCATAGAAATTTTGAGTTTGCAAACTCAACCTACTTTCTTCCCCTTGAATCTTACATTTGGGAATCATGTAAAATCCTAATAATAGCCCTTAATTCTCCTATAGAAAAACGAGATGTTACTAGCACTCTACATGCCAATGTTCAGAAAGAGAAAATATTTTGACAATTATATTCAACTTAGCTTTTCATTTATTAGACATAACAACTATCTGTACCTATCATGAGTAATTGCAGAGACAAGATAGTAAACAGGAGCCTGAAGCCACCACTTACCTTAGATATAAAAGAAAAAAATTAGGTTTTTTTTTTTTTTAAGATTGACTTATTTTACAGAGAGAGGAAGCATGTGCACTGCAGAGGGGCAGAGGAGAAGAAGAGAAAATCTTGAGCTGACTTCATGATAAGCATGGAGCCCGACGTGGGGCTTGATCGCACAACCCTAAGATCATGACCTGAGCTGAAATCACAAGCCAGTCAGTTAACCAACTGTGCCACCCAGACGTCAGGACAAAAACTATGTTAAAAACAAACAAACAAATAACCCTTACAAACACACACAAAAAAAACAAACAAAAAACACTAGTTTTCAGAATTGGAAGATTTTTGAACATTAAGTATGAAAGCAGCTTTTACCTTTAGTTAAATAATCAACCTGTGTTTTAAAATGTATTTTGTAAAATTGAACCAATGCATTTCTAAACGTTGGTTTATCACAGGGTACCTGCCTCGCTTAGTCAGGAGAGCATGCAACTCTTGATCTTGGGGTTTTGAGTTTGAGTGCCATGTTGGTTGTAGAAATTACTTAAGAACAAAATCTTTAAATATAGAGCAGCCCGGATGGCTCAGTGGTTTAGCGCCACCTTCAGCCTAGGGCCTGATCCTGAGGATCTGGGATCAAGTCCCACACCAGACTCCCTGCATGGATTCGGCTTCTCTGCCTGTGTCTTTGCCTCTCTCTCTCTCATGAATAAATAATAAAATCTTTAAAAAATAAAAAAAATTAAAATCTTTAAGTATATATGAATAAATGTCAGTATACTGTGATTTTTCTTATGTAATGAATTTAATTCAATAAGCAGAAAAATAATTCAGTGGTTTTACAAGTATTTAAGAGAGTATAAGTATTATTACTGAGAAAGAAAAACACAAAACAGGCAGGTCAATAAAACATATCAGAAAATGAACCATTTTCTGTAGAAAATTTTATCTCAAATTAAGAAATAAAAAAGGCTAGGAATGCCTGGTTGGCTTCCTGGTTGAACATCTGCCTTTGGCTCAGGGAGTGATCCTCGGGTCCTGGGATGGAGTTCTGCATCAGGGTCCCCACAGGGAGCCTGCTTCTTCCTTTGCCTGTCTCTGTGTGTCTCTCATAAATAAATTAATTAAATCTTAAAGAAAAAGAAAAAGATAAATAGATAAAAGGCTAGGTAACTATTGTTGGGTCAGACAGTAACATTTCCCAGCATATTCCCAGCATGAATTGGCAGCATCAGGAAGCTAAGCCGAGGAATATGGTTACAGTTACTGATGACAAGGCTGGATTCCTCAGCCTTCCACCCTCAAAATGAAGGCACTAGGTTCCTCTCCAAATACACTAATCGAGAAGTGAGCTAAATCCACCTACTTAAAGTGAAAGTCCTTCCGACTCTCAAACCTCAGGGTGGTCATCAAACAAGGGACAGAAGAAAGGGCAGAAACTCACACACCTGGAGATGTAATGAGTCATGGGGAGTGCCCGAGAGCAAGCCTGCCAGATGCCTGACCTGCAAACACCTCACCAGGTCAGCAGCATCTGTCACTAGAACACTGTGCTACACGATTAGAAAAGGGATCCCAAGGTAGTGAGGAAATCATTTCATACTTCCGGAAAGACAAAGCCTTTTTTTGGGGCTAGGGGTGAAGGATAAGAGGGTTTGCTCTGTGAAGAATATGGCAAGATTCAGGATAGGCCCAAAGATAGGCAAGATGTTCTTTTCACACAGCCACCTGCCCTACCCCGTCCTCCCCCTGCCCCCCACACCTGCCACCCTGACACCTAGCCAGAAGAGAAGACCTGCAGGAAGTACAGAAGCAGCTTCTGACAAATTTATAACATCTACCAATGAGTGGATAAACCAAATCCATGATCCTTAATCCACTCAGGTAAGAACTTCATCAAAGAAGGCCGCTGCGGAGTTCCAGACATTCTTGCTCAGACGCCGAGGGGTCCTACCTCTGGCTGATACTCTGTCGGGCCTCGATTGCTAAATGAGCTTCCTCTTCCAGAGATATTAGTCAGTAGCATTAATGTGTTACTACAACAAGTCTTGCTGTTTTCCATTTCGATGTGAGATAATACGTACTTTTAAAACAGAGAAAATGATACACGTACTTTTAATGGCAGTCTTTAAAAATTCGATGTAGTAGAATTAAGAATATTCAAGGAGTGTGGAGCAGTAATTTAGTCCCATGTTTTAAAGGAATAACAGAAACATCAATGATCAGATGTGGAGATACAAGAGCCCAGGGATGTCCCAGTGAGCTCACTGACGTCCCTGTACTGAAGAGGGCTACAAACAAATGCCCCACACTCAGCAGAGGATAGAGAAAGAAATCCAGTTTGGACTGGTTCTTCACCAGGTTCTTTGGTCCCCATCTGAAACATTCCTCAAAACATGATGTGGCTGGTTATAGCTCTGACTCAGTTCTTTTAATATAAATCATTCTAGGGACTGGCCTAAAGTGCTGTGAAGAGTTCATAAGACACAGGACTTTGATCTTTGTGGCTTTGCCATATATGTCTTTAAAATTTCTGGAATGCACCCAGGGAGGCAAACTGCTTGACAGAAAACACTATAAATATCCAAATAAATACATACATACAAACATCTGGAACCCTGATTAAGCATTAAAGTTTTATTTTTTTCGGGGGGGTGGGGTGGGGAAAAGCGCCTTCATTTTCACGGAAAAATCGTCCTATTTTTTGCTCGTGATAAACCCCCTCTGACTCGAAGACAACTTTCAAAAAGCTTAAGTCTGTAAACGTTCTATAGCTGCCTCCCCACAAAGGGGCAACTTAACATGCCATTCCAGAAACAAAATATTACTGCAACTCACTTTTTAAATGACCCGCGGTTGATGAGGATCTGTGATATAGGCGTCATTTTTCTACTATAAAAATAAATCTGGGCAATAGGTTCACCTATTCTGGTGTACAAAGCTCAGTGTGCACAAGGACCAGTCATTACATGATAGTTTCCTCATCAACGGTAGTGTGAAAAAGCTAGTTTCTGCCTCTGTATAAGGCAGTGAGAAGACAGGTTATACTCAACACAATCAAATTAAAACCAAAGAAATCAAACTAGCCACAAACCATATAGTTAAGTGTGAAGAAGGACTCAGTAACAAAAATTGTGGCATGTTAAAATACCTTCAAAGTTAACAGGAAAATCCTGGGAATATCCTGTTCTATCTATCCCATCATGAGGTCCCCTGATGAGACCAAGCTTTGCCGAGCACAGAAAACCCTGTGATCAGACACTTTACCAAACAAATACTGCCTATTGCTCTAGAGATGGGAGGTTAAAAACACCACACACATGCTGCATGATTCAAACCTGGCCTGGTGCTGCTGAGCCCTGCCATCACTCCTGCCCACACTCACTCCACACCAGTCGGGCCCCGAGTCACCCCCAACCTCGCCATTCCCACTTCTGGATAACTCTGACTCATTCTCCAGCCACTTCCTCCAGAGATGCTGCACCATCAGCCTCTGTTTAAATCTACTCAAGTCTCCTTGGACACTCGCATGGACCCCTGGGCCCCCTCTTCCACAATTCTGACCGTAGTCATACTAATACAGTTGCTAATGTGGTGTCAAGCAGAAAACAGGTTTTGGGGATGCTATTTCTAACTCATGACAAGGGGCTCAGGAAGTATTTCTCAATAGATGGATGGAAGGGTAAGTGAATGTGTTCAGAAAACTGAATTTTCAGTATTGCCCTGTTGGGAAATGAGAGAACTTCATTATGAGAATGGAGGCCAATGTTGAGACAAGCTGACATCGATTGCACAAAGTAGTAATAAAAGAGGTCACTAAAGGCAGAGGTCAATGAAAAGCGGCGTGGGGGGAGAGAACTGCTGGATGAGTTCAGAATAAGGGTATTCTTATGGCAACTGCAAACCAGAAACTTGAGCCCTTGATAAAACCATGATGGCAACCCGTGTGGGGGGTGGTCAGGAATCCTACAACTCCCACAACATGCACTGGACCTATCCCACCTGATGGGGCAGTAAGCCCTCCTGAAACAACACATGCATTTAGAAAGTTCTACTCCACCTCCACTTTAAGGCAGGCCAGATCTTCAGAAATGGTCTAAACTAAACATATAAAAAAAGAATTCATCCTGCTCTGGCATTCTAAAACCCTTCTTTGGAGCTTCAAGATATCTAACCAGCCAGCATCAGCCTGAATTGCATTTCCCCACCATTTCATACGATACAACCCACCATCATGGTACCTGCTGCATAGGAAAGGATTTTAGCGCAGAGTATTTGAGAGATTAATCACATCTATACCAACACATGCTTGCCTAAGTGCCTTGGCACCCCTTGGCAAGAAGCTGGCAGCAACACAGAAGCAAAATCTTTCATTGACACCAGGTTGACCTCTAGGCCTCTGGCACCCATTCTGACCTGTTCTGTGATCCACCACCAACATTGGATTTGGATTCTGAGTGTTTCCTCCAACATCCCCATGGCCCACATCTCCTCATTCCACTCAAAAACCCCATTTCCTCTGCCCTGCCTGAGGTTCTTCTTCCCAAGTGTTCTGTTAGCAGGATTTGAAACTCTAGAACTCTAACACATCATCACTGGCCTGGCACACTCCCATCAACCTGCATAATAGATATGCCCATAGTTTCCACATTTCTCCAACTCAAGGGAGTGATAGTCTCTCTTCTCCAGGCTTCATTGGAAGGCTAGGGCAGTATATGCACTATCCATAGTCTCTAAAGGAGAAGCAACACAGACTGTCTAATGGTGAGCTACAGATTGCCCAAGGAACTTGCTTGGTGTAGAAAACCTGATACGGAACTGAAACTTCTCTCTTGCACACATCAACAAAATGAACACCAAACCATCTCAGTAATCCAGGCTACGAAAGACTGAACCAGGGTACTTACTGGCCCCGAGAAACCTACATGCATTTATATCTTTGTGGACAGTTAAAAAGATGCACACAGAATAATGTCCTTTCGTACATTCTTTAAACATCTAGGAACTAAGGAAAGATTAGGAATTTCTAAAGTAAGGAGCAGAAGGCTGGAAGAGGGCTTGAAATCTATAAGGAAATCATTTAACTCTGAAGAGAAATCAGAAATTCTTTATGGGCAGGATCTGGTTTCTGTCCACTGTTCCTGGCAAAAACCGAGCTGACACATTTGCAGAATATTCTTGGCCTGCCATTTATGGATTTCCATAGCTAATTTCTGCATACTACTTCTTCCACCCTATATCCACCAAATGCATATTCCTTCCACCCGCCATTCCCATCACTCTCAGGGTATCTGTGCTATTGTAACCTACACGAACAAATATTCATCTCCTAAGAGCTATACTGCACAAGTTTTTCATGCATATTAGGGGAAAATCAGGCTTCTGCAAGACATCAAAGTCCTTTCAGACCATGACCTTAACTATGCTCCTTACCAGCATTCGAAACTTGCTTGCATTAAATAACACCTGTATAGGCTTGTAATGAAGCAAAATCACTACAGGATCCCAACCTCTCTGGCAGCCACCGACTCCACAGGCCTCAGATGAAAACGCGTGTTGCTCATCACTGAAAGGTTTCCTTCTAGCTGAATACGCTACTCACAAATCTGAAATTGCTAATATTTTCTTCAGAAGGAAGTAAGAGAGCTTTAATTCACCAAGACACTAGGAGTTGGAGGGAGCAAGCCAGCTCACAGCTGAATGGGTCAGGCTATCGAATCCGTGAGATGTCATCCAAACATGAATGGAGAGAGTCCAATGTGGCATTTTTCTTTTTTTTTCTTAATATTTTATTCATTTATTCATGAGACACACACACAGGCAGAGACACAGGCAGAGGGAGGAAGCAGGCCCCATGCGGGGAGCCTAATGTGGGACTCAATTCAGGGTCTTAAGGATCATGCCCTGGGCTGAAGACAGGCGCTAAACCGCTGAGCCAGCCAGGGATCCCACAATTTTCTTTTCTCAGGTGAAAACATTATTCCTTAGCCTTGGACTTTCTAGATCAGTTCACTATTCACCTAGGTCTCACTTTGTCTCTCCAGCATTCGGATACATTCGTTGTCAGCCAGCTGCTTTGTCTCACATTTGTCCTCAAAGTCAGCAATGAAAACAAAAATGTTCAACAAAGAATGCCATTATCAAGGGAGGACACAAAGATATACCATGAATATAAAGCTCCATATACCATCTCTTCTGACTAAAGTACATATTCTACAGGGTGGTATGGGGGGGGGGAACTAATGACATTTTTAATAAACTATCTTTACTATGTTTTAGACCGTACTTGACAAGAACTTTTACAGGCAAGATGGAAAGTAAAGGACCCACAACCTCGGTCACTTAAAACCGCCAAAGGTGAAGTTAGAACAACCAGTGAGGGAGCCAGTCACACTGGCTTTACTCAGTAACGGCAAATGGCAATGGCAATGTCAGGCTTTATTCAGGAAAACTATATCTGCATTTCTGATTTTATAAAAAGACTCTCAAAATATAAAAGCCACTGGAAAGAGTTTCTCCCAGGAGCAAAGGAAATAGCGATGCATCTACATTATACACCTAAGCTTACAACAACATCAACAACAGAAATCCAAAAAAAGCTAAAATTAGGATTAGATCCCGTCCTTATCCTAATTTTGATAAAAGTGAATGAGCTCCCAAATCTACCTCACTATGAGACACCGAACTTTGTAAAGTAGTACGATTTCCTAGCCACTGTTTTCCTGAAAATTTCCAAGTATCATTTAACTTCTGTGGAGAGCAACTAAGAAAGCAACACTATACGTTACTGCAAAAGAATTAAAGACATAGGCAGCAAGACTCAATGGAAGAATCTTTTTGTCTTTCCTGTTACCATAATTAGTGAATGGAAGGGGGAGGTAAGTATTTGAAAAGTAAACTGCTTATCAAAGCTTGAATCAATAAATAAAATGTGTTTTTGATTCATTGAGATTGATACATCCGTGGCTCCAGGTTGCTTAAATTCTAAGCCCAAGACAAGTTTGTTGCTGAACCACAGAGGTTAGCAGCACAGCTTATCTGAAACAGACCAACCGGAGAATTTACCCATTCTTCAATTTTCCCTATAACCACCATGCTTCTTTATACATATAAAACAGTGAACGGGATTCCGACAATAAGGACATTATTTTACTGAGGTTTTCCAGTAGGAATACTCTCAGATCTCCATTCTGTCCACTCCAATAACAGACTTTCAGCCATATTATTCTCCCACTTGAAGTCAGGATGAGCCCTAGTCAACACTGAACTGCACTTCCAACACAGCCTACAGAAAGGTAGTTTTCTCTTCATGCAAATAATTTGCGCATATTTGGGGATGGTTAGCAATACTTCTAATATGACTGGATTTGAGAACTACTACTCTAACTCTTCTTCAAGTTACTAAAAAAAAAAAAAAAAACTCATATCAAGTACTATGTTGTTTTCACTCCCCATAAGGATCTGAAAGACAAAGAAAAGCTCTCTATATTTCCATGATCCCACATTGTCTCTTATAATACCAAATACTATAAATGTTAGAACTAACATTTTCCTGACATATGATCAGCTAAAGTCATGACAGAAATGAAGCAAATTGTCTTATAGATACCTGCACTACCATTTCATTATAGCTTTATTCACAACCAAGTATAGAAACAAAGTGCCTCTCCAAGGATCAATGTATGATCTTTCTCACACACACGCATGCATGCACACAGAATACTATTCAGCCATGATAAAAAGGAGAATGCTGCATTTGCAACAACATGAATGGACCTTGAGAATATCCTGCTGAGTGAAATAACTCACTCAGAGTTATTGAGGGACAGAGAAAGATAAATACTGTATGGTATCTATTATATGTGGACTTGAAAAACACTGAACTTATAAAAGGAGGGAGGAAAACAGTGGTTAGGGGCTTTTGGAGTAAAGCCTTGAGAGAGATTATCTAAGAGTACATACTTGCAACTGGTAGATAAATAAATCCTAGACACCTAATACACGATACAGTGATTAAAAACAACAAAAAGGGGATCCCTGGGTGGTGCAGTGGTTTAGCGCCTGCCTTTGGCCCAGGGCGCGATCCTGGAGACCCGGGATCAAATCCCACGTCGGGCTCCCGGTGCATGGAGCCTCCTTCTCCCTCAGCCTATGTCTCTGCCTCTCTCTCTCTCTCTCTGTGACTATCATAAATAAATTTAAAAAAAATAAAATAAAAACAACAAAAAGGTATTATAAACAGTAAATGTGCTAAGAGCCTAGACCTTAATTACTCATGACACAAGAATGATAATCATAGACATTAACACCATGAACACCTCAACAGCAATCATACTGCAATATAAATGTATCAACTCAATACACTCTATGACTTTAACTTAAGCACTGTTGTATGCCAAATACGTCTCAAAACAAACAAAAATCACCCAACCATAATAAAATCATGACAAGGTACTAGTGAAAGTCCCTTAAAAATTTAGGCCCATGAGAAGAGGCTAAAATGATCATCTGGTTTTAAGGAACAATACTGTTCTCAACATCCAACCACCTCCCTCCAGCCCTTTCTGGGACTAATTCACTTTCAAATCGTCCTGAAAAGTGATGAAAGAAAAAGAGTGCAAGTAAAAGCTGAATCAACAGAATAAGGAAAGTGAAGAACACAAATTTTGAGGTATTTCTTATTCTCATATTTGTAACTCAAATTAGAATATATATATCAACACACACACACACACACACACACACACACACACACAGACCCTTATTGAGTGCATACACCTTTTAACACCTGTATTATGTGATGAACTGTCCAGATCGAATTTTCTGACATTTTAAAAATATTTCTAATTATTCTGATTTCCACATTCAGTTCATAGGAAAAGATATGTTAAACAATTTCAGCTTGACCTGAAGATCTACCATTATTGCGTAAAATATTATACTACAAAGGAATGAATGACATACCTTCAGAAAAGGCCCATGGACACTTGACGGGATGAGCACTGGGTGTTATTCTGTATGTTGACAAATTGAACACCAATAAAAAATAAATTGATTAAAAAAAAAAAAAAAAAAGAGGGATCCCTGGGTGGTGCAGTGGTTTGGCGCCTGCCTTTGGCCCAGGGCGCGATCCTGGAGACCCGGGATCGAATCCCACGTCGGGCTTCCGGTGCATGGAGCCTGCTTCTCCCTCTGCCTCTCTCTCTCTCCCTGTGTGACTATCATAAATAAATAAAAAAATTAAAAAAAAAAAAAAAAGAAAAGGCTCATGGAGAATTCAGAATATGGTATCTGGTTCCCTTACGCAAAATTCGCAGCACATTGGCATATGCAGCTGGTTAATAAATGTTATAATCGGTATGCTGATTATAATCTGTAGGCTGATTAATGATTTGGAGTAATCTGGTGCTTAATTTTCAATTACAGGCATCATAACTCTACGGTTGCCACATAATAACCAATGAGGACAATAACAACAGGAGTGAAGAACAAGGAGGCGAGGAGGACTATGCCTCTGCCAGGTACAAGCTCTAGAGGCCTAAGAGTGCAGATTTCTCATAGCTTTGTTGCTTCTGAAGGTGAAATGAGAAAATGGAAGTGACAGTATTTGGAAAAATTTAAACTGTCAAATTTACAATGTTCCTATAAAATGACAACACAGGGAGGAGTATTCCAAATGTATCATACTTTGGGCTGATCTTCAATTTGATAAGCAAGTAGATTATAACCACGAACGGATGACACCACTGTCAAGGAACATAGCCCTAAAATGTTGGGAGGATGCATGGAAGCTAGGGTCATAAAAATCCTCTGAGTTTTTACAACTATTTTTGTGGGGTTTTTTTATTATTTTTTTTTAATCAAATTGTTCCTAAATGAGTTCGGAAACACAACAGAACCACAAAATTTCGAAGCTGGAGAATCTGCCAGAGATTATGAGGCTGAATAAAAACTAAGACTCAAGACTACTTAGGTACTCCCTTCCTATGTACTAAAACACAGCTACCTGGCAGACAGGTGTTCAATGATTAAATGCTCTATCTTCACTTGGGTCTCTCCATCCAAAGTTACATATTTCTTCCTATACCTCAATGCTGTTATAGCCAGCCAGAAATTCATGGCATTTAAATTGTCAATATATTAATGCTAATTGGGCAGTATATATAAAAGAGCTCTATTTGTTCTGTGGGTTTATTATTCTTTTAACTGCTTTCAAAATATAACCTACAGTTTATAAGAACTAACCAGAAATCGCATTTTCTTCCCAAGCTGCTTTAACCACATTTTATGCAAGAAGAAGTTTTGAAGTATCAGAATGTCCATCTGATAGAAATGCAAAAGGATTGCCCAGAATTAACTGGAGTGAACAAACCACAAAATGACTCTAAAAACATCCCATGAATAAAACTTGAAGGCTTGACAATCTAAAACTGCCTTAGGTCAACTTTAACTTTCACTTGTGAAATTTGTCATTTTCATGCTATTTGAAAAAGGTGAATAAATAGAAGTTCTACATTTTGACCAGTTATAGCATTTTTAAAAATAATAAGTTCCTGCTACTCCAAGAAGTATACCCACTTCCCTGGAAATATTCCAAGGTTCCATTTAAAGAAAACTTATTTTATAAATTTCAAACTGTCTTTCCTTAATTACACAATAGACTTCTGTAATAAACTTCAGCCATATCATTTTTAAACAAAAAGTAAACCAGATGTTTGGTACTTATATGCAAAATTGAGCTCTCATTGTGAAACCAAATTAAATTAAAATGAACTCCAGAATGAAGCTAAGTCCCCAATGAAAAACAACAAACACAAAACCAAAAAAAGAAAAAAGAAAAAGAAAAGAAAAAAAACCCACAACAGTGTTGTTTTGTGGCTTCTTAGTTTTGGTCATTTACCTATTTTTCCTTAGATTTGGGAAAACATGAACCCTATTCCCAACTCCCCACTGTTTTATCAAAATTAGCATATGCATTTGTATTTTTTCTTTAAAGACACACACAGCAAAAGGCCCAAAAATGTCAATGTATCACTTAAATAGTCAAAACTTAATTAATGTCAGGTATATAGTAGACACTATTATCAATGACTTCCATATAAAACTCTTAATTCTCACATACATATAAAAGTTTGGTGCTACTATTCTATTGCTATCCCCACTGTACATAGTTGAAGCAGAAAGAGGTGAAATAAATCAACCAAGGTTTGTCAGTAGCAAGGTTAAGATTTATATTTTCAGAGACTGAGTCTAGAGTCTGCTCTCTTGACCGAGGAGCAGGAATTACATTTTGGTCCAAAACCACTACTGGGAAATACAAGAAAACCATTCAAATTGGTGTCACTGATATCAATGCTCATTTTATTTGCTGGTTAATTTTCAAATTTTAAATCTGACATCTCTTTAAATGAATTCAGCAATATGAAAGTTATTATGGTGTGACAATCTAATAAGAATTCTCTCTCATGTGTACACACACACACACACACACACACACACACACACCCTCCACCCCAACCTTCATCAGTGCTGTCTAAGACAATTGGGCTTCAGTCAAGAGGACCCTGATGGAGCAGTGAAGTTCCAGGTACAGCTACTCCAAGGCTATATTCCCAACAGAACTGGGAAATGACAACATCTTGACCTACATCCCACTCCCTGTCTAATAATAGTGCAAAATGTTTACTGATTAAAACCAAAATTCTCTCTCATCTGACATGAAATTAGAAAGTGGCATAAGGGGGCTCCTGGGTGACTTAATTAGTTGAGTATCCAATTCTTGATTTCAGCTAACTTCATGATTTCAGCAAGAGATCCAACCCCACATGTAGCTCCACGCTCAGCAGGGAGTCTGCTTGAGATTTTCTCTCTCCCTCTCAATCTGCTCCTACCCACCTCCTCTTGTGAACATGTGCGTGCTCTCTCTCCTAAATAAATAATTAAAAAAGGGGGGATGTAAGAATTCAGAGGACAGAAAAGATAGGCTATTTTTGTTTAAATACTCAGTGTTACTCTTTCGTCACCTAAAATTTCAAACCCTAATCTCATCTAGAAAATTCAACGTATTTGATAGAGAAAGAACCAAGACAGGACAACACAACCAAAGGCCTAAATGTTACATTCTCATAGTGTCTCCTTTGTGAAAGAAGATGTGAGCGGTCAGAATGTTTGGTATCAAGGATTAAAGCTTCTTAATTCAATTTTTAGAATTCCATGGTACGCCTGGGTGGTTAGGTGGTTGAGCGTCTGCCTTTGGCTCAGGGTGCGATCCTGGAGTCCGGATCCAGTTCCACATGGGGCTCCTTGCAGGGAGCCTGCTCCTCCCTCTGCCTGTGTCTCTGTCTCTGTCTGTCTGTCTCTCTCTCTCTCTCTCAAATAAATAAATAAATAAAATCTTTAAAACACACACACACACACACAATTTTTAGAATTCCCTAACGTATGATAAATCTAGTCACCTGGTCTAAAGAATCAACAATTTGTTAATAAATGGCAGCTTATCTGATTATAAGATAAACCACAGTCTGGATAACACAGGTGTTGCCTTTTATTACTCTGGCTATTTATGTCAACTATTTAGTTAATCTTGAAGTCAAGGAAGAACAATTTTCTAGTAACACTGATTACTCATCATCTTGAAATATGCGTTTATTTTCATTTCATATACAAAGTTTGTCAAGATCAACATTTAAAAGTTAGTACCAGGGGATCCCTGGGTGGCTCAGCAGTTTAGCACCTGTTTTCTGCTCAGGTCATGATCCCAGAATCTGGGATTGAGTCCCATGTCAGGCTCCCTGCATGGAGCCTGCTTCTCCCTATGCCTGTGTCTCTACCTCGCTCTTTCTCTCTCTCTGTGTGTGTGTGTGTGTGTGTGTGTCTCATGAATAAATAAATAAATCTTCAAAAAATAAAAGAAAAATTAAGCAAGTGCGTTCTTTTGCTTAACACATTCTCAAAATTTCTATACTTTTTCACTACATGCCTTAAACTGAGTAAAGAATGAAATCACTCCCTAAACCAAAAGAACACTTACTGGAACCCCTATTTAAAATTAGGAACAAATTGGGGTACTTGGGTGGCTGAGTTGGTAAAGCATCTGCCTTCAGCTCAGGTTATAATCTCAGAGTCCTGGGATAGAAATCCCACATGCAGAGGCTGCTCTGCAGGGAGCCTGTTTCTAACCTCTGCCTGCTGCTCTCTACCCCCACCTCCGCTTGTGCTCTATCAAATAAACAAAATCTTAAAAATTAATAAAAATAAAATTAGGGACAAATCAAAATCATTATCCAGTTACTGACTTCAACATCTTAAAATCAGGGACATAACCTGAAAAATCACTCAGAGCAGATGCACTGCTTTCCACTGATGTACTAACAACACATGGCTCTAGAGTACTATTTCTACTAACAGTGGACCTGGACGCAAGATCTTCCTATCACGAAGAGCTTGACTGTATTTGGAATGATGTCTGGATAAAGATTTTTAAACACATAACAAGCCTAAAATAGACTTTCCAGGTGTTCAAGAGGCTGAAACATATCCCCATGTGATACAATCTATTAAAATGCAAATGCAAAAAAGAAATGAAAGGGAAATAATTCCAGAACAGAGAACTTGATTTTCTGATAGCTTTCCACTTAACCACAGTATTTAATAAACTCCCATTCAAAGTGTTCTTTGAAGCCTGTTGGGGTTTTTTTTTCCCCTAGATGTTACAGAGTTTACACCTAAATGAGGGGGATATTTCTAAAAGAGTTATCCTGGTTACAAAGAATGAAAAGAACACTCAAGAGATCACGGTTGATTTCATTACAACTTTCTTAAGGGAAAAGTTGTCGTTGTTTATCTTCTATCCACCATCAAAGCATCTATAACATATTTCTAAAACCCCAAAGGGGCACCTGGGTGGTTTAGTGATTAAGGAGTGCCTTTGGCTCAAGGTGTGATCCCAGGGTCTAGGGATTGAGTCCTTCATCCAGTTCCCCATGGGGAGCCTGCTTCTCCCTCTGCCTGTCTCTGCCTCTGTGTCTCTCATGAATAAATAAAATCTTTAAAAAGTTAAAGCCTAAAGAGAAATATGTGTCAATACTTATTAAGGGCTGACTTCCTTCTTTTTGGATATACTTCCCGGAAATAATCTCTAGCACTCAGTGGTTCCTGATGGATCAGAAAAGCATTTGAGTATCAATCAAGAGTCTGGTTAAAAGCTGGGCTGGATTTGCTACAAACACAGGGGTTGTTATCTTAAATAAATCATATACATTTGTTTCTTAAATTCCTCTCTCTCTCCAACTAGTGTGATTTCATTTTGAAACAATTGGTCTTGAAGTTCCAGGAAAATAGTTTTTAGAAATTTTATGCAATCAAGGCCAATGACTTACGTAATTGATTATGGCAAAGAAATATACCACAAGACTGTGTGTGTAAGGGTGTGCTGTGTTTAACACCTGCCTTCGGCCCAGGGCATGATCCTGGGGACCCAGGATTGAGTCCCACATCAGGCTCCCTGCATGGAGCCTGCCTTCTCCCTTTGCCTGTGTCTCTGCCTCTCTCTCTCTGGATCTCTCATAAATAAATAAAAATAAATCTTTAATTCTATTTTCTATATAGAATCATCAAATACTGACACTCAATTTTGGGGGGGGGGGTTGGGGGGTTGCTTGTTTTAGAAATAATCCACAATCCGCAAATAATCTAGGTTGCAAAGCCCTTGAAAATATAACCTTTTTAAAGATTTTATTTATTCATGAGAGACACAGAGAGAGAGGCAGAGACACCACCAGCAGAGGGAGAAGCAGCCTCCCTGATGAAGGACTGGATGGATCTAGAATCACAACTGATGGAGCCAAAGGAAGATGTTTAACCACTGAACCACCCAGGTGCCCCCAAAATATGGGCTTTTTGTCCCAATGCAAGGGAACACAAGTTACAACCAGGAGAGGATCAGTAAATGTTTGAGTAGAGAAAAAGCCTCCCTAAGCCTCCCTTCAATTTACTAACTGTGAAACATGAGGCCAGAGAAGGGTCTGGCACAGCTACTTCAAAGGTATATTCCAACAGAACGGGGTCTTTACCATATCTCAACCTACAACTCAACGCTCTGTGAATAATTTAAAATGTCTACTGATGTTTTAAAATTAATTCTTCCTCTTTACTTCTTCAAGAACATATAGCTTATAAAGTAAAACTATTGGGTAGAAACACTTGTCTTCAGTGCACAACCTCACCCCAAGGAATTATATTAGGTGTCTGGCAATTTCATTTCCATGACTGGAAGGTAACAGGAGAAGTTGGAACCCTGCATAGTGTACTTCCACGAACCACAGGTTCCAAAGAAAACCATATATTACGGTTTCCGCTACATGCCGTCAGACAAGAAGCATAGTTCACCATAGTTCTGCATGCCGTCAGACCAGAAACATAGTTCACCATAAATAATTTACTACAAATTCTACTTTGGAAAAATCAATAAAGAAGGGTTCCAATTAATATAAACACTGAACATAAAGATAAAAAGGCTCTAATTCTATTTCAACACTCTATAAAGTTGCAATGTTCTTAAAAGGTAGGGTACAGATAGATGCCAATAGACTCCTGAAACCATTCCTTCTTCTATCCCAGGAACAAATACTAATCAGCTACAAAGTGTCCAGTTATGGGTTCAGAAGCTTTTGCAATAACATAATAGATAGACTCTATGAGGATGGAAAGCCCAAGGCTAAGAGAAGAGACTGGCAGTCAACACATTAATTGCCTAAATTAGAATTTAACCATAATTAGGACAAATACTATAAAGACATGATTTAAAACAACCAAATTTTAAATTTTATGTTTAAATGTATGAAATAAAATGTCATGATATATTTAATTTATGGAATAAAATGCCATAGGCTCAACATTGTAAACATCTGAATTTTTCCCTATTTCCTTGATGTCAAAAAATAAATGTTTAAAGTAAAGGGAGCAGGGAAGAAATGATAAAAGACTAAGATTTCAGTTATAAAATGAATATCAACGTTCACTCCATGGTGTCACAGGTGAGCTACCAAATCAAATTGTTGATGGCTAACAACTGACACTATAGCAAAACCATATGGACCTTCGACCAGCAAATTTCCCTCCACTCCCAACTCATGTCAGAGGACTAGGCTTTATATATATTTATCAATATTTATTCATATTGAAACTGGCTCAGAAATACTATTCCAGTTTTCCTTGAAATGGGTGCACAAAAGTAATAAACCATGTCACACAAAGAGCTACAAAGTTGAAGTAATCGTCTGTGTGATGGGGATGGGGGGGCCCACAGGAATGTTAAATAACAGTATTTGAACTACTATAAATCACACACCCTGTAAGGTAATGCCAAAGTACTGTGCGTATGAACACAAGAAATTCAGATCCACTAGTGATGTCCTGAGTATCAAGTACTGCCTAGCCGCAAGTTGCCTGAAGCCTGAGACAACGCAAATATAAAATCAATGAAAACCAAGGAATCTGGGAGTATGAACATTGTAGCCAAAATTTTAGAGTGGGGAACTTATTAATATATATACACCTATACTAATATACACACATATTATCACCTAATATATATTCTACTAGGAAATAAAGCAACGCAGATAAAATGCCATACTTATGAATTCCTGAGAGCTCACATGATTACCACTTTGAACAGGGCACAATCTTCCCAAATCTTATCTTTTTAATTTTATTGGACAACCGCAAACAGTGCTTTCTCTGTTACTAAGCTGTCAGTATTTCCATGTATAATTATTAGAAGAAAAAAAACCAGGAATAAAGAGTAATCAGAACATTCTAATAGACTAAAAATGTATAGCAAAATGGTGCAATATTTATGGTCCAGCTCTGGACAAGAGCTATAATAATCACCTTTGGACAGATTACTGACAAAATAACAATAGTAATCAAATATATGTCACTATGTAACTATTTAAACTCCTAAGAAAGGCTTTTATGATACTATTAGCAGCAAATGAACTACTCCCATAAAATATGACTTAATATCACCCTGATAAGAGTTTAAGTACATATAACCATTGTTATGTGAAAAAACATTATTTTTAATATGTGACAGCCCGACAGGATTTAATTACCACACCTACTTCAAAACTATTAGCTGTTTCATTCAAACCTGAAAAAACAATATTTATATGGGTATTGAGAATCATTATGATTGATGCAATCTTTTGTGTTATTCCCTTTATAGTCACTTGCATTTGTTATTATTAACAAGGAAGAAAGAAAGGGGAAATGTGTGTTTCTGTTTTGCAACAAAGCTTTTCTGATGATGACTAACCTCTTCCTTTGAACACAAAAAGCCTCTTTTAACCAATGTACATATAAATATGTTCTTCACAATGCACACCAAGCAAGGAAATAAGAAGGAAAAAAAAAAAAAAAAAACAAAAACGCAAGCCTGTAGGACTTAAGCCAGAATTAAAGGCAACACAGGCAAGATGAGGACATGAAAGCTGTCAGGAGAGATGTTATTCTTACTCTCAATTTCTTACAACTCCTCTGCTCTCAAGGAAGAAAAGCCATAGTTTCTTTTAACCATATCCACAACAGATCTCACTTGAAAGGAAACACAGCCAGGGATTTGGCATGAATGGGCACATTACCAATTTTCCAGCATCACTACTGAATATTTATGTCGGTGACGAATGATGACACCAGTGAAATATTTTAACATGAAGCCTTGCCTTGTAAATCGTCTCGATGCTGTGTCAAAACAACACCTACCATAAATCAGAGCTCTGAGGACCAGTATTTCTTGTTCTAACATGCTACCTGCTCAGCAGAATCACTTGTGTGAACAGGCATAGATTAATGTGGGCTAAGCAGAGCCATCTTCCCTCCTAACTTATAGAGCTATAATTTAACAGGCCTATTATCGTCAAGGTAATTTTGACAGTGCTGAAATATTATACTTGTTAAAAATATGCTTTTAGCACTAACTCCAGTGGTCATTTGAACGGAATAAACAGAGAGGTATCCCTACAATTATCTTGCTTCCCTACCGATGTCTCTTTTCCAGCAAGGCACCAGTCTGTTGACAACTGATTTTATGAACACTACGGCAAGACGGTTTTTCTGGTAGTACAAGAAGCTTACCGTGGTGCTTTCGGCTCACTTTTCACTTGTCCCTGAGTTATTTATTAGCAACCTAACAGTGGATGCTAAGGAGTTCCTTTGCAGGTTCAAGAAACTGAACAATTGTTCAAACCTCCACCACTCACCCCTCCCCAATGCTCAAACTCCTACTTATGCATCTCCGAAAATTCAGGATAGAATTGGGAAAGCTTAATTTCCCACTGAAATTAGAAAGCTTCATCCTTGGGACAATTCTAGATTTTTGATTAGGACAATACACAAATGTGTCTCTCATTGCTCACTATGCCACGATTCACATTCCATATCTTACTGGGTACAAGCACGTTCCACTGGGAGGATAAAATTAACAAAAGTGACAGTTAGTACGTTTGCTTTTCTCCTTCTATAGTACTTAAGCCTAACTGAATCTTTCAGGAAAAAATGATATATACATTGATACTTTCCTTATACCAGACGCATAAACAAGTGAACACACACGTCACTGCAGAAATATCAGTCATATGAAATGAACAGTGGCCACAACCCAGCATTAATTTCGCATTTCACTAAGAAAATAAACACCAACAGTAACTGACACCAGCAGGTTAATTTCTTAAAGCCAAATTAATAAACTGGAAGCAAACAGATTTAGTTATATGGAATCCATGACAGTCACTGCATTCAGCCAAGTGTTATGTCACCATTTCCAGAAATGAAGAAACAGGACAACTATCCACTCATCTTCTCTCCAAAACAAAGGGTGAAATCCTAGAGACTTTCTAAGAATAAAACATCTCTATGGACTCTACCGGCATGGGAAATACTGGTCATATCTCTCCCTAAACTCATGTTTGACTCAGGTCACAAGAGTGACCATATTCTACCCCTTGGAATTAAAATATATGCAGCCAAGTTGTCAGCGGCTGCCTATTCCAGTTACTAGGTAAGAATGTATCAAGTTAAAAAAATCAAGTGAACTTGTTTGAGTTGCCAGACGTTCTGCGGCAACACTCTTTGAGAAATTCGTTAATAAAGACTTTAATATCTCAAACATAATAAATCACAAAGATTTTTTAAATCTTTGTCAACACTACAAAATGCAAACTCAAGCTACAAAAAAAAAGATTTTTTTTTCACCTTTAAATTGGGAAAAAAAAAAAATACAGGTTTATGCAATAAGGTGCGCGCTTACATTATCCCTGAAATAATGTAGATCATGCTGCCCTCTTGTGCCAGACATAAAAACTAAAACAAATTCAGCTCATCCAAGGAATATGGAAATAATCTCTTAATTTCTCAATGGTTTCCTGTTGACCTGAGATTGATGTTATCTGTGAATTAAGATCTGATAGAACAGAGATGACAACAGAAAAATGTTGATCAGGGAAAAGGCACAGCCAAGGTGCAGCCCACAGCAAGGGGACACAGATCACGTCCACAAAGGCACTCTTGGACTCAAGGTACAAGCAGAATGTGTGTGAAAGGCTGGAACAGCTGAAAACATATGGCTCTTTAACACACACACAATACCATTACCAAAATCCACAGAGGAGGGAAGGCAAAAAGAAGAAAACTCACTTTTACCCTTCTGACACAACCCATTAGCTGATTCAAATTTTACCCCAAACAGTTTAAGATTAATTGGGTTATTAAAAATCAGTGGGTAATAAGATAGCTTATTTGCTTATGTAATGTACTAAGTAAACATCAGGCAACCATACGTGGGTTCAAAATGGAGAAAAACATTAAGTCATGCAGCTTGGAGAGATGGAACTTTCTTAAAAAATCAGAGCTCTGGGGGAACCTGGGTGCCTCGGTGGTTAAGCATCTGCCTTAGGCTCGGGTCATGATCCCGGGGTCCTGGGATCGAGTTCTACATGAAGCTCCCCAAAAGGGAACCTGCTTCTTCTCCCTCTGCCTGTGTTTCTGCCCCTCTCTCTGTCTCTCTCATAAATAAATAAACAAAATCTTAAAAAAACAAAAAAATCAGAGCTCTGAAGTGGTTAGACAGTCGTGGCTACCAAGCAGATACACGCACTATCCTTCTCCCTAAATCCAAGTCAACGAGGCTGGGATGTCAGTAGGGGTGGAAACTGGTGTTTCGGGGCCCCTCAATGAAAGCGTGGGTCTCTGCATAAGTTCAAAGCATATCAAAAAAAAAAAAAAAAAAGCATCTCCATCCCACTGATGAACAAAATGGGAAACAAAGGAGAAGGGAGACATCTGGGGTGGAAGCACCCATGAAGAAATGTAAAAAGACATTTCTACAATCAGCATCAAGGACTCTGAGCATATTTTGACACAGGTAGCAAGTGAAGCAGGCCATGAAAGGGAACTCTGGCAGGACATTTGCAAATCCATATGAGGCGATGGGACGGGCAGTTCTAGGCATTACCTGGAACTGGCCAAAATGCCTTCCTAGATCTTCTGTTTTCCAAACTCCAAGATGGTGTCAGGATTGTGAGCTCAAAGGAAGCCAACTGATTTCTCCCTGAGAGGGTGCTCTGAAGAACAAATTACTGAGAAGAGAATGATCTACTTTGGGTCTCTCTGCAGGCTGCTCAGAGAACACTGCTACTCAGGGAGCATACCACCACACCGGGCACCTGTATACATTTTGGGAAGATATTTAACAGAACTTAAAAATTGCCATGTCTACCCCTCAGATGGAAAGAAATTGTGTTTTAAAAATACATACAAATCAATGATGTCTACCATGAAGTGTAATTCATAGCTTTGGCTTGTTCTTCCCATTGCCTTCAATGGTACAAAAAAAAAAAAATTTAAGAGGTACAAAACTTTTAAACAAATAGTAAAATCTACCACTTAAAATGTTGTTAATTTTTTAAAAACTGTTTCAATCTACTACAAAAAAACAGATAATAACTCATGGCCCCTAAACATTCTGGGCAAACCAGGCCTATCTGTGGAGTGTTTATTTGGGTTTCTGTTTTCTTGAAGGGATGAAGGCCAGCTAACAGATTTGGGACAGAAGAGACAAGATAAACACTAGTGTGCTGCTCTAAGATTAGTGACCTCGAACATTTAGACTGTGTCTCAAATCCTTGAATAATAAATAAATCAGCAAGTGGAGAGGCCTACAGGTCTTGAACAGGCGGAGTCTGGTTAACTGTGGCCAGGAGCATTCAGAGGCTGTCGTAACAGAAACACAGACCCACTTAATGTTCCAAACTTTACGACTGTAGCTTTCAAATTAATGGGCAGGGTGGAACGATGTGCTGGCTGTCAGATGTGTAAGGCCTCCAGTCCCATTCTCACCACAAATGTGAAAAGACCACAGGCCTGTGGGGGGGCCTCTGGAGGTCACTATTCCTGTGCTCAGCATGGGGCTTGGGCCAAACAAATATGCTGAAAAAACTGCATAAAATCCATGCCTGAAGAGTCTCCTTTAATCCTCACAACAGCCTAGTGAAGCAGGAAGGGCAGCTCTTATTTCCATTAACCAGGTGAGGACGGTCCAACCTTCTACCGTACCCTCACCAAGCCTAGGAATCCGTATGTGCTGACTGGGTGCCAAACACTGATCTACTCTATCCCCACAATGTCTTGCTAAGGAGGAGGACATAACATCCCCACTTCACAGGTAAGAACACTGAGGCACCTGAGTGTTACTATAACCATAACCAGCTATTACAATCAGTAGCTAACACGAGGTGTGAACCCAGACAGCTGGATCCATAGTCCACACTATGAACCATGACCACATTATGGTTTGCAATTCACCGGCTCAGCAGTATCAACACACTATGTCCTGGGTCACATGGCTGGTGAAGAACCAGGGCAGGTCTACTCCTGTGCTCTCACAAGCCCACTTCCCTGACTGGACAAGTCCTGTCAATTCTCTCCTGCATAAACAAAGCCCCCCTGGGCCTGAACTGTAGGAACAAATGTTGATGGAACGACTCTTCTTCAGAAGCAAGAGAGGTCAAAGGCCTTGGGGTGGAGGCATCAATCACTCAGACACCTCAAGGTGCACTCATACCAAGGAAAATATTACTGCAGATCTATTTGCTATGGGCCACAAAGCCTATAATATGTAACCAAAGGTCCACTTTAAAGCTAGAGCTTAAAGCCTTTATTGAAGAGAATGTTTACACTTGAATCTTGGGTTTTTGTTAATTTTTCATTATCATTTTAGGTAAACCAGCCAGGACAGGCATATGCTAGAGCTCCGGGATTCCAGAGAGAGTCCCTTGTGAGAGGACCCTTCATATTAAAGTATGACCTAGCTTCAGGGTCCATGATGTAGCCAGTGTTCCAGCTGTATCCAATATAGGGTGTTTTGTATTTTGCCAAACAAATGCATTTCCTAAATCACAGTCAGCAAACTGAACACTCGTTTACACACACACACACACACACACACACACACTGGAATAGAAGCTTGCATGCACCCCATATTCAGATTCTGTCTGGTAGAAGCAAACTGAGAGTGGTGCTTTTTGTATAAAATGAATCAAGACACACAGCGAGGTGTTCCTAGTGACTCCTGCTTTCAAATGCTGAAATTGAATCAGACACTATGTCAAGAAGACAGATTTACTGAGAAACTTGGTGTCTGACTTACCTATTGGGTTTGTATCAAAGAACAACACTGGAGCTCTCAAAATGGACTCAAACATTTTGTTGTGCAAAGTTTGTGAAGAATTAACAAGGACATAGAACACCAACAGAGATCTCGCGATGCCAAAAAGGACAGTAGCCACCGTTAAACCTGAAATAAAAAAGCATCCTTCAGAGAACAACATTTCCTTTTTTTCAGCTGAAGCGTGTCAGGCAGTTTAGGAAGATATTATGTATCTGATTCCATAAAACACGAGGATTCTGTAAGAGTTCAATGCATTTGCAAGATCCACTTAAAAAGAATAATATAATTTATTTTTCTCTGATTAAATAGAACCTATATGAAAAAAATCAAGTGTAAACTACAATTTCATGCTAGGCTTTTCTAATTCATTGACAAGTTCTACTAAAAATTCAGAAGAAAAAGAATTAAAAAAAAATTGTTCATCTTCCCTTCTCCATTTACAGGTTTCATAATCTAAAACTGCAGTATGCTCTGACACCAACGTGTGAATTAACAGGGAACAGGGGAAATGATGTACCATTTCCTTGTAGAAAATGCTCAATTGGCTTTTAAAGAATATGAAAATACCACATTAAGTTGCAAGTAGAAAAATCTCTCAACTGAATTGCAAAAAAATACAAATTATGTGTTAGCATCAAATAATCTCAGTGAGCAACTAATCGCTCATACCGAGTGTTTTGTGTAAAAACACAAAGCATTTTTAAATGAACAAAATCACTTAAATAACAGATTTTATTAAGGACATAAATGAGTACCGATTATGCACGTAAAAATTAAAATCACTTTCCTAACATCTCCTGAATTTCCAATGCTACACAGAATGTGGATAACTTCTGTGATAAATATGCCATCAAGTGCATTTTCTCCCCTTCAGATGACACATCACTGTTGTTTTAACTCTCAAAGCTGCTTTAAATGCCTGAACTCTGTCAACAGGCATTTCCCTGAGGACCCTCATCCTGCTTCAATGTGTAGCAAAACCGCTCTGGGCTCCCTCCGGACCTCTCACTTCCCAATGGTGTCGAAGGTAAACGGCTCGTGTGTTCAGATTTCTAAGCAAGTGATCAACGAAATAAATACCAAATTTCAGTGAGTAGGTTTTCACAAAGATCACTCACTCTATCTTTCGGAAAGCTTGTATGAGCGTTTGCGGTGAAAATATTTAAAATTTTAGATGAGGATTTCCTTTTAAAAGTATGTAATATCACATATATTCTAAGCACTATTGTGAAAACAGAGCACAGTGTTAATATTAGTCTGGCAAGCCAAATGTTAAATTAATCACACAGTTGGGGACGCGATAACATTGTGATCTCAAGGTAAGAAAGAGAAGGAATCCTAATTCCCAGACACTGGATTTTTTCCCTGCTTAGCTTCTCTCTTAAGTAATTAGTGAAGCCCAAGAGATGAGCAGTATGGGGAAGGGAGCTTTGCATACCTGCGAGGAAATAATGCTTTTATTTGGGGGAACCTTGCTGCCAGAGGATTTCATCCAAGTTCAATAAAAGCCAGGGGTTTATTCAGACAGAATTGGAACAATCCGAATCACAGGGTGGGGATCCGTTTCTAATCCCCTTGCCCATCCAAATAATGATATAAGATTTAGCTAAAGCAACCTATTAGAATAGACAATAGCCACATATTTCCAGTGGCTGATTTTCTGAATGCTCAATTCTGGTTTAACTTCCAAAATCCAGTACAGAGCAAATTAAGAGTCTTCATTCAACCTCTTTCTTCTAGTAGATTTTAAAAATAATTATTCTAATTAATTCACAGAGCAAATGCGACTCAGACTCTTAATCTGTTAAGACATTACTGAATTACTCCTGGAAGCCCTAGTTACTCACACAGGCTCATTGTAAGCACCTCAGACTCCCGGATAATAAAACGAATGATTAAACTTTACCTGAATAAATTCCTAAGTACCAGGGAAGATCGAGCTTCTCAGTGACATTTTCTTTTCCATCTACCGTGACATTCAGGGCACTTTGTTCATTTGCCCTGTGGAAAAAGGGAGAAAAAAATATTAAACTATAGATGGAATTTATAACAACAACAACAACAACAAAAAGCCTGAATTTGGGAGACATGACTAATGCCAGAAAAGGATTCCCAGCAACTAGGACACTTGGGTGGCTCAGTGGTTGAGCATCTGCCTTAGGCCCAGGTTGTGATCCCGGGGTCCTGGGATTGAATCCTGTATCGGACTTCTCCCTCTGCCTGTGTCTCTGCCTCTCTGTCTCTAATGAATAAATAAATAAAAATAAATAAATAAATAAATAAATAAATAAATAAATAAATAAATAAAGGATTCCCAGTGTCAAAGGGCCTGGGTACATCCACCTTATAAAAATTCAACTTTCAGTTCTCAAAACTGTGGAGTATCAGATGTGGGACAGGCCATGGAAAAGTTACACTCTACCAGCAAGAACTTTTTCTTTCTCTTCCTGGAAACTAAGGGAAGATTAAGACAGGAGGCTGAAAAAACTCGCCTCTGCCTGACTCCGTGGCAAAGAAAGGCTGCCTGCCAATTTTATGGCACCTTTCATCATACGTAAAACCACTCACCAATAGGACAGCCACCAGTCCTGAAGAACATAGGCAACCTAGAACAGAGAAAAATCATCACACATCACTTGGCACGCCGACACTGTCACTCACCCAAGGGGATAGTCAAAAGGCTCTGGAAAATGCACACAGCTCTTCCAGCTCTGGTCTATAGCAAGCCCAACATCCCAGGTAACAACACGTCAAGTAAGTGCCTATTACATTTTAAAATCTTTAAAAGACATTTTTTTTTCTAGAAGCTCTCTGTAATATACAAGCAACAGCAGTAAATGTCAGTTACTTTGTTCCCCAAGATAGCACGTTTCCATGCAAATCCAAGTGGACTGCAAAATATGGTAATAATAGTGTAAATACATATACTGTAAGCAGTACTGTAATCAAGCTGAGGCCACAAAACAAAATAAATGCCCTATTTACCTGAGATGCGATGTTTAGTAGAATAAGGAAAACGATGACAAACCAGTGAGCACCGGCTGTTAAGTAATTCCTATAGGCCTTAAAACCAACTTTTCCTTCTGAACGCCTCTCCTCTGACAAAGCAACCTGTGTATTCTCAATCTGAGAAGGGAAGGGGGTGGGGGAGAGGTAGTAAGAGGCAAATTTTATATAACATACCCCAAAATTTCAAAAGTTCAACACCAGGTTCTATTGGCAAAGCCATGAGAAAACAAGTCTATCTAACTTGCACTGGTAGGAGTGCAAAAAGCTCTATCTCCTGTGGAGAATGGTGTAAAAATATCTAGCCAAATCATGTATGTATTCACCACTGGGTGAAGCTATCCCAGTTTTAGGAATTGATTGGCAAAAAGGAAACATTGATTGTACAAGGTTATTCACAACTGCTTGACTTTGCTTAAACTGAAACAGTTTCCAGCACATGCACAATGTACCCAGAGAAGCTTTTTCCACAATAGACAAAATGATACGGAGCTAATGTAGATTATTTGTGTCACGCAGTGACAGAAACAGGAAACATAACAGGAGCTCAAACCATAGGCCAAATATAGTAAACTGAGTAGAAATAAAGGTTCAGAATAGCGAGGGATAGCACGTGGTCTGAATCTTCTGGCTCCTGAATTCAGAAATTGATTTGCAAGTCTGGAATGTTGAGGGGCTAATCTGAAGCCTTATCCATATCATCCAGCCTTTCAGATTTGGATTGTGAGGGTTTGGATATTGAGGACTACCTGAGATGTAGAGCATTTCTGCACTTCTCTCAGGAGAACGTAGAACAAACTGATGTCCTTGGTGTATACTGCCCTCCGGGATTTCAAAGATGGATAAGATGTGGTTCTTGGGCTCAAAATGTGAGAAAGGAAGACGGGAACTAACTCTAAAGTGTCTGCTACCTGCCAGATCCTTCACATGTTCTACTTCTGTCCCATCAAAAACCATCTGACAATGGAACAAAATAATACTCATCAGTCACCTGCAGTGGCACAACATTCCGACCATATAAAAAAAAGTTAACTGATTTAACGTCAACCATTGCAGGACTCGGTGGGAGGGGTCTTTAATGTTTGGGGACACCTGGGTGGCTCAGCGGTTGAGCATCTGCCTTTGGTTCAGAGCGTGATCTTGGAATTCCGGGATCGAGTCCCACATTGGGCTCCCTGCATGGAGCCTGCTTCTCCCTCTGTGTCTCTGCCTCTCTCTCTGTGTCTCTCCTGAATAAATAAATAAAATATTTTGATTGACCGATTTAATGTTTGGATGCAAAAGGGAAGCCTAGTACCACCAGGGCAAGGAAGATTTACCTATGCCCAAGATAGCACGTTTCCATGCAAATCCAAGAGTTCCATCAGCAGTGTGAGCTGCTGCTAGGAACTGTCAGCAGTATATCCACTCCTAAGCCCCATGAGATTTTCCATCCAGAACCCAAGGAGAGCCCTGATCAAGCTTGCTCCCTTCATTATAATTCTACCAACTGCATGAAACAAGGCTGTGGAAACTTAGAATCAACTCTGAGAGAAATGGAGATGTCATGAGCATCACAAAAGGAAGATGCATGAGGAAGAGAAGACAACCAGGGTTTGCAACAAGAGGAAAACTCACATCTTGTGCCTCAGGAGGGCTATCTTTCAGTGAGTGTCTTGAAGATTGCTGGGACCAAACGGAAGACTCTGAGAAGCTCCGAGTCCTCAGGATGGGAGATCCTGGAGCTGGACTCTGGTCAGCCTCCTCATTTTCCTTCTTCAAAAGAGAGCCGAAATCTACCCCGGATTTCAGAAATTCTGTGTAGGTGCCCTTTTGCACCATTTTTCCCTAAAATAAAAAAAGAACAATTTGACAGTTCATTTGCATTTGATAACATGAATCTAATATGACACTAATCAAAAAAAAAAAAAAGTTAACCAGTCTTATATATTATAATTTTCTTTAAAAAATCTGCTCTGACGCCTGGAATTCTGGTTAATACATCTAGTTCAATTCAACTGGACACAGAATTGACTCTTCTGTTCTCTGCCAAATCCTGTGGTAATTGCTGCAGACATACCATAAAAATGTGGAACTCTAACTTCCAGGGCATTTAAAGAAGCAAAAGCACAAACGTTCCTAGCATTATCAGTACAGTCTATTTAGACAACATGGAAATTAAGGCACGTGACATGTATTTAAAAGAACAAGGTCAAGCTGGGGAGGATACTCCAGGAGAGTGAAGCTTGACACAAATGTGGACACAAGCTCCTGTGCATGGGACAGTCACCAATCAAATCTCTGTTGATCATGGCCCTGTTATCACATGCTGAACTGGGACAAGACATGTAGGAGGTAGCCCTGGACACAGGGTCATTATTCTGAAACTGCCCACAAACTCAGAAAATTCTCAACTGAAAATTCAATAGTTTACCTGCTAAAGTCATTAACTTAAGTAGCCATTAGAATTGGGTGACTCTAATGCCTTCGTAGTCTACACTGGTCAGTGAAACCTAAGGCAGAGTCAGTGCAATCAAATTCAAGAAAATAAAGGTTAAGAAGCACCACTCATAAACAGCCAATTAGCCTTTCCCAAATCAAGCAACTCCTTAAGCTCTAGCTAATCAAATAATTTTCTTGGAACACACACAAAGTTGTGTGTTCCTCCTTCCTCACAGATTTACATAAAATAATGTGGTGTCTTCACAGTCTTCTCACCCCACAAAAGAATACTCGGCTAATCTACTCAGTGGTAAACAAAATATTAGGCAAAGGGCAGCTCTGGCGAAGGCAGGCAGCCTGGTCCGTACCTGGTAAGCGCACCCCCCCCCCCCGCCCCATCCCATGCACTGTGGTAGGCTATGGAGAAAAACCCAACAAAGCTTTTGGGAACTGTTCTGATACTATAGAATTAGAAAATTATTCACAGTATAGTGTGCCTGGTCAATTTGGGGGGGGGGGCAAAATTCATATGCCTTATTTAATTAACTTAGCACATTCCACTTAGTATGTATAAGAGGCAAAAAGAAACTAGTGGTCTAGAGACAGTAACTTCACTCAGCCACACAGCACAGACAAAAGTGGACACAAGAGCAGCTATCCCCACCCCCCCACACACACACACCTCAGCTGCTAGAGAGGGACCGCACACAGACAGACAGTAGGGATGGGTTAACTCATCCAGGGAAGCTCACTGGGAGACAAACGCTAGCTCTGACAGTACTGATATTGGGAGTCAGGTCCTCAGGAAAAGTAGTAAGGGGACCCCATAAGATCCAGGACTGGCCAACCCACTGCTCAGTAGATTGTGATCCAGCCCATTGGCTTTATACTCCTAATCCTGCCAACACCAAGGTTTTAGCAGACTCGCTTCACCTCCTCTGCACATGAAGTTAAGTGTTCTCAAGTCTGGGGACTCAGAGCTTCCTATTCCTAGAGGACAGGAGAAGAGCAGAGCTGTGAAACCGCTTCAAAAGAGCAGAGATTCTGCAGTCCTAGCATCTTTCATAAGGCAGAACTTCATTTGAGGAAGCGATGGTCTGAGCAAGGGCCTGCTAGAGCAGACCAAGATTAATGATTGAGGTGCTAAGGCTAACAAGCCATGACTGAAACATCAAACACCTACAAAAGCCTGGAAAAGTCTCATTTATCTCGAACCCTAAACCCATGCTACGTGGGGGGGTGGAATGGTGAGCCCCCAAAAACATACAGTCAAGGCCCAAATGTGATACCTATGAATGTGACTTAATTTAGAAACAGGATGTTTGTAGATGCGATCAAGCTGAAGACATACTGGAGTAGGGTAGACCCCAAATCCAACAGGAATGCTGTCACCATGTGACAAGAGGTCCAGACCAAGATGCTGCAGCTGGAAGCCAAGAATGCCAGGACTGCGGGCAAACACCAGAAGCCAGAAGAGGCGATGAAGGATTCTCCCCAGGAGCCATCAGGGAGAGCATGATCCTACCAACACCTTAATTTTGGCCTGGTAGCCTTCAGAAGGTTGAAGAAGATAAGCTTCCACTGTTGAAGCCCCCAGCTTTGTGGTATTTTATTATGGCAGCTATAGAAACTGACACACTAGGCCTGAGCCCATAATACCATCTTCCAACATTCACGGAGACTTCTCATTTTTTCTGCTGTTGGGACACCTGGGTGGCTCATTCAGTTAAGCATCTGTCTTCAGCTCCGGATGTGATTCTCAGTTCCTAGGACTGAGTCCCACATCAGGCTCCCTACTGGGCAGAGGTCCTGCTTCTCCCTCTACCACTCCCTCTGCTTATGCTCCTGCTCTCTCTCCCTCTGACAAATAAAATCTTAATACAATTGCTTCCACTGTTGGGCTTCCAACAAACATCAAGAGGGATCTTTTAAAACTCTGCATTAGAACATAACACTCTTCTGCTCTGGACTATCCAATGGATTCCAACCCATTACTGGGCCAGGTGAGCACTGATCTAAATGCATCTCCCTCACATTTGCCCACTGACTCTACCTCAGATATACTGGCCCTCCGGCCATTCCAACATGCCAGATTAGTTGCTTCCTCAGGACCCCATAAGGGGGACCACCTGCATCAGCCTCCCTCCCCCTAGATGACTGGGTGGCCAACCCCTTCATATCACTCAGGTCCCGACATACCACCTTCCCCGGAGAGGAGGTCATGCTATCAGCTGCTCCCCTCCTCAATCCCTCCGTTTACATCTATGCCCATAAGAATGCAAGCTGTGATGGCAGGGCCTGGTCTTACTGCTGCCCAGACTGTCACATGTACTGGGAATGCACAAAACACTCTGCTGGGAGACGAGGAACTGGCTATTCCCAGGAACGCATGTCTCAACCAGGGGCACTCAGCGTTCCAACCATGACTCTGTTGTTAACAGAGGACGCTCTTTCAGTAAACCACATATGACAAATAGAAACATGTCTTAGTATCTCTACTCTCTGAATAATACATGTTCACTTACATTCTGGAGGAGGAAAACAAAGCTTTCTTTGAAAAAAAAAAGGGGGGGGGCAGCCCATGTGGCTCAGCAGTTCAGTGCTGCCTTCAGCCCAGGGCCTGATCCTGGAGACCCGGGATTGAGTCCCACGTCAGGCTCCCTGCATGGAGCCTGCTTTCTCCCTCTGCCTGTGTCTCTGCCTCTTTCTCTCTCTCTCTCTCTCTCTCTCTCATGAATAAATAATCTAAAACAAAACCAAACCAAACCA
The DNA here is from genome assembly GCF_018345385.1 of Vulpes lagopus. Lineage (NCBI taxonomy): Eukaryota > Metazoa > Chordata > Mammalia > Carnivora > Canidae > Vulpes > Vulpes lagopus. The sequence continues at coordinate 15,655,307 of NC_054839.1, read as the reverse complement.
AACCAAAAAAAAAAAAAAAAAAGCATCATCATTATCCTGAACAATGTTGCGAGAACAGTTAAGATTTAAAATTCTGAGGTAGCAATTTTATTGACTTTATGGTAAAATGGCTTGGAATGCAATAGGTAGATTTCTATATGTCTTTGGAGTCATGTTCTGGGAAGGACAAGATGCAAATAGGAGGAAGGAGAGGAAGTTTAGAACTAACCCGCGGGGCGGGGGCGGGGGGGGGTGGGCAGTGGCGGAATAATCCACGGAGAGACCTGCTGGGAGGTCTCACTTTCAACACATCGGAGTGCTAGCACGTTCCACAGCCTTCTAGAAATTACTTACTTCTTTCAATATCAGAATCTGACTTGCAGCTTTTAGGTACTGCAACTGGTGAGTCACTAAGATTGTGATCTTCTCATGCAAGGTCTGGCAAATACACCTACAAATGTAAAAGAATACAGTATGCAAAAACTATTAATAGGGGTACTCCAAACTGAAAAACACACATTTTGAAAACACAGTGAGACAAGGACAATATCAAAGTCAAACACCTATAGTTTAAGTACCAGGGCAAATATAAATCAAATTCAAATGTAAATCAATGAACTCCATCAGGCCCTCAAGTTTATCAGAAGTGTGAGTCCAGCTCTTCTGAGAAATTCTAAAAAGCAGTCCAGTGAAGGAGCCACCAAGTGCTAAAATTTCTCCTGCTCTAAAATTCAACATTTATATATATCATGATGAAAACTGAGCAACATTGAGATTCCAAAACCTAACTGAACAGAAATACTAATTATTTCATACCTTTATAGGCATAGGAGAAGGAGGGATCTATGTCATACAAAAACATGTACTTTTTTCTTAGTCTCCTAGGTGATTATGATGTATAAAGCATATAATCACCAAAAAAAAAAAAAAAATCCTTAAATTCTCAGTGACCTTCACTAAAGAGCATTTTCTAGACACTTCTTCCCAAATACTAGAAGACAAATGCTGGCATGCCCTCAATTATTGTCTACAATGTCCCCACAGTCAGTCCCATCCAGGAAGCATATTATCTTTCATTAGGACTGAAAATCTTCCTAATGTGAAAATGAAAGAAGAGAATCCAAATGGCCCAAATCATAGTGGATTTCATCCATTGGCTCTAAGGACAGGCCAACTGTCTCAGATAAAAGCCCCTGTCAGTACTCAAGTTTTGTTTTTTGTTTTTTGTTTTTTTTACAGTAAGCCTACATAAACCTACTCCTTATTTTACAACCTCTTTTGCAACCTCTCCAGGTAAGTGAGCAGCCCAGACCAGAGGTACAGAGGGCCCAAGGCCCTCACTCTGGGTACCTCAGGGCCCTTGCAGAGCAAATTTCAACAACATGGGCCAAAACTCAACCTGCTTAGTTGGGTCAGGTCAGAAGTTCTGGAGGCACCCGGACTAGAGTGTTCTAAGCCAGACAAGGCCAGGTGAGCTACTACAACTCTGTGAACCTCAGTTCCTCCATCTCAAAATAAGACTGACAACTTATAGCATGTTCTGGGAAGAGTACTGATCAGCTCGATGAATGGCATGTTCTCCATCTTCTCTAACCCACAAATGGCCCTTTGCTTCGAACTCAGGACAGAAAAGTCCTAAGGGGAAACCTCTAAGACTGGCCCTGAGATCAGATAACCCCCAGAATGACATGTACATACTATTATTCCATTCTTTGAGTCCAGAAGGATTGTTTCCCTTTTGACAGATCTTGGTGTGGCTTTCATTTCTAAGTGTGTTGACGGAGTAAAACCTTCTTTGGGCTTAACACAAAAGTGTTTAATAGAATTGGTTCTCCTTTATTCAAAATTCCATACTCACAATCCCTGAAGGGGCTATTAACCAAACAAATCTGATGGGGTTGCTATGTCCAAGATGGACCAAGCAAGTTTTAAAAGGTTTCCTTCCTAACATTCCACCAAAGATGAATAGAATTACAATGATGTTTATTAGGTGATACCTTTACATTTTTCCTCGATTATGTTTTATAACCAAAATCTCCACGAAAATGCTGTATTTGCCAAATTTGTAACAATAAAAGTTTCCATGTCATGTCATTTAAATAAAAAAAAAGATTTAGTAACAAGTTATGTAATGCTCATCCTGTAGAAGGGCTGTGTTAAGAGGGGACGTGTACTGGGCACCTGGGTGACTCAGTGATTGAGCATCTGCCTTCATTCAGGTCGTGATCCCGGGGTCCTAGGATTAAGTCCTGCACTGGGCTAGCTGCAGGGAGTCCGCTTCTCCCTCTGCCCATGTCTCTGCTTCTCTGTGTCTCTCATGAATAAATAAACTCTTTAAAAAAAAAAAAAAAAGAGGGGACGTGTACTGTGGTAGAGGGAATACAGGCAAGGCAGTCGCTACCGTCATTCAATCAGCAGACATTTGTTCAGCTACCAGGCACCATTCTAAGTGTGTTCATAGCCATAAGACAAGAAAACAGCCAACCCTCTCTGTATTGTGTGTGGAAGGAGGAATATCAAACAAATGCAGAAACTGCACTCTCGGGGCATGATGTCTGCTATGAAGGAAAAGCAAGGGGAGGACTGTGATCTTGGATGTGGGAGACCCACGCCATGCTCTGGAGACAGAAAGGATCTGCGCAAGGCGCCTTCATGCATTCACAGTGGAGTCAGGATGGGGAGAAGTCATCAGTGCACCAGTACAGGGTGGGCTGTGGGAAGACAGAAAAGAATAGCCCCGCCCCCACGCCACCTTCCCAGAAGAAAGGACAGGGAACAGCAGAAGTGGCCTCAGTCATCTCTGCCCTGGCACACTGCTCCCTGGCTCCTGGACAGAAGGATCAGGATTGGCAGACTGGCAGCCGTGAGAAAGGGACCTGCCCTGATCAGGTGACTCCTTGAAAGCCAGCGTGGCCTGAGCACAAAGCACAGGTCTGTGAGGACCTGCTAGGACTGCAAAGAATGTTCTTCTCCATTTGAGGATGCTGAGCTGCAGCCTGCATGTGAAGGGGGCCTGCGAAGGCCAAAGCAGTGAAGCTGAACAGGTGGCCCTGTGGGGCTTTCAGATAAGGACTGGCTCAAAGAAGGGGGTATGCAGTACTGAGGGCTCTGGGGTGGACGCTTTCTAAAAGAAGACAAGCTGCATTGCTAAAACAGGTTAGCCTGGCACCCATTCAGCTAAGGGCCTCCTGCATGGGACAGAACCCACATCCACGTTTACAACATATAGTTGTAAAACTTGCAAACTTTAATAACCTTGGATATATATTCATGGCGGAAGTAAACTGTTAATGGCAAGGAGAAGTGTAATTCATTCACTTTTAATACAAAACACTTCACATTACTGAGCTTCAACACAACCGCCATCTTTCAGAGCATATTGTTCCGTCCAATTTTCTAGCTCGTTGAGAACATTCTCCAGCTGCTGCTGAGTGATTTCCTAAATTGCGTTCGTGCTCCCTGCCCTAAGTTTCCCCCAAAGAACGTGGTTCTGATTAGCAAAACAACAATTTTAACAAGCTTGCTCCTATCAAGTGTATATCCAAAGCCATAAAACCCTAAAGGCGAGAGGACTTTATATAAATACATCCCGTGTTCAAAGGAGAACTTGGGTGAGCTTCTGTGATAAGCACATTGGTACGTGGCAATGCGATCGGCATCCACTCTCCTCCCAAGGAACATAAGCACAGTGGCCAACAGACTCTGTTCTGGGAGTGGAGAGCTTGTGCAGACCCACCCCAGATGGGGTGGCACACATTGGTGAATTCAGGTGCGGCATTCAGGACAGAGAGGTGGGGCTGCTCCTGCTGCAGCCCAGGGTGCAAGGTAGGCTCTAGGTCTTGTCACTGCACTCAGTCACAAGCCACAAAGTGCATCCCTAAAGGAAAATTCATTAACTCATGATCAGGAAGGGATGGGAAGGGGAGTGGGATCAAAGCTCTGGAGACCATGTCAAGCATCAGGGGCTTGGCTTTCTGAGATCTGAAATATTTGACACTGCTATGTACTTTTACTTTAAATTGTGGTAAAATATGTATATGATTTACCATTTTACCCATTTGTAAGCATAGTATTCCCAATAGCATTATGTACACGCACACTGTTGTGCAACTATCACCACCACCTACCTTCAGAACTTGTCATCATCCCAAAACTAAGCACTCTGTATATAAACACTCATGGGCAGCCAGATGAGGGAATATTAGGAACCAATACTGAGGGGACACTGAGTCTCAGGCTTCTGGTATCCAGAGCCCAGGGCTGCCTCACATTGATGACTCTGCTAAACTCTCTTTACTTTGCTACTTAGGACTTTAATTTGGTCTCCCCAGCCTCTCTCCAAAATTCACATTGATGCCTTAACCCTCAGTACTTTGTAATTTGGTGACAGGATCCCTAAAGAGATGATGGAAGTTAAAAAATAAAGCCTCAGGGCACCTGGGTGGCTCAGTGGTTGAGTGTCTGCCTTAGGCTCAGGATGTGATCCTGGGGTCCTGGGATCAAGTACCACATTGGGCTCCCCGCAGGGAGCCTGCTTCTCCCTCTGCCTGTGTCTCTGGGTCTCTCATGAATAAATAATCTTTTAAAAATAAAAATAAGGCCTTAACTATGGGCCTGTATCTAATCTGACCTGTATTCTTAGAAGAGACTAAGACATAAGTAGATGGGGTGCCCAAGATGGCTCAGTCAGTTAAGCACCCAACTCTTGGTTTCAGCTCAGGTCATGGTGTCAGAGGTGATGGTATTGAGCTTCACTTGGGGCCCCATGCTCAGTGGGGAGTCTGCTTGACATTCTCTCCCTCTGCCCCTCTCCCAAACACAAGCATACTTGAGCCTTCCTCAAATAAATTAATCTTTTTTTTTTTTTAAAAAGCACCTAAGGAGAAAGCCACCAGGGGTGCATATGTACAGAGGCAAACCCATGTATGGACACAGGAAGTAGGCAGCCATCAGATAACCAAGGAGAGAAGTCTCAAAAGAAACCAAAATGCCAGCACCCTGATCTGGACTTTCAGCCTCCAGGACTGGGAGAAAATCCATTTCTGTTGTTTCAGTACTCCTTTGTAAACAACGAGGTTTTGTGCAAGATAATTTGCTAGAGAATCTATCTCTGGGCATAAGTTAGGGGATCAGAAGTGCACTGGAAAGCACCGGCTGGCTCTGACAACGTGAACAACAGTAAGATAACTATGGGGTAGACATGATGCAATTTTAGCATGAGCAAGTTCACAATGCTTCCAAATACGCCAGTCTAGACTCTGCAGGGAGCATGAGTCATGCATGTCAGGTTACAGTCTGTACAGAAAAGATCTAGAGTTATTCTACTTCAGTCAATTGGTGATGAAGCAAGACCAAATGAAAACAAATTCCAGAAACACAAAGAAAGAGTCACGAAATGAGCTAGATTCTAGATATCATATTTCAAATTCAAGTTAACCCTACATTTGGGGTTCTTACATATTAATTCTAATAAGAATCCATGAAGCCATACTACAATAAGGAAAGTAATATGGAAAAGGCATTCTTTTGTTTTAAAACTTTTTAAAAAAGATTTAATTCATTTATTCATGAGAGACATAGAGAGAGAGAGGCAGAGACATAGGCAGAGGAAGAAGCAGGCTCCTTCTAGAAATCCCGATGCAGAACTCGATCCCAGGACCCCAGGATTACGAACTTAGCCAAAGGCAGACACTCAACCACTGAATCACCCAGGTGACGATTTCTTAGAGAAAGAACACAACCAGGGGAAGGAGCAGGCAGAGGGAGAGGAAGAAGCAGGCTCCCCGATGAACAAGGAGCCAGACATGGGTATGATCCAAGGACCCAGATGTGGGGCTCAATTCAAGGACTCTGGGATCACGACCTGAGCTGAAGGCAGACACTCAACCAAATGAGCCACCCGGCCACCCTGGAATAAGGCATTCTTAAATTCTAGACATAACCAAGTATTTCCTGATCTGCAGGATAATTAGCACAAACCAGCAAGGCCACTCCACAGAAGCTCTGTGGGCACTAAAAAAATTTCACTTCTAATATGCCACCAATAAAAATGATGATGGAGAAGAACTGGCAACCGAGTCCTATGTTACTAAGTCCCAATCTTTGATTTAAAAACTGTGCATCAAAAAAAATAAATAAAAATAAAAATAAATAAATAAATAAAATAAAAACTCTGCATCACGTTCCTGATTCCAACAACAGTGTCTTGGTTATCAACGACAAGTATCAAGGGGACATCTGCCATCTATTTCTTCATGTCCTCCACTCACAGCACAGATTGTAAGCTCCATCTCTTTCTTCTCTTTATTATCTAAAAATGTCTCTAAAAAGGACCTTCTGAGGAAGGAAGGGAGGAGACAGAGGGACACCACAGCAGAACGCACAGTCTTCTGAAGCACCCCGGCTTTCTTGACATTTTACCCCAAACACTACAGTATTCAAACAGAACAGAAATAACAAACACAAGTAAACTCACAGTTCAAACAAATGCCTGCCAACTTCCGCATCTACTGCGCTGAGAGGATCGTCCAGGAGGTAGATGTCTGCGTCCTGATACACTGCTCTAGAAAATGTAAGACCACATCAGAGGGGAGAAAGCTTCACACTCCCCAGATCACATCACCCAGTTGTGACAGCATTCAACAACTTGGGTCCCATTCATTTGAAGAGCCTATGGAATAAGGCAAGGCTGGTGTTCCATATGGCACCCGGCACCCCCCACCACTACGCAGCAGGTGTTCTCAGGTTAGCCACCCTTGGGAGCAGGTGCAACTCAACTGTGATTACCTTGCAAGGTTGATCCGGGCCTTTTGCCCTCCACTCAGTGTCGCTCCCCGATCACCTATCACGGTTAAATCTCCATCCTCCAAACACTGCAAATCCTGCATGGACACAGAAAGAAGTAAAAAGGAAGAAAGAGGGGGGAAAAAAAGATTTAAAATGTGTTCTACTGTCATCCTAGACTTTCAGCACTGGTTCTTCATAAACGTGCATGATCAATAGAGATAAATCTATTTCAAAGTGAGTAAATTGTGACCTTGAACCTTTCCAAAATACACAGGGCTTTTCCCTTCTAGTCTGCAGCTTTTCCCCACAATGTTCGTGCATTTCACCATCTTAACTGATGTCTAATGAACAACTACTATATATGTCGGGCACTGTTCTGGGCACAATGAATTTGGTTTTAAGAAGGCAAAGTCCCTTGAGTTTCCATAGAGGGAGACTGACAACATGAAAAATTAGCATGAGTACAAATCCTAAGACCTAGGAAGAAAAAGGAAGCTGGCTCAGAGAAGACAGACGCAGGACAATCCCATCTATACGAGGCTTAGAGAAGGGCTCTGATGGGAGGGGCTTTCCACAAAGACAAGTGCACCTGGACAGACCTGAACCGCATTCCACCTGCAGAAAAGAGCGAGCACAAAGGGCACAGGGAAGTCACCTGCCCCGTGTTCCAGGAGTAGCAGGGAGCCCAGCAGAGCTGGAGACAGTGTGCAAAGAATGAGTGGGTAAAGATAAGGGGAGCCAGGTGTTTCACCCAGAGTCACTTGGAGAGGGGATGTGGGGAGCATAGGGGGTTTTCTTGGTTTGTTTTTAAAGATTTTTTATTTATGAGAGACACCGAGAGAGAAGCAGAAAGAGAGGCAGAAAGAAGCAGGCTCCCTGCAGGGGGCCGGACGTGGGAGTCAATCCGGATCCGGATCCGGAGATTACGCTCTGAGCTAAAAGGCAGAAACTCAACCACTGAGCCGCCCAGGCATCCCACCAGGCTTAGGGTTTTTGAGAAATCCCTCTCTTGCCTCTTTGTGGAAAACAGATGGTAGGACACAAAGAGTGAAAGCAAGGCACACACTGGGATGGCACTGCATTAATGCAGGTGAGAGAGGACACTCACTAGAACCAGAATGGGAGCAGCAGACATGGAAAGCAATGGTCATGTTCGGAATAAATTTCAAAGGTCAAGCCTGTAAGACCTGCTAATGAATGGGCGAGGATTGAGGTGGTGGCAGAGGAATGATGTATTGTCCTCCACATGAGAAAGGGGAAGAACAGGCACACCATTTACTGAGCTGGGGGAAACAGTGGGTGTGAGCTAAGATCTTCGTTATGGGCAAGACGTCATATTGCACCTGGATTTGCAAGTCTGGACCTCAGAGCCAGAGCTACTTTTGAGAGCCCGCAGTTCACCCCTGGTTTGTGAAGCCACAGGACTTATGTTATCAAAGAACATGTATGTCTTAACCAGTCAGTTTGCTGATCTCACCTCAACCTCCCCACCTTGGAGAAAGGTGAACACCTGACCCTTGTCTTCACATTTAAGGTACAGTAGAGTGACTGACAAGATCTGTACAAGAAAACGAGCAGAAAGATCAGTCTGAGCAGAAGAACAGAAGGGAAGTAATTGTGTTCGAGGGACGCTGAACGAACCTATTGAACTAAGTAGAATTTTGCTTCATGCAAGCCAGATAAAATTCAAAGTCACAAAGAATAAGATAGGATATGGTGATTGGGGAATCAAATTATACCTGAATATTATTTAGGAAATAAATGGACAAATCATAATAGCTGGGGGCAGGAGGAAAGGGTAATAACATCCCCAAAATGACAGGATAATAATCAGATTTAAATTACATTGTACTGTATTAGAATCTTTTATTTAGATGGCCTGTAATAATCACTGTACAGCTTCCTGGCATAGATAATCAGAGTTTGGTGGAGTGTGTTGGTTATCTACCTACCACATCCCGCAAGCATCAACCTAGAATATGCAGCAATAACTTTCTACAGATGAGCCCTCATCTCTTTGTCTCTACTTTGACCAATCTGGGGAGAAAACAAGAGGCATGTTGGAAGGTCCATGACAAGGAAGTCCCTTGACCTCCCTAAGCTCCTCTTCCTCTTCTTCAAAATGTGGAGCGACAAGAATGACTAAGTTCAAGGATGCTGTGACAATCAAAAATGCAGACTAACATCTTTTATACATAGGGAAAACACAGGAGTTTACTGTGCCTTGCTACTAGCAATGGATACATATTTTTTGATCAAACCAAAAATGGGACTTCATTCACAGTATGAATCATATCACCCAAAGGATGCCACCAAAAGAAAGAAGACAGGGTATCTCCATCCCAACCCATTCCTTCCCTGACAGTTCACAGAAACACACAGAATTCCTACATGCTCAGAGCTTAACTGGATGGCAGTAAGTGAAAGGCAACAATTGGTCAATCATGAAAATTCATTATTTCACATTACTTCCTTGCTAAGCCCAGAAGACTACACCAGCTCCTGCTTTAGGTTTCCATGAAAAACAATGGGCCATTCTGAAATCAGTTCCCTGCCTTCCACCACCCACTCACACCCACCCACCACACCCACATTTTACTTGACCTCGATTCACTGACAGTCCTTGCAAACTGTTATTAGTATTTATGCCTTGATTTTATATTGCCTTGTCTTCCTTCTCAAAATAGCACCAGGCTACAGCAGAGCAATCTCAGCCACTCTCTAAAGAATGGCACTTAAAATCCACTCTCAATTCAGTACAGTTAGGGAATAGGGAATGGACCCTCTCTAAGCCTAGTAGGAGGACTTGGAGTGGCTGCTGCTTCTGCCAACTATTTGTGGACCAGCTACAAAGGGAAAAAACATCTCAAAGAATATGAAGTAAAATCTGAGTCAGGCTAATTTCCTAACCACAATTTTCTGGTTTGGTTAAAAAGAAAAGCCTGAGTTGAATGTATACTTCACATCTTCCCAATGAGCAGAAAGTACTCTAATGTTAGTTATGTCTCAATTATATTTAACCAACTGTTTTGTCTATAATTGTTTTCATTTAAAAGCAGACACACACACTAGAGGAAAAGCCAAGAAAGAACTATGCTGGGTTTGATGCCATCAAGCCAGAAACCTAGCAAATTGCCTTTGGTGAAGGTGGAGGCTTCCACAGAAATACCACGGAGCAGACCGTTGACTGTTTATGACACCATTCATGAAGCCTGGGGGCCAAGGAGGGCTGGATCACAGAATCAAACAGTAAGAGTTCCAGGCCTTTGTTCATAACTTTTCTTCCATGATTGGCATTCCTATCATGGCCTAATCAGTATCCCCTAGATCTTTCAAAGCCCAGCTCAAATCTTCTCTTCAATGAAATCATTGGAAATGGGAACTTCTTGCTCTTTCTACTTGATTCAGACTCAGTATTTCTCATGAAGGGCCCACCTTATTCGGCTTCGTAATTTGTACACGTGCGTGATTTGTCTCCCCAGCTCCTCGATGGTAAGGATGGTAAGGATGGTAAGATTTACGCACCAAGCCTGGCACTCGGATGCCTGATAATGATCTTTAATATTCACAGGCTACAAAATGGGAGCCCCATTTCACAGGTGAGGGAACTGACCCCAGGTTGCATAATGGTTAAAGGACTACCAGCTCTTAAATGGAATGTAGAATCTGAACCACACTCCTCTCAATTCGTAGTCTTTTATTCTTCATTCCTCATCATGCTGCCCCAAATGGGTTATGTAAAGTATATTTAAAAGTGTTTAGGGATCCCTGGGTGGCGCAGTGGTTTGGCGCCTGCCTTTGGCCCAGGGCGCGATCCTGGAGACCCGGGATCGAATCCCACGTTGGGCTCCCGGTGCATGGAGCCTACTTCTCCCTCTGCCTATGTCTCTGCCTCTCTCTCTCTCTGTGACTATCATAAATAAATAAAAATTAAAAAAAAAAAAAGTGTTTAAAGGCACCTGGGTGGCTCAATTGGTTAAATGTCTGCCTTCAGCTCAGGTCATGATCCCAGGGTCCTGAGAATGAGACCTGCATCAGGCTCCCTGCTCTACGGGGAGTCTACTCCCTCTCCCTCTGCCTGCCACTCCTCCGGCTTGTATGCTCGCTCGCTCTCTCTCTCTCTCTCTCAAATCTTAAAAAAAAAAAAAAAGTATTTAAAATTAAAAGTGTATTTAAAATATAAAAATTAGTTAAGAGCCGAAGATCTCTACACACACAGAGGTATCAATAAACTTAGTTTCTATATTTAGATTAGTCTCATATTTCCCCTCTGTACTCATTTATTATTCAGTTACATGTGAGAAGAAGTTATCCCAATTGAGAGATAAAAAACTGGAGAACCATAATCATTCTACAACCATCAAGATTATCAGAAAAGAAAATGTCTCAAGGTTATCGGAAAAGAAAACATCCAAATTGGCAGAAATGTAGTAAATATGAGAAGAAACTATAAGCCTGTTAGCGCACCAGTGGGGCTTATAAATTCAAGTGATCTGTGTAAGAAAATATTACACTTGAATTTACCAATGCTATTACTTCAAGGATATATTGTCTAAAAATGCTTCAGAAAAAAAAAAAAAAAAACACCTCGTCAAGTGGGATGCCTGGGTGGCTCAGCAGTTGAGCATCTGCCTTTGGCTCAGGGCGTGGTCACAGAATTCTGGGATCGAGTCCCACATCGGGCTCCCTGCATGGTCTGCTTCTCCCTCTGCCTGTGTATCTGCCTCCCTCTCTGTCTCTCATGAATAAATAAAATCTTTAAAAAAAAAAGTCTTCAAGTGCTAAATGATAAGATGCAAATATCATGATACACTGCGTGTAAGAATAATGTTTTTAATTTACGTAATGCACAAGGTGTTTAGAGCACCTACACAAATGTCAAATCAAATAATGGAAATTGTATACACAAACACCTTCTGTTTAAGATGTCACATAGATGTCACATCTTATGGATATGATTCTACCCAAAATTGGCTGCTCTTAAAATTAAGAGCTAATATCTCTTGTATGTGATTCTAAGATTTATTGACTTCTTGGGATGTCCCTAGCAATCAGGTGCTATAAGATCATTATTGCCTTTCATCCTAAGAAACGCCTTTGGAGGATAATCATCTCCATTTTATAGATAAACTGAAGCTTTGTAAGGTTCAGTGAACCAAAATCACACAGCTGGTAAACAGAGACAGATTCAATTCACACCTGTCTGCCTCCAGGGCCTTGGAATTCAAACAGGTGCTCCCTCAATGATGTTCTAACCCACTACACTGTCACTTTGAGTAGGTCATCAGGCCAAATCAATGCTGCTAAACATGATTACTTCCTATCTTCCCATATTATTTCATGTTTTCTACAGAAAGACTTAAGTTAACTTAATTAGATCTGATGTAATACACCTAGTTATTAGTTATTAGCAATACATTTAACGTGAGAAATGTTAGCCTTTTTTGTTTTATTTTGATTCCAGTATTTAAGGGAGGCAGCAAGGAAAAATCCTTTATTTATGTCTGTATGAATTTAGAGAAAAGGGCTATTATAGTAATAACAGCCCTCATTTATCAAAAACCTAACATGTCTGCATGTTAGAGGTACTGCCTGCCTATGGTCCTCCTGACAGTAGTCAGATACCACCTCCATTTAATAAGAAAGGAAACAGTCACCCCAAGCTAATACCCAAGATATCTAAAGGCCAAAGCTATCCTATATCCTACTACATAAGCGTTCTCTGTATCTACAGGCAAAAATCATTCCAGGAAGCCCCTATCTCCCTGGCCATCTTATGCTCATCCGCTGACACATGGATTCCAAGAGATAAGCAAAGGATCGCGTAACTCATCAGGTGGTTTTCTGGTTTCTTAAAGCCTTTACCAACCCTAAACAGAATGATAGATAGCATTTCAGAACTGCAGCAAAACCTCTTGAAAATCTTCTGACCCAATGTCATTTACAGCAGACAGGAAAGACCCAGGTAGGTAACAGGGCGTGCTGAAAGTGACAAAGCAGGGACCAGGACTCTTCACTACATCTATACCCTGGGCCTCCTTTTCTGCCAAGGAGAGAATGAGCACAAGAGGACCTGACTGTATGACCCCAAGCCATACAGCAGAATAAGAAACAGTCCATGTTCATAAACATCGAGCCATGAACACAAGAATCAAGGCAACAGCCCACCCTACAGGACCTCCTTCCCACCAGAGTCTGTGTGCCCTACAGAACTGCCCTAGAACACGGTCCACACACTGGTCCAGTTGTCCCATGTCGCTTTGTCGAAAGCATCAGTGTCTATGGAAAACACTGGATCGCAGGCACTATCCCAATAGCTCCCTTTCTCCAGAGATGTTCAAACATGGGGAGAAGAGAAAGGCAGGGCTGCGCTATCACCAGAAATGCAAGGTAAACACTGGTCTGGACCTTTGTAGTCTATCCTGGGCATCAGGAACTGAACTTGATGAAGGTAAAGAGAAAATGCCTGAGCTGTGTTCATTGCAAACTCAACATTCCACCTTCCTCAATTATCCAATTTTTATGCTCCCCCCCAACAAAAAAAATATCAGATACATATAATTTACGTATTATTTAAAAAGTGACACCTATTTAGGATAAAAATAAATTTACATACCCTCTTTTCAGGAAAGCTCCCCCTAGCCTCTTTGGCAATTGAATATAATTTATCTTGTCATGTTAGGGACCAATATTCAACCTATCATTTGCAACAGGCTCGGTGTTTTAAGGCAAATTAAGACAAAAGTTTTAAATTCTATTGTATGTGAAAATGCTATTCATGATCTGGGCACTATGTTTAACTGTCTGAATGTTACTAGCCATGTAGACCCTTGTCTTAAACATTCTTCCTCCTGGACACACACACAGCCACCTGTATTTAAAGGGTAATTACAATGATCAAGGTTACCTGGTGGCATATGAACAGAAAAGCCAGAGGTGTTAAGTATGAGAAGGAAAACTTCACCTACTAGTAGCTAGTTAGGGTTGTAATATCCAAAAGGGGCACAACAGAAGTTATGTGGACAACACGCTGGCCTCTTTGGCCACTCCTAGCAGCCACTGCATTGAAGAGACTCATCCTTGTGGTACAAGGAGCAATTTGCATAATTAGCTGATAATGCTATATGCCTCAGGACTTCACCGTTTTGGAATAATTGCTGCTACTCTGTGTAAATGCTGTTATATGCTCAACCTGGACACCTTTGAAACCAGCTCTGGATTTTAACTACTGAATCACTCCCATTTTGCTGCATGCATCCACAAAACTGTTCCTCAATACTACTACTGATACCAAGCAATCACCCACCAACTTTGCAGGTGGGCTACCGTGGCCACAGTCTCTCCACGTCTGGCTTCCCACCAGTGTCACACTGGTCTCCACCTCCATTACCTGACTGTAACAAAGTAGCTCCTCCATACAAACTTCCTCGGATGGGAGGCATCATGGCCCAGTGGAAAAGCACGGAATCTAGAGTCATGCCAAATCTGAACTTGAGCTGTGAATGTTTGGCTTAATTTTTCATCTCCATAAGCCTCAGTCTTAGGAACTAAACAATGAGGATGGTGCCATCAAAGGCTCTGATAAAAGATTAAAAACTCATGTTTTTAATGTGTGCGTGTGTGCAGATATGTGTATGCAGGTGTGACAGGCAGAAAGATGATTAGCACATGACTCTGAATAAATGGGAATTTTTACATTTGCTTTTGGCCTCTTCCTATACAATATACACCATTTCACAAAAATCTAGCCAATCAGTGCTACCTTGAGGTCATGTCTCAAAACACATAATCTCTCATTAACAGTGACCAAGGGAAAATAAATAAAAGCCCATTAAACAAGCAATTATATTTTGTCCACATCAATAAATGCTACACACCTGATAAAATCTATGATGTTCAAGCAAAATTACAATTTCCTCACAAAGCTGGCTTGGAGCCTTCAATGCCCTACCTTTAAAAGTCTTTCTCAGGCTTTTCCACACAGTATAAAAGAACAGTTGGATGTCCAGACTGCATTGAACTGACCCTGGGGAGAGCCCTTTAACACTATTATCCACTGATTTTTATAACCTAAAGGGAGTCACCTAGTATTTATAGGTATCTGCTTTTTTTTTTTCCCTTTTTGCTAAATTATATTCTATCACGTAAGTTCAATGTTCATCATTCATTCATCAATTTTACTTAAAATCCCAATGACAAACATTTCATCTTGCCATTTTCTGCAAAACAATGTCATTTCTGAAAACAATCTCTCTGCTTGTGAAATGATGTAGCATTCAAAAGAAATCTTAAAGCATTTCCTTTTCTTTAAATAATAAATCACATGAGAAAAATCAAGTGGAGAGGAGACCTATAGATTAAAAGGGACCCAGGAGATGAATCAACCAAGTGCCAAGCACAAACCTCATGTGGAATCTGATTCAAACCAACTGCTCTGGAGATCTCCTGGTGAGATAACTAACGAAATGTCAACTTGGACCAAAATGCTGATAATATTAAGGAATTTGGGTCATTTTTTACGGACAATAAGGTTTCTTATCAGAGGAACTATCTTTTAGCGATGACTAAGGAAATATCTGCAAATGAACTATTATATGAGGTCTATATTTGGCAATAGAATTCGGGGTATGGGAGGGGCAGCAAAGGGTAGGGGTGCCAGTACAGACAGACCCACCTCCAGCAGAGCACAGCTGAAGCTAGGAGCTGGGTACATGAGGGGTAATAACATGACTGTCTCTGCATCTGCAAATTTTTGAATTATCCCTTCAAAAAGTTAAAAGTGGGGCAGCCCGGATGGCCCAGCGGTTTATTTAGCACCGCCTTCAGCCCAGGGCCTGATCCTGGACACCTAGGATAGAGTCCCACGTCGGGCTCCCTGCATGGAGCCTGCTTTTCCCTCTGCCTGTGTCTCTGCCTCTCTCTCGCGCTCTCTCTCTCTGTGTCTCACAAATAAATAAATAAAATCTTTTAAAAATACATAAATAAATGAATAAAAAGTTAAAAGTGAATAAAACTCGGGGCACCTGGGTGGCTCAAGTCAGGCGGTTCTTGATTTTGGCTCTGGTCATGATCTCAGGGTCATGGGTTTGAGCCTCACTTTGGAGTCTGTGCTCAGCATGGAGTCTACATGAGAGTCCCCATCTCCCTCCGCTCCTCACTCCTTGCTAACTTTAAATAGAGAGAGAGCCTTGCTAACTTTAAATAGAGAGAGAGAGAGAGATAAAATCTTTAAAATCATCCTGTGAATGTCATCCTTACATCAGGATTGAAATAGCAGAGTAGTATGTGGGCAGGTACCTATGGTGCATTCGCCCACAAGACCAGCTTGAAGCATTAAGTAACGTCCAAAGATCTTCCAAAAAGAAAAAAGGAACTAAATCTTGTCATTTAAAACAACACAATTACTCTTTGAAATTCAAACACATGTAATTCCAAAGTCCTTACCTTTCTCAGCGCACAAGCTTTTATTACTTTTTCATATCGTTCCTTTTCGTATTTCTTCCCAAATAAAATATTACTCCTCACAGTTCCTGGAAACACCCAGGGCTGCTGCGAAACATAGGCAATCCTTCCGTGCACGCTGACCAGCCCCTGGTTCCGGGGCAGTTCCCCCAGGACAGCACTTAGCAGCGAGGACTGAAACAGATTGGAAACAAGCGCATGTGTGCAGGCAGCACTCGGCGCGGAACAAGCCCGTGATTCAGCCTTCCCCAGCCCGGGGCTTTCATACACGTCGGAGCTCCTTTACTATCCATAGAATGAAGTACAGCTATGGAAAGCGCAATATAAAATTCGAATACTCACAAAATAGTCTAACCACCTGCTCCGCCCAGTAGCGTTTCCCCCAAATAAAATGCTATACTCCAACACTTAAGGATTGTTAGCCATTCTTAACAGAGAAGGCCGGCAGGATACACACATTGTAAATCTAAGGTTTGATGCAAGTGGTCCCGCAGCAGGGACCCTTTACTTGTCAAGATCCTTGTATCTGGGCAGCCCCAGTGGCTTAGCGCTGCCTTCAGCCCAGGGCGCGATCCTGGAGACCCGGGATCGAGTCTCACGTCAGGCTCCCCGCATGGAGCCTACTTCTCCCTCTGCCCCTCCCTCTCTCTCTCCCTCTCCCTTTCTCTCTCTCTCTCTCAAATAAATAAATAAACAAACAAACAAAACAAGAAGCCATTTAAGAAAAAAAAGATCCTTCTTTCTGAAAAGCTATGTGGAAATAATCTATCCAAAGCATCAGAAACTCTGAACTAAGTTTCCAAAGAGAAAATAACCCTTGTAAAATAATCACCCCATGATTTACACATCTGATATTTACCTTGCATATTTTGTTTCAGATACACAAGACTAAGTGTGGCACGTACACCTCTTCAAGTCTTCTAGAACATATGAACGTGGTGTGTCTGTGCCTAGGACTATCAGAATGCTCCTAACGAACAGCTGAAATAATCCTTTGGCAGATCTGTCTTACCCCAGGACCTGGTTGATTCTAGAGGGGAATGGAGTCTGAGCCTTCTTACATTTGTATCCTTTGCTCCTAGCACAGTGGCATGTATCTAGTTGCACAATTACTCACTGGGCAGTAACATGCCTTGGGAAAGTCATCTAAGGAAATGTTTAACACTTTCCAAAAGAGCCTTACAACCTCCAGACTTCCAATAGAATAGGCTCTGAAAAAAGGAAGTCCCATTTTCTTGGTCACTATCCCAGATAGCAGCGACAGAATTTCCTTCACTGACACATCTCACTTCCAGACAAGCATTTGTAAACTGTGCATGACTTGAAGTACCACGTAAAACACAACATACGGTAACCGAATTGATTTGGCTGTGCAACCTTCTTACAAAAGGAATGCTCCATGGAACCCATCTTGAGAAATGCCATTCTAGATATGCCCAGTTCAAAACGGTGTTACACATAGCCCAACCCCAAGATTTCAGTATGGGATATAGCGTGGCAGTGAGAGGTCAAAAGGCATCGAGACTTACCTTTCCTGCTCCCACAGGTCCAATCACAGCTAACAATTCCCCAGGTCTCACAGTAAAGGAAAGGCCTTCTAGGGTTGGGGTTTCTGATGCCTACAAATTAAAGTTTACAAAAATATGACCATTTCAATAAAGTAACACAAATCTCCTCAAAAAGAAAATAACCTAATAGTCAATGATATGTGAACATTATCCACATCTCTCTCTTTCTTATTTGAAGATACTGTGTCCTGGAGTCCTTTTCAATCAACTCTTATTTTCTGGGATTTATTGAGCTGCCTTTTGGAAAACCTGTTCTCCTACCAAATTTGATTATGAACCCAGTTCTAGACTCATACAGAATTTAAGTGGTAGAAACAACAAGGCACTCTCCTGAAATGAAAACTTCTTGGTGCACAATAACATTAAAAGAATACAGTTAACTGAATATTAAGTATAGGTGTGGTTTTTAGTCACAATGCTTTTTTAATTTTTTATTTAAATTCAATTTAGTTAGTATATAGCATGTTATTAGTTTCAGGTGTAGAATTTAGTGATTCATCAGTTGCATGTAACACCCAGTGCTCATTACGTCACATGCCTCCTTAATGCCTATTACCCAGTTACCTCATCCCCTCCACCCCCTCCTTTCTAACAGCCCTCAGTTTGATTCCTGGATTTAAGAGTCTCTTATGGTTTGACTCCCTGATTTTCTCTTAGTTTTTCCTCCCTTTCCCAGGTTTATCTATTTTGATTTTTAAATTCCACATGAGTAAAATCACATGGTTTTTTACTTTCTCTGACTGACTTAATTCGCTTAGTAGTGGGACACCTGGGTGGCTCAGTAGTTTAGTGCCTGCCTTTGGCCCAAGGCATGATCCTGGAGTCCCAGGATCCAGTCCTACGTCGGGCTCCCTGCATGGAGCCTGCTTCTCCCTCTGCCTGTGTGTGTGTGTGTGTATCTGATGAATAAAATCTTTATAAAAAAATTTCACTTAGTATTAAGTGGTTCCATCCACGTCATTGGAAACGACAAGATTTTGTTCTTTTTGAATGCTAAGCAATATTCCATTATATAGATACCATATCTTCTTTGTCCATTCAGCTATCGATAGACACCTGGGCTCTTCCCATAGTTTGGCTATTGGGGACATTGCTGCTATAAACATTGTGATACGTGTGCCCCTTTGAAACACTGGTTTTCGCCCTTTTTTAAAAGATTTTTTTTTTTTATTTATTTATGAGAGAGAGAGGCAGAGACACAGGCTGAGGGAGAACCAGGCTCCACGCAGGGAGCCCGATGTGGGACTCGATCCTGGGACTCCAGGATCATGCCCTGGACCAAAGGCAGGTGCTCAACCGCTGAGCCACCCAGGTGATCCTACTTTTCTCGCTTGGGTAACTACCT
The DNA here is from genome assembly GCF_018345385.1 of Vulpes lagopus. NCBI lineage: Eukaryota > Metazoa > Chordata > Mammalia > Carnivora > Canidae > Vulpes > Vulpes lagopus. The sequence goes on along the minus strand of NC_054839.1, from coordinate 15,636,167 downwards.
AGTAGTACAATTGCTGTGTTGTAGGGTAGCTCTATTTTTAACTTTTTAAGGAACTTCCATACTGTTTTCTAGAGTGGCTACATCAGCTTGCATTCCCACCAGCAGTTTAAGAGGGGTTCCCCTTTCCCCACATCCTTGCCAACATTTGTTGTTTCATGACTTGTTAATTTTAGCCATTCTAACCAAGAAAAAGTGGCAGCTCGTCGTGGTTTTAATTTGTATTTAGTATGGAAGATTTTTTAAATTTACGCTATGACCCTTGGTTTTATCTTCTATCTCATTAACCCCCACAAGGTGGCAGCATAAGCACATGGCATGCCTGGGACCCTTCACTAATAGTAATTTGAAATATCCAATAACTGCTCCATTCTCATTTGATAAGGAAGAAATCTCATAATGCTCACAAAGCAAGAAGGCACTTTATACTATAAGGTCACTCTGGGCAGAGACTCATGTCAGTGGGGTATCGAGGCTATATTCAGAGCTCAAATTTTACCAAAAAAACAATGAATAAATTAGTAGGATATTGTGGGCCAGAATGGTAAAGTCCTAGTTTTATATGTGTAACATGCATTGCCTGTCCTAGCTAAACAGGGGCAGCAAAGTACTTCTACTGCAAAAGACACATGGGGGTATGCCTACATCACAGAATCAGACACAAGGGAAAAGGACAAAGCAAAAATCACACTGATCAGGAGTTGTATTCCTGAACATTGTATAAATTCTAAGACAAAGAGATTCAGTGTTAGGAAAATTCTAAGTATTCCTGTTCTTAAAAAAAAGTTCAGTTTTACAGCTTCACACTTCAAACTATTCTTTAAAGAGACCAAAGTAGATTCATTTCCTTTTTTAAAAAAGATTTTATTTATTTATGAGTGACAGAGAGAGAGAGAGAGAGAGAGAGAGAGAGAGAGGGGGCAGAGAAACAGGCAGAGGGAGAAGCAGGCTCCAGGCAGGGAGCCTGATGTGGGACTCGATTCTGGGACTCCAGGACCATGCCCTGGGCTGAAGGCAGGAGTTAAACTGCTGAGCCATCCAGGGATCCCAGAAGATTCATTTCCATATAGAACTTTGAAACATTAGAAAATCAATTGCTGGGGATCCATCCCTGAGTGGCTCAGTGGTTTAGCGCTTGCTTTCGGCCCAGGGCATGATCCTGGAGTCCCAGGATCGAGTCCCACGCCGGGCTTCCTGCATGGAGCCTGCATCTCCCTCTGCCTGTGTCTCTGCCTCTCTTTCTCTCTGTGTCTCTCATGGATAAATAAAATCTTAAAAAATAATAATAAACTGCTAAGAACAAAGCATATTCTTGGAGGAAAAGAGTTTAGCAGAGCACAGTAAATAAAAAGGAGAAGGTTTCTGTGTCTCATTCAACAACAATCAGTATTTTATCTTCTGAGCAAAGGGCAGAGGGTACGAATAAGTAGAGAGACGGTTTTATTTTTTTTAAGACTTTATTTTTTATTCATGAGAGACACAGAGAGAGGGCAAAAGACATAGGCAGAGGGAAAAGCAGGCTCCCTGTGGGGAGCCCAATGCAAGCCTCAATCCCAGGACTAGACCTGAGCTGAAGGCAGATGTTCAACCACTGAGCCACCCAGACAGCCCAAGAGATGGTTTTAAGTTAAGATTATAAAATCCCAGTAGTAGTCACCAACTGTAAGAATGTTTGTCCAAACCCAGATATCGAAACTGTCAGAAAATTGATAGGAAATGTTCAAGGTCAGGATGTCTGGGTGGCTCAGCAGTTCAGCACCTGCCTTCAGCCCAGAGCGTGATCCTAGAGTCCCGGGATCGAGTCCCACATCAGGCTCCCTGCATGGAGCCTGCTTCTCCCTCAGCCTGTGTCTCTGCCTCTCTCTCTGGGTCTCTCATGAATAAATAAGTAAAATCTTAAAAAAAAAAAAAAAAATTCAAGGTCAAATAAAAAAAGAGCTACTATTCAGGGATCATCTAAATTTTTCCTACTGCTATGATCTCCATGTAATTTCCCGTGGGATGCTTCTCTGAGTCCACACCATGCACAGTGCCATGACTGAGGATCTAGTGATTGTATCTGAAACCCAAACCCTTTCTGAAGAAAGCTTGTATGGAGGGGCCTTGTGTTCTACAAAAGCAGTCTTCACATATCACAGGAAACTGACCAAGAGTTGATCTAAGGCAATGTCACCGTCTACATTCCAGAAAAGGATTTCTCCAAAACAAAGGGCAGAGAAACACACATAGCAGCTGTGCAGACCATCCCTGGCAAACACAACTATCTGGGATGGTGCTAGGAAGAATCCAACCCACAGATAATCAAAAAGCACATCAGTCTGGCCAGCTGAGCTCATCTTCCCACAAACAGGTGCAGACCTGAACTTTCTGGTGATGAGCTTCAGGACCTCTCTACATCTTGAATGGGTAATGCCATTAGTAAAATACCTGAAAGACTAAAGGCACGGGAGGAAAAATAAAAGGTCTGGATAATTTCCAAAATGAAAATTTTCTCAGGACATAATGGATTATAACATGGGTACCTACTAAAAATTATGATAATCACATTTAATCACCAAAGAAACACTGGGCCCAGATTTTATCAGAATTATAAAAACTATTAACAAGCTGGATTTCAAAACACAGAAACTTTTTTTTTTTTTTTTTAAATGATAGTCACAGAGAGAGAGAGGCAGAGACATAGGCAGAGGGAGAAGCAGGCTCCATGCACCGGGAGCCCGATGTGGGATTCGATCCCGGGCCTCCAGGATCGCGCCCTGGGCCAAAGGCAGGCGCCAAACCGCGGCGCCACCCAGGGATCCCCAGAAACTTTTTTTTAAGCTTCTCCACTCCTAACTAGTACTTATTTTACTACATTTTCCTCAATTACGACCACTTATGTTTTTACATAAGCCATATACCAATATTGGCTTCCTGGCTCCCCTACACCTCAGTTTCTTTTTAGGAGTGTTTTCCCCGTGACGACCTCAGGATCAACCGCTGGCCAGCAGGGGGCAACATCTGACAAGCAGCTGATGCAATGCGTATAAGACTGAGCCCTCACCCAGTTCCAGACTCCAGCTAGGCCCAGGGGATGCAGCAGTGAACCACAAAGTCGAATAGAGGCTCCCACTGGACCATAACACTTCAAAGCTTACAGGCATAAAACCAAGTGCTTTCATTTAATGAATGAAACCAGGTGGGTGAGACCTTTGCCCACCTACCTACCAACCCGGCTATCAAGTGCACCTGGTTGGAAGATCCACATCCTTCTGCTTCTCAGAGCCCAGCATGTGATACATTTGGCCTCAGCTTCTCTCCCAAACCCCCAGTGTCTGTGGCCTTCCCAGACCCAAGGCTCCCTATTCTGTGACCTAATCTGACAGGCCTTAATCATCCCCGGCGTGAAGCACAATCCTTTCACAGTCAAGGCCAGACCACTAGAATGGGATGTCCTGCGCTACAATGCAAGCTGCAGGAAAAAAGTCTGAGAATGTGTTAGGAAGTCTGGGAGGAAGAGAATTGCTAGGTTTTTACAGTGTAGCACAATGTGCCATAAAAGTGATTTGGTGATGGGTCATTACACAATGTGCCTATTAACAAGCTTAGTGCTCTTTAGCTCAATGGCATTCGCAGAACAGAACTGGAGGGGTGCTTCCTGAAAGTGCTTCAAGGGGATCGCAAAGACAACTATCTACTTTACGGCAGCTGATTCCCTCCTGCTTGAAAGTGTCGGGCAAGGTAAGGTAAGGCCCCTTGTGTGTGAGCAGACAAGTGTAGCGGTGCATCATGTGTTTGGGAACTATTATTTTGTCCGGAGCACTGCTGGGAATCCAAGGAGAAGCAGGCAAACATGGAACAGAGGGCACGATACCTAGTCGCAGGCAGGAAAAGACAGAAATGCTCCAGAGTTAGGACCCTGGCAGCCCTGAAGGAGGGAACCCAGAGGGGATGTGGGCCTAAGTCCCAACTGCGCATCTGTGGGGCTCTTGACACCATTCCTCAGCCTTCCCCTGCAATGCCCGGAACTGGCTTCTGCAACCTTCCAAACCAACACCAGCTCAGCTGTAGAGAACACCGGGTTTTTGGGCCAGAGGTAGGAGGGGAGAGGTGCACCCACCAGCACCTCCACGTGCTTCCAGCGGTATTTCCACGGTGGCTGCTTCATCCCTGAGGTGCCAGGGCCCACAGAACAGGCCCTCCCCACCATGGTCCCCACTTCTGAGGGAGGCCAGGCAACTGAACTCCACTGCACATGGGTGACCGTCTGGTAGGGGCCACCTCCTCCCTACATCCCTCCAGCCCGAGGGATGGGAGCAGCCACCTGCCATTGGTAATCTCGGGGTTGCCTCACACACCACCATTTGCCCTCATTGTTTGTTTATTCTTTCACTGGCTCAGTTACGAATTCACTCATTTCTGAGGATTGAGTTCTGTGTTCCTGACTAACCCAGACTCTGATGGGAGCATGCACATAGAAGACCATAGGAGCAGGCTAAGAAAGTGTTTCAGTTTTTGACAAGAGAGGTGGCACTGGGCCTGCAGCGGGCTATCCAGTTTTCCCCATGTGCCTAAATGTCACTAACAGACCAAGCGAAACAAACTCCTCGACACCTCACACCTCTTCTACCTGTCAGTTTGCCACACAGCCAAACCCTCCAGCTGAGAATCATGGCACCTCCTATGCCCACCTGTTGCCTCCTCCCCACCCCTGGCCGTCACCAAAGTCAACAGCACCTTCCAGAAGTTTAGAACAGGGGAGCCATCACCCTACCCCAGAGCAAAGATCCACATCACAGGCTTCACTCAACAGGTAAAGAGATGGTCTGAAAGCATCAAGGTAAAAAAAACATTCATCAATTCCCCAAAGTCCCTCATCTGTAAGAATCTGTAATGTATTTGTTACTTAGCTCATGTGGCACACTATCACCTGTCCAACCCTGTAAATTCTGACATTGCAAACTTACATACTTATTCCCAAAACATGAGATAATACGTGGAAAGTTCTCTTAAAGATGAGATAAAGAACAATATGTCAAATGCCTTTGGGGCTGATTTCATAGTTAATCTCTTATTTCCTGATTGAGAATTTTTATAACATACTTTCAAGTAAATGATGCCAGTTACATTTTATTCGGTTTGAAAAAGAATAATTTCAAATTCTCTATTAAATCTGTGTACCCTGGGGCACCTGGGTGGCTCAGGTGCTTAAGCATCTGCCTTCAGCTCAGGTCATAATCCCAGGGTCCTGGAATGGAGCCCTGCACCAGGCTTCCTGTTTCTCCTTCTCCCTTGTAATGGAAAATTTGTTACCTTGTCCCAAAAGGCGGTGAAGTCCTGTATATGCACTATCATTTTCCCATCTGATGGCAGCTGAGTGGTGCGCTGGGATATCTCATCAAGTAACAGAAAGTTCTGCAGAATAAGGAGAAAGGCTGGTTGAACTGCAGGAGCAAGGCATAAGCAAAAGTAACTGCCTTCCTGGGTAATTTGCAATGCAGCATTTTACACAGCCCAGGTATCATTTTACCCACTATATTGGAATGGTTGACTCCCATCACAACACAGCATGTCCTATTTAATTATAAAATAGATAATGTATATAGAATCTGCAGAGAGAAAGGCTGGTTGAACTGCAGGAGCAAGGCATAAGCAAAAGTAACTGCCTTCCTGGTAATTTGCAATGCAGCATTTTACACAGCCCAGGTATCATTTTACCCACTATATTGGAATGGTTGACTCCCATCACAACACAGCATGTCCTATTTAATTATAAAATAGATAATGTATATATACACAAACAGTTCACAAAGCTATCTTGTCACCTTCTCAACAAGTATACGGATTCTTCTCCCTAAAGAGAAAACAGAGATCGAAACAGTGAGGGCACCCTGGATGACTCAGTGGTTGAACGTCTGCCTTTGGCTCTCAGGTAATGATCCGAGGGGTCCTGGGATAGAGTTCCTCATCGGGCTCCCCACAGGTACCTGTTTCTCCCTCTGCCTAGGTCTCCTCTCCCTCTGCCTTTTCTCTCTGTGTATCTTTCAAGAATAAATAAATAAAAATAGAAAGAAGAAAGAAAAGAAAGGAAAGAAAGAAAAGAAAGGAAAGAAAGAAAAGAAACAAAGAAAAGAAAGAAAAGAAACAAAGAAAAGAAAGAAAAGAAACAAAGAAAAGAAAGAAAAGAAACAAAGAAAAGAAAGAAAAGAAACAAAGAAAAAGAAAGAAAAGGGGACACCTCTGTAGCTCAGTGGTTGAGTGTCTGCCTTAGGCTCAGGGCAGGATCCTGGGGTCCCAGGATCTAGTCCCACATCGGGCTTCCTGCATGAAGCCTGCTTCTCCCTTTGCCTGTGTCTCTGCCTCTCCCTCTGCCTTTTCTCTCTGTGTATCTTTCAAGAATAAATAAATAAAAATAGAAAGAAGAAAGAAAAGAAACAAAGAAAAGAAAGAAAAGAAACAAAGAAAAGAAAGAAAAGAAACAAAGAAAAGAAAGAAAAGAAACAAAGAAAAAGAAAGAAAAGGGGACACCTCTGTAGCTCAGTGGTTGAGTGTCTGCCTTAGGCTCAGGGCAGGATCCTGGGGGTCCAGGATCTAGTCCCACATCGGGCTTCCTGCATGAAGCCTGCTTCTCCCTTTGCCTGTGTCTCTGCCTCTCCCTCTGCCTTTTCTCTCTGTGTATCTTTCAAGAATAAATAAATAAAAATAGAAAGAAGAAAGAAAAGAAAGAAAAGAAACAAAGAAAAGAAAGAAAAGAAACAAAGAAAAGAAAGAAAAGAAAGGAAAGAAAGAAAAGAAACAAAGAAAAGAAAGAAAAGAAAGGAAAGAAAGAAAAGAAACAAAGAAAAGAAAGAAAAGAAAGGAAAGAAAGAAAAGAAAGGAAAGAAAGAAAAGAAAGGAAAGAAAGAAAAGAAACAAAGAAAAGAAAGAAAAGAAAGGAAAGAAAGAAAAGAAACAAAGAAAAGAAAGAAAAGAAAGGAAAGAAAGAAAAGAAACAAAGAAAAGAAAGAAAAGAAACATCAGCGTTGTGTGCCTGCCTTCAGCCCAGGGCATAATCCTGGAGTCCCAGGATCGAGTCCCACATCTGGCTCCCTGCATGGAGCCTGCCTCTCCCTCTGCCTATGTCTCTGCCTCTCTCTCTGTGTCTCTCATGAACAAATAAATAAAGTCTTTAAACACAAAAAAGATAAAACAGTCAACTAAAAGAAGAAAATGCAGAGGGGTGCCTGGCTGGCTCAGTCAGTGGAGCAAGCCAAGGAATGCCAAGGTCTGTCAGGGACCACAAGAGGTCAGAAAACTCAACAACAGATTCTCCCTTATCAGGTTTTCAGAAGGATCGTGACCCTGAAGACATCTTGATTTAAAAACACTTTTGGCCTCCAGAAACATGAAGCCACAGATTTCTGTTGCGCTGAGCACCCAGTTTGTGGTACTTTGTTATAACAGCCCTAAGAAACCGACACACACACACACACACACATACACACACACACACACACACACACACACACAAACCGACACACAAAAATACTGCCTTCTGAAAGCAGTTTTAATGTGCGTACTCTAGTTCCCATGGGCAAACCTAACCCTAACCCATGTAAGGAAGCAACGAACTAAGCATGTTTAAGTTTCTTAGGGAAACAACATATAAGTCACCTACTACAAAAATCATAAACACTCTTCAAGTCATTCAAAATTGTCTACTATTCACAAAGCTACAAATGTGATTACAATACTCAACTTCAAAAGAACCGGTAAAAGCTGAATATGCAAAGTTTCTTCTGTGCAGGAAAAGAAAAATGTGTTCCTATGCATTTCTCTGAAAGACCCAGCTACTTGAGGCATGGCCTGCTCACGCATTCCTCACTCATCTGGGCTTGCTGCCCATGCCTGTGTCAGGGGAAGTCTTGGATATCCCCAAAAGAAGCCAACAGACCATATGGCGGGTTCAACGGAATCTGACCACTGACTACATCACTACAGTTTTACAGAGTATGAGTTAACACAGCAACAAACAAAAGGTTTTACGAGTTATGAATCTTGCCTAGACAGAATAAAATTCCAATTTTATACCATAAAATTATTAACAAGACATAAGTTTCAATATTCAGTACGTGCATATTAGAATAGAAATTCCACCACCATCAAGAAAAGAAAGAAAAGGGGACACCTCTGTAGCTCAGTGGTTGAGTGTCTGCCTTAGGCTCAGGGCAGGATCCTGGGGTCCCAGGATCTAGTCCCACATGGGGCTTCCTGCATGAAGCCTGCTTCTCCCTTTGCCTGTGTCTCTGCCTCTCTCTCTCTTTCATGAATAAATGAATAAAATATTTTAAAAAAAAGGAAAACTATGCACAAAGTAAGAAAATAAATCAATTGAGCATTTGTCCAGAAATAGGTCTGAGTAGAGAAAGAAGTTACAGTCTCCCAATGGTTAAATGAATAAAATATTTTAAAAAAAAGGAAAACTATGCACAAAGTAAGAAAATAAATCAATTGAGCATTTGTCCAGAAATAGGTCTGAGTAGAGAAAGAAGTTACAGTCTCCCAATGGTTAAATGAGACACCATTCAACACATGAACAGCTTGTAAAGGTGCCAGAAGCACTATTTGGATTTTTCTCTAGTACTCAAGCTGATGAAAAGGCTGACATTAAATTACCATTAAAGCCATGAAGTGCATACCCAGAACAGGTCATGCAGGAAAGTATCAGACATCAGAACTCAAGCCAGAAAGATTGACTTCAGAGTGTGGTAGGCAAAAAGCCTAAGCAGCATTATTAACAATATAACCTCAGAGACACACTTTATTGGGCATAGACGTTGTTAAGACTTCCAGTGCTTTGAAGACAAGATCTTTTATAATCCTATTGGACTAGTCCAATGTCACTAAGAGAAAAATAGAAGGAACTTCTTAGACCTGTAACTTCATAATAAATCCTTCGTTTTAAGTACATGGGAAAAAGGACATTGAAAAGTGTATGTAGACGGGGATCCCTGGGTGGCTCAGCGGTTTAGCGCCCGCATTCGGCCCAGGGCGTGATCCTAGAGTCCCAGGACTGAGTCCCACATTGGGGCCCCTACATGGAGCCTGCTTCTCCCTCTGCCTTTCTCTCTGTGTATCTTTCAAGAATAAATAAATAAAAATAGAAAGAAGAAAGAAAAGAAACAAAGAAAAGAAAGAAAAGAAAGGAAAGAAAGAAAAGTATATGTAGAAAAGAAGATACTACGCTATACAGCCCACATGAGAATTTAGCCCAGAGCTGCAGACCATAGAACCATCTTGAAGGGGGAGGTCTGCTGGATTTAGCTCCTACAGCTAACAAGCACAAGCTCTTTGGAAATCATGGCTGCGCTGCCTACTGAATCCTGGGCTGCAAAAGACACTGTCAACAGCAAGCTCCTGTATGCCAATACAGCTTCTGACCCTACACGTCAAACCTTGCCTGGTCCTGACTACCTGGGGAGTGAACTCTGTGTACCTTTCCTCTCCTGCTGACACAAAACACATCTAAGTGGAAAGGAAGAAGCGGGAATGCTGGATCAGTTCATTCTAATCATTACCTATTACCTCTGTCAGAGACCCAAGACACTCTCCTGAGTGGCAATCAGGCCTCCATCAATTTCAGCCTAATCCAAACCATTTCATCCTATTCCCGAACTGCCTTTGCCTTTTTCTTTCTTTCAAAAATTTTATTGATAAGAGACACAGAGAGACACAGGCAGAGGGAAGCAGGCTCCCTGTGGGGAGCCAGATGTGGGACTCGACCCCAGGACCACAACCTGAACGGAAGGCAGACACTCAACCACTGAGGCACCCAGGTACTCCTGCATTAGCCTGTTGATGCATCTTCTTGCTCTATCCCGGATACCCACCCCCATCTTCTCTGATCCAGTCCCCAGGCTGCAGCCAGAGGGAGCTCTGAAAAAGCAAAACCAAAACAGCTTAATGTGGTCTGTAGGGTGCTGTTTCCCCTGCTCAGGCCTCCCAGCACTCTCTATTGTGCACCACTAGACATTTCTGGCTCCTCAAATACATGGACCTCCTTCTGGGGGCACCAAGCACTTTTTAAGAGCTTTTTTGTCACATAACTATCCCCACAATAATGAAAAGTATCAGCCTCCTACCTCCCCCAAATGTTTCCCATCCCCTCCTAACCACCCATAACTGTAACTCTCCTGGTCCCTCTTTCAGCCTTCCCAGGAAGCTCTACCTCCAAAATTATGTTTACAAAGCACCTTAAGACAGCTCAGACTATCCCTTTCAACAACTAATGCCATGAAACACATCTTAACAGTGAGTGTCTTTGAGTGTTTATTTACCCCTACTTGATGATACATGCATTCCAAGTAGGAAGGATATCTGCGCATTATTATTCTACATACACATTAGCACCACCCCAGGATTAAGGTAGGTGCTCAGTTATTTTGTGGAGCAATGGAATGAATCCTCAATGTACGCCCCCTCCAGAAACGTCCAGCATAAACCAAGACAGGTGTTAGCTTCTCCTCTCACCTTATTTTAGTCTTAACATAATCCTGACATTTTTTATAACTTGCTAAGTACATCCTGGCTTTTTTCCACAAGGGGGGCAATGTTCCCCACATGTCGCATATTTCCAGGTACATGGGCACACTTGACTAAGACACGGATACCTTGGGCTCTGCATGACCCAGGGAATCAATCTCCAACATGTTAAAATTCAGTTTTAATAAGAACTCTAGGTGATTATAATGCACTCAAGATCTAATTTTTTTTTTAAAGAGTTATAGAAAACAGAGGTTGAAAAAGAGTCTAAGATCTAAAAGAAAGTAAGAGGTGCTCCTGAGTGGCTCAGTTAGTTAAACATCCGTCTTAGGCTGAAGGTCATGATCCTGAGGTCCTGGATCAATCCCCATGTTGGGCTCCCTGCTCATAAACAGCCTGCTTCTCTCGCTCCCTCTGCCTGTTGCTCCCCTTGCTTGTGCTCCTGCTTTCATCAAATAAATAAAACCTTAAAAAAAAAAAAACTCAGGGCGGCCTGGGTGGCTCAGGGGTTTAGCATCTCCTTCAGCCCAGGGCATGATCTGGAGACCGGGGATCGAGTCCCACATCGGGCTCCCTACATGGAGCCTCCTCCTCCCTCTGCCTGTGTCTCTGCCTCTCTCTCTCTCTCTCTCATGAATAAATAAAATCTTTAAAAAAAAAAAAAACTCAGCTTTTATGACAAAACTAGAAAAAGAAGACAAAAATCAAACCCAGAGCCATCAAACTTCACTAGACGTATTTTAATACATATCCAGCACTGTGGAGAAGCAGGAACAAAATAAACCAGATTTTTGTGTAAAGTGAGGCACTCAAGATCATGCCCTGTCTGCCTCACTGAGCCAATCTATTTTCATTTTAGGCTTATTTATAAACCTAAAAATACCTGAGGGCCGCATCTTGAAGATATAAGTTACTTTCCCTGAGCAACGTAGGGACAGCTATTTTGGAAAAGGAGGTAGTGGGTATGGTTGAGGGCAGGGTATGATAAAATATGGAAGACTTTCCCAGAAATAGAGTGAGACAGAAAGAAAACGTGAAAGGAGATCCACAGGCCTACTCAGAAACCACAAACCAGGCATCTATGAAGGACAGAACTCACCTTTTTTCAGAGAGACTCATCCTCACCCAAGGAGCAGGGCCTTCTGCAAGCTCTTTCCATCCCAGCCCAGAGAGAAATTGGTCTCCCCTCACTCCAACCCCAGTCTTACAGTCACTGCCTAGTCCTTCAAGATGGCACGAGGGATGAAATCTGCTTGTGAAATTTCTGCTGCTTTAGACATTTTAACCACCCAGCAGTTATCACCTGTACCTCACAATCCCTGTGTCACTGCTATTTAATGTTGCCAGCCAGAAATCATCAGCAACTTAGCTACCTGTACTCTACCAAGACTGAGAGGGGAATACACACAACATTCTTGAATGACTGCCAGGCTTCACCTAAGTATAACATGGTGACCCCAATTCAGAACAGGCATTTTGCTTAAAATATACTTATAACGTAAAAAAGGTGTTTGTCACCGAACCTTGATTCTTTGGATGCTGACGACTGATTCGGACACCCTCTCAATGGCCGAGGGGAAGAAGAGGGTGACGGTCAACCGCACAGCCCCATACAACGACACTGCCACAAACACACGGCTGGCTGTGATCACGTTGCCAAGAAGCACATAGGTGGTGAAAGTCACAAAAATGATGATTTTGTTTGCAACGAAAAATGATGCCAAATTCATTCCTCTGAGGTAGGAGCTTCTCAGAATCTTGGAAATTTCCTTCCTGGCAAAGAGTAGAGGATAATGGTTTTCAAGGAAGCAACATCCAAGTCATAAATTCAACTATCTTTTGCATGTGGCTCCATTTCCAGGGAGAGAACATGGATTAAGACAAATCACTCCCCATTTTATGGAAATATCTTACAGCACAGGCTCCAGGGCTAAATGCCAATGTCGCTCACCTCAACTAAATGGAGGCTTAATGTCACTCTGTAAAACTGCCTGGGTCACTCAGACCAGGTATGAATGTTAATTCAACAGGCAGGCATCAAATGATAGAAGTCTTGTGCTGATCACCTTGCTGAGGACAGATGGGCACATAGCCTGTCCCCCCTAAGAGCTCATGATTCATTGGGGGAAGAGAAAATGTGTGCATCAGACAGAAACAGCCAGCACAGGCCCCATGGATGCGCAAAGAGGTGCCTCCCTCAGAGCAGTGTAGTCGGGGAAGATGCACATGACTGGAGCCAGGCAGTGAGATTGGGGGGCGGGGGGGGGGGGAGTGAGCTAAATTAGTCGGGCTTGCTGAGGACCAGAGAAGATGCAAAGCTGAGTGCATTTGATGTAGAGGGAGATGCACCTACAAAGTACATGCAGAACTGAGCAAAGGCATGAGGCTATTCTCATGGCTCTGTTTCTGTTTGGCACAAATAAAACTGAGGTATAGTCTGGCCCAATCTCTACAATCTTTGTCTTCTTGCAATGCTCACATAAATTATAGTTTTAATGCCACTGTCATATTAGCAAATAATATCGTTACTTGTTTGGAATTCAGGGTATGAAGAAATACGTGGAATTTCATTTTTGTAGTAGAAACACGCTCTCTTTCCTTTAAGAAGATACCTAAATGGGGGTGGGGGGTGCCCCTGGTTGACTCAGTTGGATAAGGGTCTTCTTTTGGCTCAGGTTATGATACAAGGGTCCAGGAATTGAGCCCCACATTGGGCTCCCTGCTCAGAGGGGAGTCTGCTTCTCCCTATGCCCCAGGGAGAAGCCTCTCTCACGCTCTCTCTCAGGTAAATAAATAAAAGCTCTTTTTAAAGAAAGAGAAAAGAAAGGAAGTAGATGGTGGGACACCTCGGTGGGTCATTAGTTGAGCGTCTGCCTTGGCTCAGGTCCTGATCCTGGAGTCCTAGGATTAAGTCCTGCATCTGGCTTCCTGCAGGGAGCCTGCTTCTGCCTCTGCCTGTATCTCTGCCTCTGTCTCTCATGAATAAATAAAATCTTTAAAGATAATAATAATAAAGAAAATGGTAAATGGAAGAGCAGATTAATATGGTGCATAGCATGGGGCAGGGGATGTTTAGTGTTTTAGTTCACATTTTAATGGGAAAACTTCCTAAGGTTCCTCAAATATTTCAGCAAAAGCAGGAGACAGAAAAATAAAAAAAACATGGGATAATATACAGAGAACCGTACCTTCGCAAATTGGTGATAAGATCCGCAAAGGACTTTTCCCAGGCATACATTTTTATTATTCTTATGCCAGTTATAACTTCATTCATGGTTCTGATCCTGACATCTGTGAAAGTTGCAGTCTTACTCCTAAGGGGACAGACATGAGAGATGAGCCACAGCCCCACTTTCCTTATCAGCAGCAGACACAGCCCACGACCAGGGATCAAATGATTCCCTCCAGCGCCTCTACTCAGACAACACAGGTGGCTCGACTCAAAATACAAATGGAAGAGACTTCAGTTTGGAAGGTAACAGTTCATCCCAATTCAAGTAGTATCTTAGAAAACTTGCAATAGGGACTAAGGAAGACACAAAAGAGAGTCAGATATAAACCGCCTGCTCCAAGAGGTCATGCTTGGGTAGGGAAGGCAAACAGCCCGTGAATCTAACAATACTACAGTTGGTTGTGGTATAGTATAGTAGAACGAAGTACTAGGGAGCAGAAAAGAAAGGGCTGTTGATTCTAATTGGGCAAAGGAGAGAGCAGGAAAAGCTTCTGAGTTCTAGTAGCATTGAAATGGGACTCCAAGGACACAGAACATCTCTCCATCGCAGAGCAAATTCCATGCTGAGAAAACCACAAGGTAAGAAACAGAAGAGAAAACTCGATGTGCTTCAAACAGCACATCATCATCCAACTGAAAACCTTGACAGTGACCCATTTCCAGCCTCTGGAACCTGCTTCATCATCATCAAACTCTGTATCACCAGCCACTTTTCTATCGCATATGCCGCTAGGACAGCTGGACATCTAAAGACACAATTGAGGTTGACCTTGCCCTTGGGAAGTCTGTAATTTATTGGTCACACTGAATTTAAAAAAAGACATGCACACATGAAAATACCTCTAACATAAGCATAACAAAAATATACGCTGCCCAGGGGCACCTGGGAGACTCAATGGTTGAGCGTCTGCCTTTGGCTCAGGTTGTATTCCCGGGGTCCTGGGATCGAGTCCCAAATCAGATTCCCCGAAGGATGCCTACTTCTCCCTCCGCCTAGGTCTCTGCCTCTATGTGTCTCTCATGAATAAATATAATCTTTAAAAAAATATATTAAAAAACCATGCAGCCAGAAATGGACCGCTAAGTAGATATTTAAATTATACTATCATTTAATATATGTTGAAATAACTTCATCATATGTAAATTCTGCTGGAAGACACAACTTAACGAGGCACAAGACCCAAAAAGCTAGCCAGGAGGAGCCAGTGGATGCCTTCACTATCTCAGTTTCAAGAGTAGCCCTCAGCTTAAGGCTGGAGCCTCCATGGCTAAGCCTGGACCCGATACAATCAACACAAACAAGAGATCACAGAAGACATTTGTTTTTCATCAAAAGCAGGGGCCAGACCATGGATATTAATAAATACATATTACCCATTTTTTAAACCAGTGTTTCTCTTACCGGAGTGATGAAAACAACTTTCCAATGCAGCTTTGCAAGGGTAGAAGAATAATTAGAACTACCATCCCGGCAAGACAGGATATTCCTATTTCCATCCAGAGCAAAGCAGTCACTGCAATAGCTTGCAGTGGTCCTGCCCACAGAAAGTGCAAGAATACTGTCACCTTAAAAGAGAAGAGACAATGCTTTCTTAAGACAGCATAAACACAAAACCAGTGAGAACACAGTACAGAAACAATCTGCTCTGAAAGAAGACAGGAACCTAAACAGGGTGGCTCAGCAGTTTAGCGTAGCATCTGCCTTCAGCCAGGGCATGATCCTGGGGTCCTGGGATCTAGTCCCACATCAGGCTCCCTGCATGGAGCCTGCTTCTCCCTCTGCCTGTGGTGTCTCTGCCTCTCTCGCGCACGCTCTCTCTCTCTCTCTCATAAATAAAATCTTAAAAAAAAAAAAAAAAACCCTCTGCTCTGTCGTTCTCGAATGAATGAATGAATGAATGAATGAATGAATGAATGAATGAAATCCTTTAGAAAAATGGGGTACCTGGATGGCTCAGTTAAACATCGTACTCTTGATTTGGGCTCAGGTGAAGATCTCAGGGTCATGAGATCCAGCCACTTGTTGGGCTCCTTTATTGGGCTCCATGCTCAGTGGGGAGTCTGCCTGAAATTCTCTCTCCCTGTCTCTCTGCCACTCTCCCTGCTCCTGCCCTCTCTCTAAATAAATAAAATCTTTAAAAAAAAAAAAAAGCTTTCCTATATAGCACTCTATAGGGCACAGAACTATCCCTCCCCACCAAGATGTCATCATATAGAGCAGGCCAAAGAATTCAGCCAGCTGGGGAACCTAGGTGGTTCAGTGGTTGAGCATCTGCCTTTGGCTCAGTTCATGATCCCAGGGTCCTGGGATCAAGTCCCACATCGGCTCCCTGCTTCTCCCTCTGCCTATGTCTCAGCATGCCTCTCTCTCTCTCTCATGAATAAAATCTCAAAAAAATAAATAAATAAATAATAATAATAATAATAATGGTAATTCAGCCACTAATACCAACAACATGTGCCCAGAAAGGCCACTTATGAAGGACTATTAGCAACATTTAAACAAGCTGGACGGGAACTGTTTATGCATTGTTGAAGTATGCTGTAAACACATTAGAACACAAAATGCCTATCACCAGAAAACACATAGTAGTGCTATACCTAAATTGCACATAGAAGAAATGAAAATTGAATAAAAAGTATCCTCGTCTTATATTCTACACCAAAAACTGGCATCAGAAATGCCAAGTTAAACCAAGGAAGGTGTCAGGAATGAAAAAGGATCCCTCAAGGGGGCAGCCTACCTGGTCAAACTTGTTCACGTCATTGGACAGCAGGTTGACGATCTGGCCGGTAGTGGTCTTCCCCATGGCCATGTTACTAAGGCGAAGTGCCTGAAACAGAAGAAAGGAATAGAAGATTATAGTCCTACAGTGATATCATGCCACACTTAGAAAACAAGCAAAATGGAGTATATTTTTTACAGGGTCTTGTGTGACTTCCCGTAAGCACGGTGTTCCATGACAGCAGGGCTCTAGAGGACCTGGGCTCAGGCTTCAACACTTTTGAATGGTGGCAGCCACATACCACAAGGAACAACAGAGCTACACGAGATATAAGCAGACTCTCCCACCCCATTTTATGGTGAATCTGGACATGCCCAGAGGATAAAAAGATCTATACTCCGGAGTCAACTCAAGTAATTTTGAGCCACATTCTATTAAAGTGGGAAGGCTATCTAAGGAAAAAATTTAGGAGACAGACTATACATCTGGACAGGGTCATTAATTCTTTTTTTTTTTTTTTTAAGATTTATTAATTCATGAGAGACCCAGAGAGAGAAGCAGAGACATAAGCAGAGGTAGAAGCAGACTCCCCACAGGGGGGCCTGATACGGAACTCGATCCCAGGACTCCAGGATCACGACCTGAACCAAAGGCAGATGCTCAACCCCTGAACCACCCAGTGCCCCTGAAAATATTTTTAAAATCAATTTTACATACAAATACACATGAATCCCTCATGCAGAAAACACATTATAGAAGTGCGTTCTGATAACTAATCGTTAACAATTAAACTAAGAACAGCACACAAAACTGATTCTAAAACTGATCATTTTCAAAAAACCTCAAGACAACTGCACCAAGAGGTTGCACCTGGGTGGCTCAGTTGGTTAAGTGTCTGCCTTTGTCTTGGGTCATAATCCGAAGGTCCTAGGATTGAGTCCCGCATCTGGGGCCCTGATCAGTGGGGAGCCTTCTTCTCCCTCTCCCTCTGTCCATCCCCAATGTTCGTGCACTCACTTGCTCTCTCTTGCTCTCATTCTTTCTGCAATCTCTCAAACATTAAAAAAAAAAAAAAAAAAGACAACTGCACCCATGTGGAATCACCATTCACAGCCTGTCACTGAAGCTGACAATGAGAACCACATGACAATGAGAACCGACGACGATTTGTGCAAAAGGCAAAGTTCTCGGCAAACCATCAGGATGACTTGTCATTTAATTAGCTATGTGACCAAGTGTAGCAATGGACTAAAGACTGATTCTGGATCCAATGTTCACCTACCTAGGTTAACAGCAATGCTGCAGCAGAGAAATTAATAATCTGTCAGAGGAAAATCAGTCATACTCTAGCTAGGCCAAAAAAAAAAATGTGTAATGTCATTAATGTTATTAATGAGGAAGACATAGCCTATAAGCAAACTGCCAGATGTCTGCTTCCAGCCATCAGAGTAGTCAGTACTGGACTTGCCCTCACCCTCAACTGTAAAACTATAAAACTGGACAGAACCTATGAAGCCACTGTTTCAGGCACGAACACAGGCAGTGCATGACCATAAGCCTCCAGAAAAGGGAAATACCAGAGCAGAGACCCATGACCAGCCTGGCTTTCTGCCCAGAGGCATTTACTGCCCAAGTAGAACTACACTTTCACTGAGGCAATGAGGAAGAGTTACCTGTTCCAAATTGCAGGAATGTCTGGAATTTGCAAGCCAGAATAGCAGAAGCACAGGCCCCCAGAGTTTTTGTACTGAGTTAGCAAATGGATTTCGGGGCAGCTGTGAGCTCAAGGGAGACTCCAGAGTTCATGCAAAAGGGCACGAAGTTTCTATCCAAACAGGATACAAGATCTTCACAAGCACCTAAGACACTCCATTTAGATACCAGGAGGGCCATGGCTTAGTAATAAAGATCATACTCTAGAGTAAGAGTCATGCACTTTAACGGAGTTTAAAATGGAAATATCTGCCACTGATACAGAGATACATAAAGTAGGAAGGTAGGTAGTCACCTAAGTAGATAGACAGATCTACTGAAACAATCTCCCAGGAATTGCTTATAGGAAAAAAACGAAATACGCTTTCACTAAAAGTCCCTATAATGTTAACCTTTAAAACATCCAAAATAGTAAACAGTTATTAAACATGCAACGAAGAATATGTGACCCATGATCAAGGAGAAAGAACACAGGGACACCTGGGTGGCTCAGCTGTTGAGCATCTACCTTTGGCTCAGGGCGTGATCCCGGACTGAGTACCATATAGGGCTTCCCGCATGGAGCGGGCTTCTCCCTCTGCCTATGTCTCTGCCTCTCTCTGAATAAATAAATAAAATCTTAAAAAAAAAAAAAAAAGCTAATAAAGGAATCAAAATTGAATCCAAAAACTATCTGATACCACCAAAATAAAAGTGAGGAATGGAAACAAGAAAAATAGAAGAAACAAGTAGAAAAAAAATAGCAATACAAAAAGCCAAAAACAAATCAGATCGATATTTACACTAACACTCTAATTAAAAGCCAGAGATGGTTACCAGGGATTAACAAAAGACATACCTAAATTGCTATAGAAGAAAAATGAACTTAAAATACACTGACAGGTTGAAAGTCAAAGGACAAAAAACGATAGACCATGCAAACAATAGGTACAGTGAATGTGGTGTGGCTGTATTAGTATCAGACAATACAGACTTTAAGACAAGGAATATTGCCAAAGATTAAGAGGGATGTTTCATAAAAGTAATATCAATTCATTACTCCGAAATGTGTTCAGATCAGGGTGGCTCAGCAGTTTAGCACTGCCTTCAGCCCCAAGGGCATGATCCTGGAGACCTGGGATGAGTCCCAGGTCAGGCTCCCAGCATGGAGCCTGCTTCTCCCTCTGCCTCTCTCTCTCTCTCTCTCTCTCTCTCTCTCTCACATGAATAAATAAAATCTTTGAAAAAATAAAATAAAATAAATGTATATGGATCAAATCACAGAGATTCAACATTTATGAGACAAAAACAGACCCAAAGAGAAAAAGGACAAAACATCACAATCATAGGTTTCAACATCCCTCTCTCAATAATTTTTTTTTAAGATTTTATGTATTTATTCATGAGAGACACAGAGAAAAAGAGATATAGGCAGAGAGAGAAGCAGGCTCCATGCAGGGAGCCTGATGTGGTACTCGATCCAGGAACTCTGGGATCATGCCCTGGGTCAAAGGCAGATGCTCAACTGCCGAGCCACCCAGGTGGTGTCCCATCCCTCTCTCAATAATTAATAAAAGTAGACAAAAAAATTTTAAGGATACAGAAGATATGAAACACACTACTAATCATGTTACTGTGATGTTAATGGAACACCATACCCAACAACTGCAGGACAGTTTTCTCGAGTACACAGTGAATATTTGCAAACATAGACCACTATATGCTGGGACCATAAAATAAATCTCAATAAATTTCTCTTTTTTTTCCCAAGATTTTTATTTATTTGACAGAAAGAGAGAGAGAGAACAAACAGGGGGAGTGGCAGGCAAAGAGAGAAGGAGAAGCAGACTCCTCACTGAGCAGGGATCTAGATGCAGGGCTTGATCCTGGGACCCTGAGATTATGACCTAAGCTGAAGGCAGATGCTTAACTGACTGAGTTATCCAAGCATCCTTCAGTAATTTTCTAAACATAAAAATGTTAGACAGAATGTTCTCTGATTACAAAAGTATTAAATTGGAAATCACTAAGATAGCTCTAAGAACTCCAAATATTTGAGAAATAGCAGGATATTCATACAGAACCATGTGGCAAAGATGACTTCATAAGGAAAATCAGAAATATTTTTAAATAAATGAAAATAAAAACATAACGTATCACAATTTGTAGGATATAGTTACACCAAGTCTTACCAGAAACTTCTGGCTTTAAAAGTTTTACACGAAAAAGAAAGGTATGAAATTGATGGTCTAAGATTCTCCCTAAGATTAAGACCAAAGAAACAGAAACAAACACATATATACTCTGTTCACACCTACAGAAGAGCATCTAGTGTTATCAATTATACATCTGTTGCCACCCAGGAACAATCAGCTCATTGAGGGCAAAAAAGACTCATCATATTCGTGTACATAAGCAAAAATCATTGAAAAGCCTGCCCTTTATTGAACAATTACTACAACTCCTACAACTGAATAGGAAACCACCTTACAAAGCAAGGAATTATTCCTATTTTGCAGATGGGAAAATAGGCTGCACATATTCATGGCTGACAGAGAACTCTAGGTGTTTTTTCTTCTAATGAAGCAAAATTACCACTCTTCATTAATGTAGACAATTTATGTTTGATTCATGTCAGGTATAGAGAATAACAGTGCACAAATTAATGCATCATCCTTCTGCTAATGTTTTGGTTCCACATTTCCATGAGTTGACAAGTTATAAGAGGATACTATTTGGTTTAATTTATTTTCCCTGTGAAAGCAAGTTAATTCCACCATGAAAGAAGAAAAAAAAAAAGCAAACAAAAGAAACTAATATTTTGCACTGTATATACCAGGCCTAGGATTAGTATTTTTATTAAATCAAGAGCACTTCAGCAGGAATAAGAATTATAATATTGGCAAGGGTGGGGACCACACCATACTAAGTAGAGTCTGCTTGAGATTCTCTCCCCCCACCCCTGCACATATCCTCCCACTGAAATAAATAAAAACTTTAAAAAAAAAAAAAAAGCTTGAAATATATATACCCTGAGAGATTAAAGATGTCTACAAAGGTTTTGCTTTGGTCAAGTTCACTGCATGGACATCTGTCAGTATAAAAAACTGAGAAATAATTCAAATTTCTAATTAATGTTATAATAGAATCTATATGGCCATTAAAAACACTGTTGATGGTGTTATGCAAACTCCCATCAGACTAGATGTCCATTTATAGTTGGTTCTTCTCTGGGAAGGCATGAAAATACATGTGGGGTCAATAAGAGAACTCTATATACAATCTGAACCAAAACAATTTTAATCAATTTTTTAAGAATTAAGTAATACTGGTCGGTCCTTCATTTAAAAAATACACGATTTCGGGATCCCTGGGTGGTGCAGCAGTTTAGCGCCTGCCTTTGGCCCAGGGCACGATCCTGGAGACCCAGGATCGAATCCCACGTCGGGCTCCCGGTGAATGGAGCCTGCTTCTCCCTCTGCCTATGCCTCTGCCTCTCTCTCTCAATCTCATTCTCTCTCTCTCTCTGTGTGTGACTATCATAAAGAAATTTAAAAATTTTAAAAATAAAATAAATAAAATTAAAAATACACGGTTTCTTCTTTATTTTATTCAGTACAAGTGAAACACAAAACCCAAGTATGCACACATAGATACCACTTCTCTAACAGTCCTCAAAAACAGAAACTGTGGTTCACCACCTTCATGATGCAGATTTTTCATCACCAATATGCCTCTTACTCAAAGACGACCCTCACTGCGCATGTTGAGGATGCTTCTCACAGACTGCCCCAGATGACCATGCCTTTGGGGGTTTGCATACAATATAACTCCATTCTGTTCCTGGATGTCAAACTATCCCTTTTACCAGTACCTACTACTGTTTCCAAACTAGGATATAACCTCATAATATTTTAAGTAAAATCACAGTGAACAGGCTCTGAATAGAAACTAAAGGATTTTCAGAACAAAATACCAAGTACTTATGTCACCTATTTTCTATTTTTGGTTTACTTCCTGGTTCATGGCCCTACCTCAGAGCTGAGTCTGTCAGATAATGTGGTTTCCAGGGACATTGGGTATTACTGTAACAGACGAATATGAAGAATATGTTTAGCTCACCTGAAGCAGAAAATTGCCTGTATTTTTCCAATATTGTTGCCTAGAGTTGCTTAGTAATGCTGCTACATCTACTTTCAAGACTGTGTGATCTAAAACCATTAAACTTCATTTTTATGGGGTCACAAGGTCAGCCTAATATCCTCTATCCCCATGAATACAATGGGTGACAACTCCGTAAAGTTAATCAGATTCCCTCTGGGGCTTTGTAGAAGAGATTCAAAAAAATGAAAACAGAAGTGCATACAAAATCAACAACCTGCTGTCATCAATAATCTGATAGCTCCATTGCCTTTTTTCCCCTTTTTTTGGCCTGGTTTTCCATGGCTAGCACACAAACCAGCACACCTGGACAGAAAGCTTTCGGCAAGCTGTGGCATTTATATTCAGGGATACCATTAGCTTTCCTTTAACTTCGTTGGCCACTTTTTCATTATACCACTATGATCTATTGAGAGTCAAGAAGACAGACACATACAGACTTTAGTTCTGAGCAGAAGGGCCACAATGTGGACCCCAAGAACCACTTGGGTACCAGTGATATTTCCTTCGAGGTCAGACTGACTCCACATTCCTTGACCTTATCACCTCTAATGGCCACGGGTCCCTGAATGTGTAACACTTCATGATGATAGGATGATCAAAGTGCAGTCACATCCTCAAATAACAACAGACACCCACCAACCACCACCACCCCTACCCAGACCCTTCCATCATCAATTTCTTGCTTTGAAATAGAAGCCCCATGTGACTGGTTTCCCAAACAAGAGAGGGGATAAAAGAAACCAACAACACAGAACAGTTGTGGCAAAGGTGAGCTGGTGGGGTGACAGGAAGAAGTAACAATATGGTAAGTGTGAAAAACCCACTGACAAGGAGAAAAAAGAGAGCAAATACACACACACACACACACACACACACACACAGTTACTAATATGCACTTCAGGGTCAGGCGACAAACTATCTTAATGAGAAAATAAAGATGAAGTACATCCCCAATAGAAAAATAAAAAGCTATCAACTTTTCAATATATCTTTTATTTTTGTCTCTAAAAACTTTAAAAATAAATTAAAAAGTGTGAGTATAAACTGTCTTCTCAAAAACCACATGCATACTAAAAAATTTATATATAAGGCCATATGCTTATATTTATATATATGTAGGGCAATTCTATTTAGAACTCTTTTGTCTAGGGCAGCCCGGGTGGCTCAGCGGTTTAGCACTGCCTTCAGCCCAGGGCGTGATCCTGGAGACCTGGGATCGAGTTCCACGTCAGGCTCCCTGCGAGGAGCCTGTTTCTCCCTCTTCCTCTCTCTCTCTCTCTCTCTCTCTCTCTCTCTCTCTCTGTTTCTCATGAATAAATAAATAAATATTAAAAAAAAAAAGAACTCTTTTGTCTATGAAGCAGTTCCTAACTTTTGCTCATGACATGCCTTCCTTCATACCAAGAGTACAAGAGGGAAGCAATATGCCCTCTCCAAACTCACCCACCTGTGCGTAACTTTACTGTCAAAATGAGAGTGTTTTACAAATGTGGGTTTCCTGTCTTTCCTAATGTTTTATATTATCAAAGTATTGAACTTAAGGAAGTTGGTTATGCAGCACACCTAAAGTAATAGTGCATACTTCAGTAAGATCACATAATAAGCTGAATTACACATTCCTTTCTAAACATCAAGCTTGAGGTTTGGTGAGAAAATGAGTAAATCTGTACAGAAAACATGATACAAGGAAATGCTATCAAACACATGATTTACATAGCATGCATTTTTAGAGCCAAACTTACTAAAAGCAGCAATACCTTAGTATCTGTAACGAGTACATACTAAGGAATGAAGAGAAAAGTGCCCGGAGCATAAGAAAAAAAACACTCTCTCACAAAGCAACCCATCACTCTCCACCAAATGCCATTGTGCCAAATCACCCCAGTCTCCTAACTCAGGGGAGTGATGTGGAACCAATAGCAGCTGGGTACCGATCAGACTGCAGAGATACCAAACAAATAACCCTGGTCAGCTCAGCTAATGGGTCCCAGAGGGAGGAGAAAGGAAAAGACAAGGACTTCAAAATATAATCCAGACACCACTGCTTGTTCTGTGTAGAGTCCTCTCTGAAATGCCTTGCTTTTCCTACACAAGAAACTCAAAGTGTATTGCCACCGTTGAGAGGAAGAGGGGGGGACTGTAATGTTTTCAATGAATACTGAGTAAATGTAGAGCCTGCACCCATTCAAAAAACTTAAGTTAACCTTGAAGACATTATGCCCAGTGAAATAAGGTAGGCACCCAAGGGCAAATACTGCCTGATTCCTTTCACATGAGGCACCTAACCTGGTAGTTTCATGGAGACAGGAAGTATGATGGGTGTACACTGGTCACCAGGGGTTGGGGTGAGGGGGATGAAGAACTGCTGGAATGGGTACAGTTTCAGGCTTTACAAGATGAAGAGTCCTGGAGATGGATAGTGTTGATGGTTGCACAATGATGCAGAATGTCCTTAAGGTCACAGAGTTGTACACTCAAAAATCAAACATGTGGTCAATTTTAAGTTTTGTGTATTTTACTGTGATCAAAAATTTAAAATTCATTAATTTAGATATGCCTGGGCGGCTCAGCGGTTGAGCGCCTACCTTCAGCCCAGGGCATGATCCCAGGGTCCTGGGATAGAGTCCCATATTGGGCTTCCTGCAGGGAGCCTGCATCTCCCTCTGCATGTGTCTCTGCCTCTGTGTGTCTCTCATGAATAAATAAAATCTGTTTTAAAACTATTTTTTTTCATGGCAGGGTGGTGGTGGAGACTGGATGGTGCAGTTAGTAGCCTGTGACTCTTGATCTCAGGGTTGTGAGATCAAGACCCACCGTGGGTGTACAGATTACTTTAAAAAAATTTAATAAATAGGGATCCCTGGGTGGCGCAGCGGTTTGGCGCCTGCCTTTGGCCCAGGGCGCGATCCTGGAGACCCGGGATCGAATCCCACATCGGGCTCCCGGTGCATGGAGCCTGCTTCTCCCTCTGCCTGTGTCTCTGCCTCTCTCTCTCTCTGTGACTATCATAAATAAATAAAAATTTAAAAAAAAAAAAAATTTAATAAATAAAACAAGAATTATTAACTCTTAAGACCTGGGGGGGGCGGGAGGTAGCCACCAAACAAAAAGTATAAGCCTACAGAAATATCTTAAAATGACAAAGAAATAAACATTTTTAGAGCAACATATAAAATTAAAATTTTAACTCTATTTTTTTAAATTAAGTATCAGCCATGTTTTCAGCATCAATCCTGAGGAAAGGAATGCAGACAGTTGTGCTGTTCATTCACTTTCCAAGAAGACTCCACAGCAACCACTGTGCCCTGACCATTCTTCCCTACCCTGTCTCTAGTAGGGTGATTCCTGAGTTTTCCTGATAAGAATCCCTGGGGCACAGATTAAATACACAGATTTCCAGGGCTTCTCTTAATTCTGAGGGAGTGGGTCTGTCTGGGATTACACCCAGGTTGTGCGTTTTGATTAATCACAAAGATGACTCAACAGAATTGCCTGACCTGCAGCCTAGCATAAGTCCTCCTCACCCATGATCTGCAAGGAAGCTGAACAGCTCCAGCACACACTCACCCTGCCCTGCAGTGTACACAGAGCTCTCCTAGCTGCAAGGCCCATAAACACCCAGCTATTAAAAGCAGGGAGCAGACAGCTGCTCTGACAATTGGCTGAGAAACTGATCGTGCACCAACCCTACCACCGCCTTTGCCATACATAAAAAGCAAGCACATAACTGGACAAAATTATGTGTCCAGGCAACAGGTAGTGCAAGACAGATTCCTGAGCAGAGAGACACTCAAGAGGCAAACGCTACCATTGTCTTGGTTCTGGGCCAGGGGACCACTTTTCAACTGTGGCAGGGAGCTGAAGGAAGTTTTCCAAACAGTGCAGCAGCGCCACTGAGCTGAGGAAGCAGAGGTCAGGCTGTGGTTGGCCGCAGTAGCTGGCATCCTTGAGAACAAATGAAAGGATCACTAAAGTCCTGGGGTGAGGAGGGACACTGCTGTCAAGGCCTGACCTAAGGGATGGGCTACAGGGGCGCAGGTCAAGACTGCCTAAAGCTCACCAAGGAGCTGGTGCGTGGAGTAGCAAGCAGAACACAGACACTGGAAGGTCACTGTAGGGCACAGTAGAGAAACTTTATTAATATATCATTAACAAGCCTGGCATGCAGCCCAGACATCAGGAAGACCACACCTTAGAATTAAAGACCCGTCGCTGGAACAGAAATTCTCAGCTCGTGCAATTTGCCACCACCTCCCAGGGGACATCTGTCAATGTCTGGAGACATTACTGGTTGTTACAACTAGAAAGATGCCACTGGCATCAAGTGGGTAGAGGTCACAGCTGCTGTTCAGCATCCTACAATGCACGGGGTTCCCTCCATTCACCACACTCCAACTAAGAATTGCACAAACCTAAATGCCAGTAGTGCTAAGGTTCAGAATCTTTTCCCTAAAGCATATTTGCTCTAGACTTATCCTGGAAAATATGAATAACAAGGCCTAGGAAGGACTCTGAGCTTGCAAGTTGGAGAAGCATGGAAAATATATCTTAGAATTCCCAAAAATGTAAGCTAACAAAGTATAAATCAAGCCTATGGAGCCTTAAAGCAACCAGCCAGGAAATGACCTTTTAACACAAAATTCAACATTCTTCCAAAGACTCTAAGAATGCAGACCTCCAATGTAGCATTCATAATGTCCAGTAAATTTTAAGTCTTAGACATGCATAAAGAAACCAAAAAAAAAAAAAAAACAGGAAAATGTAAACCACAGCAAGAAAGTAACCTACATCATAAAAAACAAATCCCCCCAAATATATAAATAAGAATAAAAACAAATCCAAGTTGACCCGAACATTGGGTTTTTTAAATTTTTATGTTCACAGAATTAGAGAAATATTGATACAGGAGAGCTAGGTTCTTGTCTCACACAGTCGAAAAATGAATCTTGGGGACAAAGGAGAGTAAGCGAAGCGATACACGTTTATTAAGTAGATACACAGAGAAAGCTCTCAGGAGTGAGAGGGGTCCCGACAGGGTTGCCACTGGGGGCTTTTAGAGGCCGTCTTTTATTAAGAACCTAGCCAGGGAGCCCACAGCCTTGAGATTCTTGTGCAATCTTGGTTTGAGCAGGGACTATTGATAACACCTTAATGACTTATTTCTTTGTGGTCCAGGGAGTTTCTGTGATTACTTAGTAACCATCAAAGAAAGATACTCCCTAACATTTAGGAGCTAGGGAGCCAGGTTTATTATTTTTCTATTTTTATTGTCTTATCTCTGTTTTCTTGGGATGGGTAGGAGCCTGAGTTTGGG
The DNA here is from genome assembly GCF_018345385.1 of Vulpes lagopus. Taxonomy (NCBI): domain Eukaryota; kingdom Metazoa; phylum Chordata; class Mammalia; order Carnivora; family Canidae; genus Vulpes; species Vulpes lagopus. Next base: position 15,608,542 of record NC_054839.1, on the reverse strand, counting down.
CCTTTCAGTGTCCTTGGGGTTTATGGGAGCCCACAGATTTCTCGGAGCCAGACTTTGGGCCTTTCCCTTATCTTACCCTGCCTACACCCATCTGCCCCTAACTCATACCTATATCAATATGAGTAAACAGATCCTCTGCAGAAAAACACAAACTGCAATAAAAGAGCTATGTGGACATTTTATAATTGAAAAGTACAAAACAAAACCACCCCCACTAGTTGGGCTTAGTAACAGTTTGAAGTTATCAGAGAATATAGTCAGACTGATCTGAAGAAAACTATCCAATGTGAAGAACAGAGAGAAAACTGAATAAAATTAAGAAAAGAGGGAACTAGGTGACATTTTCAAATGGTCTGACATACATGGAAAATGAGAATCCAAGACAGAGAAAAAATGAGAATCGATCAAAATATTTCAAAAGATATAACGGCCAAATCATTCCCCAAATTTTTAGAGAAAGTATCAAATTTAAGAACAAAGAGCTCAGCAAAGGGCACCTGGGTGGCCCAGTAGATTAAGTGTCTGACTTTGGCTCAACTCAGGTCATGATCTCAGGTTCCAGGAATCTACCCCCATATCACGCTCCCTGCTTACCAGAGAGTCTGCTTCTCCCTCTCCCTCTGTCTCCCCTCCCCCTGCTTGTGCGCGCTCTCTCTCTCTCTCTCTCTCTCTCTGTGTCAAATAAATAAAAGCTTTAAAAAAAAAAATTCTTGCAAACCCCAAAAGGTATAAATTCAAGGGGAGTCACATCTTGGGTCATTTTCAATCTCCTTAAAAAAGTCAATTAAAAAAGAAAAGAAAAATCTTTTTAAACCTGCCAGAGAGAAAACAGAACCATGCAGGAAGGCTAAGACACAAAGAAGGAATGACTTCTCAGAATCTATGAAGACCAGATGACAATGAAGCAATATCCTTAACATACTAAAAGAGAACTGTCATTCCAGAATACAATATATCCAGTCAGCGTATCCCTCAGAAACACGGGAAAAAAAACAGATTTTCAGATAAACAAAAAAGGAATTCATCACTTGCAGACCTATACTTAAGAAAAGCTCGGAGGGGCACCAGGGTGGCTCAGTCGGTTGAGCGTCTAAGTCTTTTATTTCATCTGGGGCCATGATCTCAGGGTTGTAGGATAGGGCTCCACATCATGCTCCCTCCTTTAGCGTGGACTCTACTGGGGGTTCTCACTCTCTCCCTGCCCACACTTCCCCCTGTTTGGGCTCTTTCTTTCTAAATAAATAAGTAAATTAAATCTTAAAAAAAGAAAAAGGTTTCTCTAATAGAACACAAGCAGCAATAACAATAAAAGAAACTGATAAACAGGCCTTCATCAAAACAAAAACATTCCACTCCTCAAAAGTTATTAATAAAACAGAAAGGCATGGGCAGCCTAGGTGGCTCAGCGATTTAGCGCCGCCTTCAGCCCAGCCTGGTCCTGGGAACCTGGGATCGAGTCCCATGTCAGGCTCCCTGCATGGAGCCCGGCTTCTCCCTCTGCCTGTGTCTTTGCCTCTCTCTCTCTCATGAATAAATAAATAAAATCTTAAAAAAAAAAAAAAAAACACACACAGAAAGGCATGCCACTGACTCAAAGAAAATGTGTGCAATTTCTACATCTGGCAAAGAACAAGAATCTTGAATATACAAAACTCGTACAATGCAGTAAGACAAAAACCCAATGTAAGAAAAAAAGAAAGAGGTCAAATACTTAAGTACTTCAAAAAGAAGATACAAGAAGAGTAAAGAAGCACATTCCTAGTCGGAATGTAATCAGGTACCTTCACTATAGAGATGAGAAAAATTAATCTTAAAGCAGTTTGCCCAAGGCAATAGCTAGAAAGAAGAAAACAAGGATTTATGAAAAGCAATGCAACAATATAGTCTGATCAGGTTTACAACCTCCCCTTCTAAAGTTTTTTTGTAAAGATATTATTTATTTGAGAGAGACAGAGTGCACAAGCAGGGGGAGAAGCAGGCAGAGGGAGAGGGAGAAGCAGGCTCCCTGGGTAGAAGGGCTTTGGGACCAAGACCTAAGCAAGACACGGGGCACCTGTGTGGCTCAGTGGATGAGCCTCTGCCTTCAGCTCAGGGCATGATCCGGAGACTCTGCCGGGGTTCAAGTCCCACATCCTGGCTCCCCACAGGGAACCTGCTTCTCTATCTCTCTGCCCCTCTCTGTGTGTATCTCTTTTATGAATAAATAAAATTAAAAAAAAAAAACTCTACAACACGTAACCGACTGAAGCACCCAGGCACCCCACCCCAATTAAATTTCATAAATGTCCTCTGTACCATGTACATGTACATGACTTATTTTATCCAGTGCTCAACAAACAACCTCATGTGAAGCAAATATTCTTTATTACCATTTTAAAAATCAGGAAACTGAGGGGCCCCCAGGTGGCTCAGTCAGTCAGGCGTTCGACTCTTAATTTCAGCTCAGGTCATGGTCTCAGGGTCAGGATATGGAGTCTCACCGCCAGCCCTGCGCTCGGTGGGGGGTCGGCTTGAGTCTGTGTGTGTGTGTGTGTGTGTGTGTGTGTGTGTCTCTCCCTGCCACAGACTCCGATTAACTAATTAAAACATTAAAGATCAGGTAACTGAGACTTTAAGAAATGAATTCACTTCCCTAAAATATTCCTCTTTAGCACATTTCAAAACCAGGATTGGATCTCAAATCTGAATGCTATCAGAGCCCATGCTCACAATCCCTACCCTATCCAGGCCACCGCAGCATCTTCTACAAAGTACTCGGGCACCTGAGTCAACACTTGACTATTCTGTGTATGGGATTCCCAGTACAGATTCTAAGACACTGAAGCCTGATAAACACCAGCATGCTTGAGCTGCAATTTTGAAAGGGATATTGACTACCAAGAAAGGCTGAACTTACGACCCATAAACTACCCCTCTGTACTGGAAGCTTTTAGTTATAAGACATCACGTAAAAGCTGAATATGTATTTGATGACCTAACAGTATCACTTGGCATCTTTTAAAATGACTCTACCCCAATATCTATTATCACAATGCCCAGAGGGACGCCTGGGTGGCTCAGTGGTTGACCTGCCTTCAGCTCAGGTCATGATCCCAGGGTCCTGGGATGGAGTCCTGCATCAGGATCCCTGCAGGGAGCCTGCTTCTCCCTCAGCCTGCCTGCCTGCCCCTGCCTCTCTCATAAATAAATTCATTCATTCATTCACTCACTCATTCATTTTTTTAAAAAAAAAAGAATGCCTGGGGAGAGGGATCCATCCTCAGTGTTGTTTCAAAAAAATTCCCCACATACATCCACTGTGCACCACAGTCTGGGAACCACTGAGCTATAGCATTCCCTTCCAGTTTGCACTAACCCACCCCCACCCCCCATAAAGTACTTGAGCGCAGAATCCATTCTAGATACTCCTAACTCCCCAGACCAGGAATTGCCCCTTTACGTGAAGATAAACCAGGGCACCTAAGTGGCTGAGTCAGTTCGGCATCTGACTTCAGCTCAGTTCATGATTCCAGAGTCCTAGGATAGAGCCCGGAATGTGGCTCCCTGCTCAGCAGGCAATCTGCTTCTCCTTCTGCCCCTCCCCCCTCCACTCATGCTCTGTTTCTCGCTTTCTCTCTCAAATAATAAAAATGTTTTTAAAAAAATAATGAAAGAGATCTAAACCAAACACAAGCCTCTCCTTCTGTAACTTGCTTTGTGGGCTCAAACTCCTCTAACAACAGAAAATTAAACTTGTACCCGATGGCTCTTCTTACCTCTTCCCTAGCAAACCAGAACACTGACAAACTGCCTCTACAGATTAACTTTTCCCAAAATGCACAGGTCCAACTCAAGTTGATATCATAAGTAAAAGAAAAATGGAAGGAAAAATGTATTTAAAAGAAAGATTTTAGGGGAGCCTGGCTGGTTTGGTTGGTAGAGCAGGCAAATCTTGATCTCAGAATCACTGAATATCTGGAATTCATTATTGTCCAGCCTACACATTAAGCAATGCAGAGTGTCTACACTGACACAAAAGTAGCTTTGAATAAAAATAAAGTTCTGTCCAAGAACTATGGACTTCACAGCATAAGGCTGAGAGGCTAACAAACTTTTTATCAACTGCCTTTCCACAGTCTAGGGAGTCCATTCAGAGGAGGTAGAGGGGGGTCTGGTGGACCTGTCCCTTCCCACAGTCAATATTCTCCAGTTTTTTTTAAAACTCCAGCTGTTTCTAAAAAGGGCTGCAGTCTTTACTCAGGAGAAGTTAGCAAGCTAGCTGTGCACCCTGCACAGGCCCCTTCTACTTCCTTCTCAGAGTCTGTAATAAAGAAAACCTACCTGATGTCCTGACTACCAATCTTAAAATACAGCCAAGGAGGAGACAGATCTAGAAAGCAGTAGAATGGCCAAGAGAAGAGACTCTTAGAAGATAGGAAGGAGAAGGGTCCACTCAGAAAAACTGTGAGATCTAAATGATATAGATACAAAAAGCATGCCTTTTTCTCCACAATGCAGAATTCTAAAAATGCAACTACATCACCTAAATAAATAAAAAAAAAAACAACAAGGTAAGTAAAAACATTTCCCTACATCTCCCTGAGATGCACTACATAAATATTAGTAGTAGATTCTCCGTATTTGAGGTAAAGTCACTGTGATCATGAATTAGTGAATTCTAATTGCTCCTAGGGAAAATAGTTAGGTTTCATGCCAGCCCTTAATAACATTTTTATCAATTGATCAATATACATATAACTTCAGGTGTTTTTGTTTAAAGACACTGTATATAGTATCCATTGTTGACTCATTAATATTTGACTCACACCAAAAGCACAGTATGTAACTCCTACCTGAACCCAGCTTCCATAACACAGGCATTTTCTACATAATATGTACCATATTTACTCCAGAAGGCACATCACAGCCTTCCAGTACTCAGGAACACTATACAGCATTTTAGCATTCTGTGTGGGGCCATTTATAACAGCAAAATCACCAAAAAAAAAAAAAAAAAAAAAAAAAAAAAAGCACAAAACTACAGAAAACTGGCACTAAAATATGAATAGCCCGTGAAAAGAACACTTGTTTACAGTATGGCAGTTGAAACCAGAAGGCAGTGTGTTACCTTGCTTGCCCCCAGCTGAGAATATGTACATAAGGTGACTCAAAATTTTAATGACCATGTGCATGCCGACAAATGATGCGAATGACTTTCACGTATTGATTTTGGGGTCATACATAAACTTTAGCAAGTAGGCAAATCTGCAAACAGAATCTGTGAACAATGAGGATTTATTATAAATTCTTGCAAGACAGATCGACAATAAGTGATACAAAGAAACTAGGATGTTTGCAGTGAGTCCACTCATCTTAGAAGTTCAAACAAAGATTTGTGTTTCCCTGAACCCACGTGATGTGGAGCATCTTTTTCATCTGTCACACCAGTCAGAATGACTAAAATTAACAAGACAGGAAACAACAAATGTTGGTGAAGATGCAGAGAAAGGGGAACCCTTTAATACTGTTGGTGGGAATGCAAGCTGGTGCAGTCACTCTGGTAAACCTTTTGGAGGTTCCTCAAAAAGTTAAAAAGAACTACCCTATGACTCAGCAATTGCACTGCTAGGTATTTACCCCAAAGATACAAATATGGTGATCTAAAGGGGCACCTGCACACCAGTGTTTATAGCAGCAATGCCCACAATAGCCAAACTATGGAAAAGCGCAGAGATGTCCATCAACAGATGAATGGATAAAGAAGATGTGGTATATATATACAATAGAATATTACTCAGCCATCAGAAATGATGATGGCCTACCATTTACATATAGACATGGATGGAACTGGGCAGCCCCGGTGGCTCAGTGGTTTAGCGCCGCCTTCAGTCCAGGATGTGGTGATCCTGGAGACCTGGGATCGAGTCCCATGTCAGGCTCCCTGCATGGAGCCTGCTTCTCCCTCTGCCTGTGTTTCTGCGCCTGCCTCTCTCTCTCCCTCTCCCTCCCTCCCTCCCTCTCTCTCTCTGTGTGTCTCTCATGAATAAATAAATAAAATCTTAAAAAAAAAAGACATGGATGGAACTGGAGGGTACTATTACGCTGAGCAAAATAAGCCAATCAGAGACAATTATCATATGGTTTCACTCATATATGGAATTTAAGAAACAGCACAGAGAATCATAGGGAAAGAGAGGAAAAACCCAATGGGATGTCATCAGAAAGGGAGACACCACAAGAGACTGTTAACTCTGGGAAACAAACTGAGGGTTGCTGCAGGGGAGGTGGTGAAGGGATGGGGTAACTGGGTCAGGGGCATTAAGGTGGGCACATTATGTGATGAGCACTGGGTTATATACACAAGTGATGAACTATTGAATACTAAATCTGAAACTACTGATGTACTGTATGTTGACTAATTGAGTTTGAATTAATAAAAAAGAAAACACTTCCATCATCATGAAAGAGGGGGGGGGGGGGGAGAAGTTCAAAGAAAACAAGTACTCTATCCAAACAATTAAGATGAGATTTTAGCCAAAATAAAATGTATGGTCCAAATGACCCAATTCTGCAAGGAAGTCTGTCTGTACCAACGAACCAGAAGCAGAGAACAGCATCCATGAACTCAAAAGCTGACAGTTCTGACTTTACCTGGAATTCAGAGCAAAGCAATCATTAAGGTCCAAAATAAGAACTACCACAGTTCCTCAAACAGGAGACTTCGTCAGGAAACCCAGGGCTAGTCAGGCTTGAAATCTTAAGGAAAGAGCTCTGTGCCATATGTGTTATTTAATACAAGAAAATCTGTATCACAGGATAAAACCATCCTCATTACTGAGAATGCCATCCTGTGTGCTCTAGTACTATATTCCTCTAACATTCAGGCTCGCTTCCACTCAAGCCTGAAGCCAGGTCACGTTGGCAAAGTTGAGATCCATTTCTACTAGGATGGGGCTGGGGATCATTCTCTGCCTTCAATCTGGGCTCGTCATACCTGAAGCTATCATCTTCCCCCCAAATGGCCCTAACATCGTGTGCTCTGAGCTGGGAAAGTAACCAAGTGAGATTTGAAGCAGGACATTTCCTGCTTTTTCTGTGTCCTGGACAAGAACAAAGCAAGAAATTAGCCACTGGTCCCCCTGTAGAGGTGAAAGCAACCCATCCTGAGACTATGACCCATGACTGGCAGTGACATTCTAAAATGAGCAAGTACTGGGATGCCTGGGTGGCTCAGTGATTGAGTGCCTGCCTTCAGCTCAAGGCATGGTCCTGGAGACCCAGAATTGAGTCCCACATCAGGATCCCCTGGGGGGAGCCTGATTCTCCCTCTGTCTATACCTCTGCCTCTCTCTGTTTCTCTCATAATAAATAACATCTTTTTTAAAAATAAAGTAAGTATAATGGTCAAAACATCACTACAGTGAGGAATCTGTGTTCTTCATGCCAGTCTGTTGACTTTACAAAAAGGCAGCCTGTGTTATTGCAAAATCCTTTTATTTGGTTAAAAAAAAAAAAATTAAAGTCCTAGAGATTTGAGGAACTTAAACAGACCACCATGGGTTGTTTCAACAGACCACCACCCAGAACCACCAATCCAAACAAAACGTTAAAGTTCATAAAAACTCTTCCTCATTTAGTACTCAAATTTAACAGAGAAATGATCAAGTGGGAATGTAAAATGATGCAGCCACTGTGAAAGAGAGTATAGCAGTTCCTCAAAAATATACCGTATTATCCAGCAATTCCACTTTTGCAGATGTACCCAAAAGAACTGTAAGAACCTGAAGAGGTATTCGTGCACCCACATGTTGTTCACAGCAACATTATTCACAATTGCCAAAAACTGGAGACAAATCGCCCAACGCCCACTGACAGGTGAATAGGTAAACAAAACATGGTACCATCCATACAGTGGAATAGTATTCAACTTTAAAAAGGAGTTACAAAAAAAAAAAAAAGGAGTTACAGTGGCTCAGCAATTCAGTGTCTGCCTTTGGGTCAGATCATGATCCCAGGATCCTGGGATCGAGTCCCACCATCAAGCTCTCCACAAGGGAGCTCTGTGTGTGTCTCCCACAAGCTCCCTCTGCCTATGTCTCTGCCTCTGTGTGTGTGTGTGTGTGTGTGTGTGTGTGTGTGTGTCTCATGAACAAATAAATAAAATCTTTAAAAATAAAAAACAGGGCAGCCCCAGTGGCGCAGCGGTTTAGTGCTGCCTGCAGCCCAGGGTATGATCCTGGGGACCCAGGATCGAGTCCCATGTCGGGCTCCCTGCATGGAGCCTGCTTCTCCCTCTGCCTGTGTCTCTGCCTCTCTCATGCACTCTAAATAAATAAATAAATAAATAAATAAATAAATAAATAAATAAATAAATAAGTAAATAAATCAATCTATCTATCTATCTATCTATCTTAAAAAAAATAATAAACAAAAAACAAAGCTCAAAAGCCAGGTGTAGTTTTACCAATGCTGTGCTAAGGTAAACAAATGACAAGTCATTTTTATATAGGGTACATCCCATGATATCCTTGAATATTACAGATCCCAACTAGGAATTTAGCAGCTTCTTCCAGTGAGGACACACAACCTCCCAGAACCAGGGATTAGGAGGTAGTGCCTGAGTATAAGGCACAAATGTTCAGAGGTGCCTCTCAGAACTTTGTGGTGCCAGCTTCTGCCTGAAGGAATCAGCCCACCTGTGATGAAAAAGTGTCCTATTTCTTTACCTAGCAAGATTCTAGACACAAGAAAATGCCTGAGGAAATCTGTCTTTCCCACATTTCTGCAATTTCAGGTTCCGCCCATGGTTTAACCCAAACAATTATTTATAAGGGGACAATTCTTTGAGGCTAATCAAGCTAGCAAATTAACACCTTTGGGAGATGTTTACATTCAGGTAAGCTGATGCGCCAGATCAGATCAGATTTCCCAAAAGCCTCAGTTGGTTAGAGGAAGAAAAACAGGTGAACTCACTCACCCAGGGCAGCAAAGAGCTTTCTTGGACTGAACCATCACCTCAAACCTGGCTCCCATGTTTAACCTTTTCACAGTAGAGTCCTAGTGAAATTTCCTATTTATTTATGGAAGCTAAGCATGATCTAGCTAATTCATAAAGAAATCTGACTATGCTCCTTAGTAGTATAAGAAACTACAATAGAATAACAAACAGGAGGAGAAGCACAGCAAGGAAGGCGCCTTCACTGGAGCATATAGGCAGTGCTACCATTTCCACATCACAATAGAGGAACTGAAGGTACCCATCACAGCCTACACAGACAGAGAAACCCTCGAGAGTCACACAATTCCAATATTACTAAGGCTCTGCTCAGAGTAAGATGTGGAGAAGACATCTTGCATTTTGCCAAGAAAAGTATTCACAAGAAACAGAAGCTCCAGACATGTAGCAACTAGGTAAAAGAAGCAATTATTTTACATTTAAATTGTTTGGTTTTAACTTTCCATATGGATTTCTTTCTTTTTTAATAAAAATTGCATCTATTGGGGCCCCTGGCTGGCTCAGTTAGAAAAGCATGTGACTCTTGATCTCGGTGTCATAAACTTGAGTCCATACTGGGTGTAAAGATCACTAAAAATAAATAAATAAACTTGAAAAAAATATATATATATATATTTAAGGTGTACAACATCAAATTTTGATATAGATATACATTGGGAAAGGAGTACTACAGTCAAGCTAATTAACATATCCATCACTTTACATGTTATCCTTTTGAGTGTATGGTGGAAACACTATGATAGAACTCTCTTAGCAAATATCAAGTATACAATACAGTTAAAACGAAGTGTTTTTTTGTTTTTAAACCAAACAGCCCAAAGCAAAGAGATATCCAGGATCGAGTTTGTACAAGAGCCCTTCAGCTGTTCCCAATGGTATGTCTGTGGAAAGTCCCTGGTCAAGACACCTGAAATCCTCACTACCTTCCTAACACATAAGACCAGCATAAACTATGGGAAAATTTTATGGCATTTCTCAATACAAAAACACTGAACACATCAAACTGGGTCTTGTCCTTAAAACTACTATAATGCGGGATCCCTGGGTGGCGCAGCGGTTTGGCGCCTGCCTTTGGCCCAGGGTGCGATCCTGGAGACCCGGGATCGAATCCCACATCGGGCTCCCGGTGCATGGAGCCTGCTTCTCCCTCCACCTGTGTCTCTGCCTCTCTCTCTCTCTCTCTCTCTCTCTCTGTGACTATCATAAATAAATAAAAATTAAAAAAAAAAAACTACTATAATGCACACTAAAGAAGATAATCGTGAGTAAAATAATAACCTGAAGGGAAAGCAATATAAAGTAGAACATAGGTAATCTCCAAACTTACTAAAAACAATGTAACATTGAAGTTTCATCCCAAACATCAACTATTTTCTTTAATACTAGTAAAAAAAAACCAGGGCACCTGGCTGGTTCAGTGGGTTAAGCAACCATCTTCCACTCCAGGCTCCAGTCATGGTCTCAGGGTCCTGGGATGGAGCCCCACATTGGGCTCCCTGCTCTCCCTCTCCCTCTGCCACTACCCTCCCCCATGCATGTTCAAGCATGAGCTCTCTCTCTCGCTCTCTAATAAATAAATAAAACCTTTTTATTTTATTTATTTATTTATTTATTCACGAGAGACACAGAAAGAGAGGCAGAGACACAGGCAGAGGGAGAAGCAGGCTCCTTGCCCGATGTGGGACTTGATCCCAGATCCCAGGAATCCGGGATCACTCCCTGAGCTGAAGGCAGATGCTTAACTGCTGAGCTGCCCCAGTGTCCCAATAAATAAAATCTTAAAAAATAAATAAATAAATAACTGCAGAACTGGTGAATATGTTTGCAATGGACTCTATATTTTTCCTTAACAATTATATTAAACATAGTTAAGTAGTTCATTTAAATAGTACAATTTGGGATCCCTGGGTGGCGCAGCGGTTTGGCGCCTGCCTTTGGCCCAGGGCGCGATCCTGGAGACCCGGGATCGAATCCCACATCAGGCTCCTGGTGCATGGAGCCTGCTTCTCCCTCCGCCTGTGTCTCTGCCCCTCTCTCTCTCTCTCTCTCTGTGACTATCATAAATGAATAAAAAATTAAAATAAATAAATAAATAAATAGTACAATTTTCCCTTTTCTCAAATACAATCTTTTAGATTCAACTTTATACACCCAATTTCATAGGTCACTTATAAAATACAATTTTGATGTACATGAAAGTTTTAATGAACAACAACACAATTTCCACACATACAACTATGAGATTCATGCATGAAAACTCTGGAAATTTGATACACCTAGATCAATTTAATACTTACTTTTTAATTAGATTCCATTACCAATAGAATACTTTGAAAAGCCTGTGCCTAAATGCGATCAAAGGCAGCCTGGACCTGATCTCATAGAAAACTTTCATTGTGTATCGGTAAAGTTCAATTAAAGGAAAAAAAATTAATTCACCCGATATAAAATAAGCTTCTCTGGTAAGGCTTAAATGATTCTAGGAGCACCTGGGTGGCTCAGATGGTTATATGTCAGACTCCTGATTATGGCTTAAGCCATGATCTCCCAGTCATGAGACCAACCCTGGATTGGGCTCCACGCTGGGCCTGGATTCTCCCTCGCCCTCGGTCCCTCCCACCCCTGCCCTTAAAAAATTAAATAAACAAAAGTTAAGATTCTATTTACAAAATGTTTAATTCATGAACTTTTCCAAAATGTTTCAGCTGCTTCTGGGGAGATATACATGCTGATACTAAATGACACTTACCTTCCGATAAATCATATGGCACATGGCAACTCTTAACCTCATGCCAGCACACTGAACATGATAAAAGTATAAGTGGTGCAGTATGGCGAGAACGAGTGTGCAGGCGGTCAGCACCGTGGCATAGCCGTAGGCTTCGTGCAGAGCCACAGAATCATTAGGGTCCTGGTTTTCAAAATACTTAATAATTTTCCCCAAAAATATGGGCTGGATTACTCTGGTCCCTTCCTAAAGAGAAGAGAGAAAAGCTGTAATTAGAAATACAGGTCATACCAGTTTTTCTTAACACAGCTTTGTTTTTATTACTAGTGTGTTAAAAAGGCATTTTAACAAAGTGCTACGTTCACCACTAATCTCAAAGAAAAACAGAACTACTCTCTTATGTACAATAAGAGATAATAGTTTAACCGTAAGCCAAAATTCTAAGTGCAAAAGCAATAAAGTTTTAGTACATTGTGCTTGGGTACACTGTGGATGCTAAACCAATATTATAGCCTGTGTTTAGAATACATTTGGCAAGTATCAGAGAAGTCTTGGCCTAAGATGAATAAGGAAAAGAAGTGGCAAAAGACAGGTAAAGCATGTGCTTACAGGTGGGCAGCCCCAGCTCACAGCCTACCCATTTCATCTGCACTGTCAATGTCCCAGCACAAAGCCAAGTCAAGAATGATTTGCTTATGAGAAGCAAGCTCTTGCAACTCCCTTCTGCATTAAAACAGCCTTGGTAAACTGAGATTGCACAGACACAGATCAAATAAAGAACCCACCACTTTTTCCCAACCCAAAACTCCACATATCAGCAGATCAGAAGAATGAAGTGCTGTCTCCAAATTCTCTTGAAGGAAAAGGACCAGGTTCAGGAGGTTCCCAGGCTCTCAGTGGTAGTGTTGCCTTCGTATGTCTCTACCCCTAGAAGCTGAGTACTAGGTCTTAAGAGTCAAAAATTTAACACAACAGAAGGCGAGCTAAAAATAATGCCATCAATGGTTCACCATCAGCCGTATTATTACAGGCATTGGTTTTGAAGAATTTTAACAATCACCTATATCCCAAAGCAAAAAAATTGAAGTCCTACACCAATGTGTTAGGAAGCACTGAGGCTTACCTCCTGAATAAGACTTAGGGAAAGAAATTTTTTACCCTAAAACTAATGGCAAAGAATTGGCAAAGCTTACCCCTCCCTGCCAGATGGCCACTCTATTCCACAAATTACTTCTACCCTTATAAGGCACCTTCCTCTGGCATCAAGGAATACCAAACAGTCCATGCAAATCCATGTCACCAAAAGCAAACACACAGGCCCTCTGCATCACTTCATCTAATGCCAAAAGTTTGGAGATCTTCCAAGAACTTGACTTTGAAACAAACATTTCCTCTTGGGTAATCTCTCCTTATTAACACAGATATGGCAAACAACCAACAGATTGGCTCTGATACCTCTGTTCCGTCTCTCCCAAGTGAAGAATCCATAGCACAAAAGGGCAAGGGAGAGATGCCTGGGTGGCTCAGTGGTTGAGTACCTTCGGCTCAGGGCGTGATCCCAGAGTGCTGGCATCAAGTTCCACATCACGCTAACTCCAAGGACCCTGCTTCTCCCACTGCCTGTGTCTCTGCCTCTCTGTGTCTCTCATGAATAAAGTTTTAAAAGGGAGGGGGAGGCACCAAGGGAACCCAAAAAACCAAACCTGAAACACAACTAACATGCATTTTCTTCTAAACCAACTGTGCCCCTTCTGGATATTTTATAGAAAGATGTTGCCATCCCTCAGAGAGGTATGACATGAAACCCCCAACACTGCACACTCCTGCACACACCCGTTCACAGATGTCCCCGTCAGCCTCACCGCTCAGGAGGTCAGGGCACTTTTTCTACTACAAGGAAATGATGCTCACTGTAGAAGTAAGATGATCAGATCTCAAGAACACAAAGGCTCACTGTTGTCTGATCAGCATGCCCAATCACTCATCCCAAGAGTTTATGAAAGCAACCCAAATACAGCAGGCCATAAAACAGACCGTGTATGGGAATACTGAGATGAAAATCTGGAGGCTTACAGAGTGAAGCAAGAACATCACACTGTACACGTGGGCAGTCCCAGCCTAAGTCAGCAGCTCGCCACCCTGGGGCTATCCACCAGGAGACCAGAGATAACACCTGCCATCTCAAACTTGCATCACACTTAGGTCTGGGACTAAGGTGTTTGTTGACTATTCCTCAGCTCTCCATTTGAGCCTAACATGAGCGTTGCTACCGGAAAATATAATCAGACTTACCCATCAGAGAGAAAATGCATAGATGGAGCAAACCCAGTGAGAAAGAACACAACCTAACGGAGGGACACTACCACCTAAGCACCTGGATTTTTCTGACAGCACTTAATAATCCATCAAACAAACAGGCTCACAAATGAGTAATGCCAGCTCTTGGCCCCTACCTTCCCACTCACCTGTCCATTCTGCATCCTCAACCCCCAAATACTAAGAAATAAAACTGGGAAAATATGTATTATTAAATCTGAAACTAACCATAATTAAAACTTTCTGGAGAGCAAGGAGCAAGGTCAAAACTTGCTTGAGCAAATACTCCCATCTTTCTCTTTTTTAAGATTTTAATTTTTTATTCATGAGAGACACAGAGAGAGAGGCAGAGACACAGGCAGAGGGAGAAGCAGGCTCCAGGCAGGGAGGCCGATGTGGGACTCGATCCCAGGACCCCAGGACTAGGCCCTGGGCTGAAGGCAGGCACTAAACCGTTGAGCCACCCAACGATCCCCAAATACTCCCATCTTTTGAGAGTAATCTATGCAGGTGAAGACTCTTCCCACAAACCAACTGAGAATACAATCTTTATTATTCCTTCATGGGAATGCTTCTGGATTATGAAATCATAAGGGATTTTTTAAAAGATCCCAGTATGATACCACAACCCTCCCTAAGTCAAGGCTCTACCGGAGTTCAATCTTTAAAGCAGGTACTTCAACAGAGTATTTGGAACTCAGCTCCCCAAAAGGACCTGACCTTTAGGCCCTACCTCTTGCTTCCTAAGATAACTTAATTACATGGCTAGATGCCAAAACTTGCATTTACCCCATGTACCTGAAACATTTCTTGCCCAACTCCACCATCCCAGATCCATGAGAAAAAAAGAAAGCATGGGAAATAGAAATAAGCCTATCAAACAAGAAAAAAATGATCAAGTGAAACCTAACAGCAAAAAAGTGAGCCTGTTTAGAACAGCCCCTCCCAACTTCCTGCTTTCCCCCTATAAAAGTGTTTGGCAGACTTGCCTCCAGTTTGGTCATAATGGGCTTGTTCCAGATGGCAACTGTCTCCCATTCCTGAATAAATCCATGTTTTAAAATACCTGGCAGTTTTTATTTTTAAGGTTAACAGAGGAAAAGCAATGAATGAACACAGAAGAATCAGAATCACCACATTTTACAACCATCTAGTAAATTAATGGATCTTGAGCAACGATCATGAATAGTGCTCCTAACGTCACCCACACAAGAAAGACAAGCAGACAGGATGTCCCTAATAAGCGAGGCACACCACTGGACCTACAAAGTACATCTGCCATGGAGGAGGGAAGAAAAAAATACTGAGTCATGTCAAGCTTCTAAATCTAACCACCAATGTAAGGCTTCCAAAGGAACATGTTAAATGATACAGGGGATAAGGACTAGGCCAAATCCAGACGGTGAGAATCTCCATGGGACAACTTGGTTTCAAGTACTCAATGTGAACATAAAAATAAAACTACAGTTGAGACGGAATGGAAAGGAACCCATAAACCCTCTATGAACCAAACGCACCTAATTTTGGATACAGATATGAACTGCAAGGGAAAAAATAACTTGAGCACTAGATACTGATGATACCTAATATCACTGTTAATATTGATGCAAATAATGGCACTAGATTATACAGGAGATGGACACCTGGGTGGCTTAGCGGTTTAGTGCCTGCCTTTGGCCCAGGGCGTGATCCTGGGGTCCTGGGACCAAGTCCCACATCGGGCTCACTGCATAGAGTCTGCTTCTTCCCCTGCCTATGTCTCTGCCTCTGTGTGTGTATGTGTGTGTGTGTGTGTGTGTGTGTGTGTGATGAATAAATAAATAAAATATTTAAAAAAAAAAAAAGACCGCTCATGAGTGGATAGCCACTGAAGCTGGCCTAGGGTGACATACAAGTGTCATCTGCAGGTGAGGAAAAGCCATTTCCCTCGACCCTTCTGAGCCCTTGGCTGAGATGCTCTTAATAAAAGAAAGATAAACAGGAGAGAAACAAAAGTTTATCACCAGTAAACTTCCATATACACGGGAGAGCACCAGGAGAATTGCTCAACGCCTAGAGAGGCCAGAGCCTCAATGGAGGCAGGTGGGGGGGTGGGGAGGAAGTTTAACAGGAAAAAAGGCAAACAAGGATAAGGCTTCTTGTGCAGATATAAGTCATCTTAAAGTCATCTTCAATTCGTCTTAAAAGACTTCTCTGTTGATAAGATTTTCCTGTGATTTAAAGCCACCCTTGGCACAAAGAGGAAGATAATTTTATAAAGGAAACCTACATTTGTAAAGATATCTCCCTCTTTGTGTATCTGTCCCTTACAGAAGAGTAACTTCCACTGTGTCTACAGAGCTTCTGTGACTGATGCTTCTCAAAAATACTCAGTTCAGGGGACGCCTGGGTGGTTCAGTGGTTGAGTGTCTGCCTTCGGCTCAGGGTGTGATCCTGGAGTCCTGGGATGGAGTCCCACATCAGGGTCCCTGCAGGGAGCCTACTTCTCCCTCTGCCTAGGTCTCTGTGTCTCTCTGTCTCTCATGAATAAATTAAAAAAAAAAAAATCTTAAAAAAAATACTCAGCTCAGGAAAACCCAGCTGGCTTAACTGGTAGACCATGAGACTCTTGGTCTCAGGCTTGTGAGTTCAGCCCCATATTGGGCATGGAGCCAATTTAAAAAAATTTTTTTTTCAATCAGCTCAAAAAAATCTGTATCCCAAAGAGGTATAATGTGGGATGGTATATTCTGCAACCCTTCCATCGTATCCTATGTCTGTATTTTTGAAGTGTTCTTAAAAAGCTACAGGGGCAAAGGGGGAAAAACAGTGTATGTAAGTATATGAAGCAGGGGCAGCTAGGTGGTTCAGTCAGTTAAGTGTCTGCCTTCGGGTCAGGTCATGAGTCCTGGGATAGAGCCCCACATTGGGCTCTCTCCTCTTGGAGAGCCTACTTCTCCCCTCTCCTCCCAGCTTGTGCACTCTCTCGCGCGCGCGCTCTCGCTCTTTCTCAGTTGTCAAGATTCTCTTGTGATTTAGGACTAGGCTTGTCTTCTTAGTACAAAGAGGGAGATTAAAAAAATAATTTTTTTTAAAAAAAGTGTATGAAGCAGTTGCTAGGAGCACAGAACTGTTGTCAGAGAAAAAACACCTCTTCTTGGCTCTCTGACCATCATCAGTGGGTGCCCTGGCAGAAGGAGGAGACAGGATAGAATGCAAAGAGCACTCACTGACTTAGCAATCAGAATGTTTTGCTCCAGAAATCAGGTGGGTCACCTACACGTCACCTGACCCTAAGTCCACCTATGCCCTCCTCTGCTTCCCTGTCCTTATCCATCGAAATACCTGCCTTGTCTACCTCTGAGGGATCCAAAAACAACTAAATGAGATATAACAGCTCAGTGTCCTAAAGCCAGCATCAAAATATGTATAAACTAAGATCACTCTCATTATACAGGAATCCTAGTAAGAGACCTATTCCATTCTTAATAGCAGGGGCTACTTTCACATAGGGCCTGGAAAACCCATTGCTCCCTTACAGGCAACAAAGGTAGAACAAGAACCCTTTTTTTTTTTTTTTTAAGAACAAAAAATCTTAAAACTGCTCATAAAAGCCAACTTTTCTAGACGGTTCCTTGGGTTTCACTTTTAAGCAGATTTTTTTAAGGTTTTTTTTTTTTTTAATGTATTAGACAAAGAGAGGGAGAAAGAGCACAAGCAGGGGCAGCAGCAGCAGCAGGAGAGGGAGAAGCAGACTCCCCACTGAGCAGGGAGCCCAACTTGGGGCTCGATTCCAGGACCCCGGGATCATGACCTGAGCTGAAGGTAGACGCTTAACCAACTGAGCTACCCAGGCGACCCACAGATTTTTGTTTTATAATTTAACCATTACAATGAATACAATTTTTAAAAAATGAGTCACCCACTTCCCTGCCATCTCAAAGAAAATGGATGAGAAGCATCACCTTTGTTTGCAACTCGGGGTCATCACTGTGGATACAACTGACCTACGGCTCCACACCCAAGAACAGGCAGGGTGTACACAGCAGGTCTTTCCTGCAGGTCTCCTGTCAGCTTCCTCATCTTCTTTGTCCCGTCTGGGTCTTGGTGGTTATTTGTGGCCTGCCCTGTCTGCTCCCAGCAGCCACTCCTCAGGCCCCTGGGTGAAGCAGAGGTGAGTGGTGCTTGGAACAGCCTTGGGACATAAATGCAAAGGCCTGGGACAGCCCTCCAACTATCAGCCCTGAGTCGAGGCACAAACTACATGGGGGAAAGCTCAAAGGGTTTTGTTGACTTCTTGCCTATCAGCTGAGTTCCGGCCTGAAGACTTAGACAAACACTTGCCTCCCTATAGCCCCTAAACCTGAGAAAAACTCAGCAAAAGTGACCTCAGGCCAAGGCCAGGTCACTGTCCGATGCCGGCAGCCACCTGGGGCCATTTCCGAGGTCACAGGTAGAAGACCTACCACCCAGTCACCCCTCCCCTCTCAGGGCAGGGGGACTAAGAGAACTCACATGGTAATATGAGGCCACCCCACTAACACACCAGCAGGCAGAGACCACATCTCTCCCCAGATAAGGCCCCAGACGCTGTGAGGAGGTAGCCTCTGCTGCTGTCTGCCCCATAAAGAGCCTCCATGCTCTTCCTCCCTACCCTCGGGGCTCTGAGCAGGAGGAGACTTGCTCCGTCCCCACCGCATCCCCATGGAAGTACACACAGGGGCCAAGCCTTCTGGGAGCTCACTGGCTGTTTCAATTTGAGTTAGTGTTGGCCTGCAAGAACACTGTGTTCTTGTTTCTGCGAGTCTTATAATCATTCCTCAATTCTCACAGGACTAAGATTTTCACTTCTTTGAAATCCAACCTCCAAAGCCTCACCCTAGCCTGCATCACTCTGCCTCTCCCCACTGGTAGCTGCCAGCAGTGCCCGGGGAAGGCCCTGCCCACGCTTTGGTTGGTAACACTGCACTGCCTAGAAACCACAGAGCCTTAAGCTTTTTACAAAATCCTAAGGCTGAATTTAGATCTTACACTACCTAAAATACAAAGCCCAACACGCAGCAGAAAACGAAGAGCACAAAATGGGAAGCTGCTTCATTAAATCAATCATTAAAGAAGAATTCATCCCACCTAACTCAGTAACTCTCTCACTAATCACTGAATACCCAAAACAGCACCTGAAAGTGATTTTGAACTCTAACAGATCCTTACTAGCTCCACCATGAAAAATCATTTGTAATGTCTCTCAATCAGCAGTGTGTCAACAGGCAAGTCTAGAAAAACAAGGGTATTTGTGTTGGATTTCAGGCCTCTTTTGCTGCCAGAAAAAAATTCAAGATTTACTTGTGGTTGAGCTCTAACATCATGGGCTGCCTGAGCTTCCCAGCACCAGGACTAAGTATGAGCCCTCGCATGTGTTCTCTTCAAGACACGAAGAAGAATGATCACCACGTGTGCTAGTCACCATGCTCATCTAGGCCACTGTGTCTCATTTTGTACTGGAATCACAAAGCTACTGACCTCGTCACAGCATGAAGGATCAAGCAGTCTCCAGGCAACCACCCACTCCCACCCTACACCAGATGTGTCTGCTACCAGTACTGATTCCACCCCAGACTGTCACCGTGCTCTCAGGCCTGCTGCACACCCTGCATATGGGAAAGCACCCCCACACCAGTGACTGACCTAGGGTCCTCAGCTTTGCCCACACCCCCTGGGAGATTCATAGACACCAGCTCTCAGCAGGGAGCCAGATGCATCTGCTGAGTAACAACAGAGAGAGCTCAGCCTCTGCCAAGGTCACCCAAGTCCCATCTGAGACCCCCTCCATGCAGTCTTCCTGCTGGTCAGTCTCCAGGAGCTCATCTAGAATGGGGTCTTACAAGGGGGATCCCTGGGTGGCTCAGCGGTTTAGCGCCTGCCTTCAGCCCAGGGCATGATCCTGGAGTCCCGGGATCGAGTCCCATGTCGGGTTCCCGGCATGGGGCCTGCTTCTCCCTCTGCCTGTGTCTCTGCCTCTCTCTCTCTCTCTCTCTCTCTCTGTGTGTGTGTCTCTCATGAATAAATAAATAAAATCTTAAAAATAAAAATAGAATGGGGTCTTACAAATGTGGATGGATGTTTAAGGTCTTAGACACCAGGGAAGCCACAACCACATTTGTGTGGGGACGGTAAAGAGTAGAAGGTGGCTTTCTCAAGGGCTCCTGGTCAATCTAAATATGCCATGCTGTTGCTGCTGTCAACACCCTCATCACTGCCAGCAGCCAAGGGACATCGTCACCTGAGCTCTACCAAAATGCACAGTCCCCAACCAGACTTCTTGTCCAAGGAGTTCTTAGCACATTTATAACTTGTCCCAGGCCAGGTTCAACCTGCATGCGTCTGAGACCCTGAAGTCAAAGTTCTCAAGGCAAGCCCTCCTGATAACAGGATGTGCCGTCATGGAGATGATCAGCCTTGGAAGTCGGAGCAGCCACAACAGAGTCTCCACTCTGTCCTTTGTGATTTGTGCCTTTGTGTGACCCCTGGCACACTCTCTAACCACCTGGCACTATGGGGCCTCTTTCTTAAAACGACGATGAAAATAACACACAACACCTGATTTGGCCAAAGGAGTAAAAATAATATTACACGTCAAGTTCTTGCAGCAGTTTCTGATAGTTTTCAAGTAGTTATTATTACGCTACTACTATTACTACATAACTACCAGTATTGCTGCTGCCACTGCCACCACCACCAAGTATGAGCTGCTGCTGAAACTGCTAATAGTACTATTACCACTGAGTATGAACTACTACTGTTGCTGTTACTACAGCGCATGAGGCTCTGCTGCTAGTAATACTACTGAGTATCAGGCTCTACTGCCCCTACTGCTAACAGCAGCAGTAATATTAGGAACAGTACTGCTGCTGCTAGGAACAATACTACTGAGTATGAGTCTCTATTACTCTTGCTGTTAGCAGTAGTAGTAATACTACTAGTAATAGCATGATTGCTACTACCAAGTATGAGACCTTCTGTTGCTGCTGGTACTTAGCAATACCACTACTGAAAATGAGAAACCGAGCAGCCTGGTGGCTCAGTGGTTTAGCGTCACCTTCAGCCCAGGGCCTGATCCTGGCGACCCGGGATTAAGTCCCTTATCAGGCTCCCTACATGGAGCCTGCTTCTGCCTCTGCCTGTGTCTCTGCACCACCCCCCCCAGCCCCCCATCGCCCCGTCTCTCTCATGAATAAATAAAATCTTAAAAAAAAAAAAAATGAGAAACCACCAGTGCCACTACTACCACGACCCCTGCCACTGCTACTACTGAGCATGAGATCCTACCACCACTGCTGCTACAAATACTAATACTACTGAGGATGAGCCCCCATTTTGCCAGGTACTCTGCTCCCCAGAAACCAACATCCTGAATGAGGCCAGCTTCTATCTCCCAGGACAATCACTATCTATCACTTGTTAGTGGACAGACTCTCTGGTTTTCTCCAGTGATACAGGGCAGGGATCACTTACCTACTGGCTGCCCTTCAAAACAACAGAGCCTTTTACCCCAGAGCTCCCATCCCACATACAAATCAACCTGCCCACCCATCTCACACCCAACAAAACCCACTCACCACCTTTCTCCACCTAAAAACCACTTTTCACAGCAACTGCAACTTCTCTCCCTATGACTCTCATACACTCACAGGACCATGCATGTCCCTAAGGCCATCCTCAAGTACCACAGAGAGCACAGCCACCCAGGTGGCATACTTCCAGCAGGCCTCAGCCCAGAACAGGTAGAGGCTCACTGGCCCTGTGCCCGGGATAACACTGTCTTACTGGAGGATCTTGACTAAGGCCCACCAGGATAATGGAGGTCACTGACCTCATGGCTTTCTGCCTTTGGGTTTCCATTGCACATCACCCTACAGTAGCTGCAATGTCATACTACCAAAGCCCCACCTTCCAACCAGCAATCCACCCCAATAACCAGGGACAGGAAACCAGAATGGGTGGGCCAGGAATCCTCCGGAATTCACGAGGCCAGAGATCCTCCACAGAGGGGGTTTTGGCTTGTAGTACATGTCCTACTGGAAAGGGGGCAGCCCAGAGAAACATGCGCTCTTGAGAGCTCTGGCCAGCTCCAGCCCAGACACAGGGCCCTGGGGCTCTGTTCCCCTGGAAGGTGAAAGGCAATAAAGCCTTCTGAAGAAAACACTTATCAGATTTCACCTGGTCAAATTAGCTATTATTTGCTAAGCATCTATAAAATGTTCTATATTATTCTGGGTTCTGACCCAAATTTACTTCCTCCAAACCAGAGGCACTTATTCCTTGAGGTTGCAGAGTCTTCTTTGGGTCAAGGATCACTCTTAGCATTTACAACATTTACTGCGCACCAACAATATCCTCACTCAGCATAAAACTTAATTTTCAGCACCACCCTTCCATACCACAGCCTTTTAATTCATTAGAAGAAAAACAGTAATCCCCCTGAGGTCCACTTAAGTATCTGCCCATTCTGACAATGAATACAACCACTGAGCTACACCATGTATCCTACATATGTTTTATCCTCAGACCCTATGCCTCTTTCCCCCAAAAGGGCTGCCTGCCTCAGTACCCATCCCCACACACTGAAATAAAACACACCACATAAGAAAGCTGTTACCTCAATTAGCGTAAAAATTCCCAAAACTAAATAGGATTTCCAGTAACACTTTATGATTGCTTTCGTTAAAGAAGGTTTCCGTGTGTCCGACTTCTCGGCTTTCTGAACTTCTTTATCCCAGTACCTGCAAGGAGAAAAACAAGGCACGGTGAGAAACAGACACCCGACCACAGGGCCAAACAGTGTAGGCAGCAGAGCCAGAGCTCGGGGTTGATTCCAGGGCACTCCATGGCTGCTCCATCAGCTCTGGCTAATTGTTTAAATGGCCCCTGAAAGATGTGTGATGCAGGATCTGAAGCACCAGAAAAACATGTCTTGAGGGGAAAAGTTCCAGTCTCAGGAAAGCAGTCGCTGCCAAGCTTTGGTGGATTTACTAGTGCCAAGAGCAGGCCAGGAAGGCAGACACAAGTACAGACAACCTCCTCCAGGGATCCCACCTCTGGGGACGGATCTTGGCATCCAGGGCCTTTGCCACTGGCAACCTCCACTCCACAAAAGCACAGGAAACACAGGGGTTTTTTTTTTTCCTCAGTCAGCAAAGTAGGCTAAGTTCGGGGACAGCCTGAGAGTAGGTGGGTAACAAACGGAGGTTCCAAGAGGGCCTGGGGGAGGCAAAACCCATCCAATCATCAGACACACACTTCAAAATTCTCATTTCTCCTTACCCTTTTCATTCCTGCCTGTGGCTTACCCTTGCAACTCTTCTCCCAGGTGCTTGGAGCGGTCTTCTGGAAGCACGGAATACATATCATCTTCTTCTAATCTCCGTTTGTGACCAATTTTAAACAAGGGGTTCAACCACCTGTTAAAAATTAAGAGAAAAGCGAAAAGTAACATATCCAAATTACACATCTGTCTAATTAGAATCCTACATTCCAGGGGTTTGTAGGGGGTTTGTTTTTAAAAAAACAAAGTGTAAAAAAAATAAAAAACCCACACAAAGTCTAAAAGACAAAATACCATATGATTTCACTTATATGTGGAATCTAAAAACACAACGAACAAACAAAAAGCGGAAACAGACCCATAAATACAAAGAACTGATGTTGCCAGAGGGAAGGGTCAGGGGATGTATGAAAAGGGGGGTTGGCAGTCCAGGCTTCCAGTTATGGGATGAAAGCCACAGCATCCAGAACAGAGTCAGTGGTTTTATAACAGTGGTGTGTGGTGACACAGAAAGCAGCCACATGCCACAGCAAAACCCACAGAGTTCTCGAAATACAATGTTGTATATCTGAAACTAACATGACATCGTATGACAATTATAGTTCAATTTTTTGGAAGTCTCCATTTTAAATGTAAAGATATATAGGTAGGACATACACACACAGTTCTATCCACTGAGATGCCCCAGGAAGCAGGGACATACAGCAGCAAAAAGCATCCCTGTGCTCAGATTTGGGAGGTTTTCAGGTTTTGTTTTGTCTTTTTACGATACACAGTTACAAAAATTGTTTTTCTTATGACGAGAACTTTTAAAAGCTACCCTCTTAGCAACTTTTAATTATGGAATACAGCATTACTGACTATAGTCACCATGTAGCCCAAGGCATCACTGGGACTTCCTGTCCCCTTCACCCAGATCTGGGAGTTTCAATAACTTTCTTCCCTAAAAGGAACCAGGTCTCCTAGAAGAAATGTCTGATTTGAGGTTGGGTCAGTTTAAGGATGCACCTGACAATTACCTTTACTGTAATTTAAATGCCTGACATAGGGCAGCCCCAGTGGCGCAGCAGTTTAGCGCTGCCTGCAGCCCAGGGCATGATCCTGAAGACCCTGGATCGAGTCTCACATCAGGCTCCCTGCATGGAGCCTGCTTCTCCCTCTGCCTGTGTCTCTGCCTGTCTCTCTCTCTCTCTCTCTCTCTCTCTCTCTCTCTCTCTGTCTCTATGAATAAATAAATAATCTTTTAAAAAAAATAAATAAGAATTTGCCTTATAAAAAATGAAATAAATAAAATAAAATAAAATAAAATAAAATAAAAGCCTGACATAATGCTTTTCATTGCTGAGGCATCCACTTCAAAGACCTCCATCTCAAACAGAGAAACCACCAGCCACTGGACAAAGCGCCAGGCCACCCACCGATGGTTAGCAGTCTTTCTTCTCTTCTTCTTTTAAGACCCAGTTGACCTAGATAACTGGCTATTTGACCACTTGCGTTTTCATTCCTGTGCTTTAGTTCCTTCTTATGCTTTAAATTCACCAATAAAAGGAGAACTTGTGAAACCCCAGGCACCCCCACCCTCGACTCTATGAAGACAGAACCCCAGATCCAGGTGTGTCCATGCACAGGTGTGCTCCCAGCCCCACTCCTCCCAGCTTTGACCTGGCCATGTGGCCCCCAGGCATGCCGGGCATGAGCTAGAACACATGAGTAATCAATCTTGTCTTTTCTAAAGTTCCCTAAAGGCTGTTGCTGAGATAAGTCCTGCAACCACATGAATCGCTAGGCCTGATCTGGCCACGGCACTGGCTGCAAAAAGCGAAATGCCTATGGGGCTGCACAAGTAGATGGGCTCAGGCGAGCAGTGCCCAAGGCATTCCTAGCAACAGCAGCTCTTCCGTAGGCTGACACAAACACAGAAGAGGCAGAGAAAAGTACAAGATGGGCCTGGAACATCTCACACCATAAAATAAGGAAGCGCTCAAGGAATCACAAGCATGTGTCCAAAGGATAGAGCAGACAGCTCAATGGGCTATCTCAGAAGTTTCTGGGAAACTTCTACCATCAAATAAATAAATGGCAATGAGTCACACTGTCCATTAAACGATCCTGCCACATAAATGAGAAAGAAGGAAAACTCTAGAATGCAAACAAATAATGCACTTAACCAATGAAGTTAAAACTCATGGGTGCAAGTTTGACATGGAGTATTTATATAATTTCAAATGATCTCTACAAATTACTAATAATGAAAAAAACTGGACAGAGTATCAAAAAAGCACTATACAAATCCACTATATGCTATGTAAATGACAATAATTAACATGCAGAGCCAGCCTAACATTGAACACCATTTCACTGATTTTGCCAGAGAAGAAATTTTTTTTTAAACTGATGTTATTCTCTTTTTAAGTTTTTTTTTTTTTTTTTAAAGATTTTATTTATTCATGAGAGACAGAGAGAGAGAGACAGGCAGGCAGAGAGGCAGAGACACAGGCAGAGGGAGAAGCAGGCTCCGTGCAGGGAGCCCAATGCAGGACTAGATCCCAGGAGCCCGGGATCATGATCTGAGCTGAAGGCAGACGCTCAACCACTGAGCCACCCAGGCATCCCACAGAGAGGAAATTTCTGATGTCAGAGGATAACCTGTGAAAATAGAGATCCTATTTCTCTTACTCACACTTTATCCCTAGCACTAACACCGGGTACAGAAGAGGCTCTAGGTTTTTGTTGAATCATAAAGGAAGCAAAAAGAGGGACGCCTGGGTGGCTCAGCAGTTAAGCAGTTAAGCAAATAGACTTTGCTTCAGCCCAGGGCGTGATCCTAGAGACCCGAAATCGAGGCCCGCATTGGGCTCCCTACATGGAGCCTGCTTCTCCCTCTGGGCCTGTGTCTCTGCCTCTCTCTCTCTCTGTCTCTCATGAATAAATAAATAAAATCTTAAAAAAAAAAAAAAAAAAGAAGCAGCAGCAGCAAAAAGAGAAACTGGGCTTAATATTTTTTTGCTCATCCTGGTAGCTCAGTACCTCTCTAAAAACCCCAACCCAGGAGCTGGAAAACTGGGATTCTAGTCCCAACAAAGGTACTGGGGACCCCGGAGTCCCGGACCACTCTTCACTCCATTCTCCAGGTCAGCATCCCCAGGACTGCTTGCAGATCACCCAGTAACTCTGTCTCAATTTCCTTCCCAGACAAAAGTATCAATCTGTGAGCTTTACCATCAAACAGGTTGGTAATAATATATGAGGACACTTAATGCATGGTTATTCCCCATAGAAAATTCTGAGGCAATTAGCAGTGGAACATACCCAGATGATGACACCTTGCCCTGAAAGGCCCTCTTTAAAATTGTTTGCAAAGGAAAAGATGCTCATCTTTACAGAAAAGGAAATCAAAACCACAGTGAGATAAAATCTCACATGTATTAGCATGGTGACAATCAAAAATAAATAAATAACAAGTGTGGCGAGAAATTGGCAGCCCTTGCACACAGCCAGTAGGGATGCAAAATAGTGTAGTCATGAAGGACAAATATTATGAACTCCCTGTACTGACCTCCGGCAAATGGGGAGAACACTTCCCAAGGCTGCTGAGGGCATCAGCTGAGGGTGCTCTGAATATTTCAAAAGACCCACCAGACAAATACCAGCCTTGACGATGACATAACTCTTAATCACATGTGGGCCCCCTTAAAAAAAAGCTCTAATAACTTAGATGAAATTACTCAATTAAGCAAACTTCTTTCACCCCCAGTTCTTGATTTATTAAAGACATTTGCAATCCCCTTCAGTGCCCAAATCCCAAAAAGCCAGGTTGAGCCCCATGGACACCAACAAGGGCCAAAGGTTTTCAGGGCAACGACGACTCACATCAACACTTGAGATCTCCATGACCAAACACAGAGCCTAGTACCTTATGGTTCCTGGGTACAGATGTCACATGTAAGAATCTATCATGCGCAAAGTTGGTACACCTACCCTGCAGGCGAGCTATCCTCAAAATGGATCACTGCCCCAGCTCCCTGTGTTCCCTCTACCAGCCTCCTCACTCCTCGCACCACCTCCTCTTCACCACCTTCTCTCTGTACTATGGACCTGCAGAGGCTTCTGACCTGACTTTGGGGCTTTCAGAGCTCATGGCTGGCCTCCTGTCTTCCTCCTCTCCTACCGGCTACTCTAACACCTCTTCATCATCATGGCCCTTATCCCCACACATCTTCCCACACCACCAGCACTAAGAAGACCATACATCCTTCACACTTGGATTAGGAGGACACTTTAACCCCATAAACAAAGATCTTCCTTCCAAGCTGCCACCAACAGTCTGGCCCCTGTCCCCAGTCCTCCATGAAACTCCCTGAAACTCCCTGCAATGACTGGTAAACTCCCCAATACCCTTGGCTCCTTGCTCTTAGCAGAGTCTGGCTGGACCTGGGGACACAACTTTCCTGCAGTCTCTGGGCAGCCTTTCAGTTTTCCAATTCTGTTTTCTAGCCTCCTAGCTGTGAACACACCTGACACTTCCAAAAGCCAGAGCATCCACTACCACTGCTGCAGCTAGAACATTCTCTGTCCCTATCATTCTTCAAACTTTAGCGGATCAGGCTCCTCACCCCCACCCCAACTCCCTGCATCACTGTGACTTCTACACTCAAAGCAAAGGGTACCCCAAATCTCAGCCACTCACATCCTTTTTCACATCTCTTCTGGCACCTGTCTCTCAATCTTCTGATCAAGGATAGATTTTGGGAGCTCCCCAACACTCACCGGTGGCTGTCATCTTCCACCTGCCCTCTTACTTACTCTGCAAGCCACTGACCGGAGTGCAGCCCTGCACTTTCCCTAGGGGACAGCTATCCATCCCCTGCCTCCCATTACCATGCCCATACCGATAGCCAAGCCTTTCCCACCAAACTCCAGATTCTTACAAGTTACGTGACTACTTGTCATCTCCTCTCAGATGCCAAGAGGCAGCTCCCTTTTAAGATCCACATTGGAATTCCTGATTTCCCTGCTAAAACTGATCTTCTCCATCTCTATAAATGTCAACCTCAGGGCAGCCCTCTGGGGGCCCTCTCCCTCCTTCAAAAGCTTTGTACTATTGCTCAATAGACTTTGCTTAACTTTACTTTAAAAAAAAGTCAAGGTCGAAGAGCCCACAGCTCAAACTAGAAACCCAGTAATCACTCGATGCTTCCCCCTTCTCCTCAGCCAACCCATCCACTAGTCCCACTGCTGTTACCTCATGATCCTATCTACCTGTTGGCACCTCTACTTCCCCCCATTAGATCTAAGAGCTACAACAGCCTGCTAACTGACCTGCCTGCTTGCACCCAGGGCTTCCTGGTCTTCCTACCAAAAAAAGCCAGAATGGTTTCTGAAAAACACAAGGCCATGTTGTTCTCCTGCAGCAGAATTACACCTGACCTCCTAATGGGTTATCAGGCATGACTGGGTCTCTCCCAGCTCACCAGCCCAAGCTCCAGCCCTGTCCGCATCTCAGCCATGCTGGCCTGCCGTAATTTCAAGTTCCCTTTGTGGGAACAGATGTTCTTCCCCATTGTCTCCACACTACACTTTCTCTCCGCCAGTTCCCCGCCAGTTCCCCGCCAGTTCCCAGTCACCTCCACGACAAGGCCTATCCTATCTGCCCTTAAGAGGCCAAACACACATGGATTCTCTAACGTATTTTCCTCTTCTGTCTTGACCCATTTGCTACAAACTATTTGTTGCAAGAAAAAAAATCCATTTATTTTGTGTCTCTCTTTGCTAGAACAAGAGCTCCATGAAGGCAAGATGAGGTCTTTCTCTCATGTTCCTCATGCATGGCACAGGATGGGTCACTGAAAATTCTGAATAAGTGGATAAATGGCTCTCCCCTGGTTGGAAAGAGGGGACAGAGAAGAGTCGTACAACTCTCTCCGAGCTCTTGTATGAAAGGGAATGTGCAGGTCAGTTGAAGGTTAGTAAATCATTCAGCAAATACCCTGGCTCCAAATCAAATAAGTCATTTATTGTTGAAAAGATATATTTTTAAAACCTTCTAGCTGTGGCTAATTATTAGTCATTTGATTAGTTTTCCTTGGAGATTCAGCCAACCTGTCACTGGAAGATCCTATGGCCCAGCCTGGGGAGTCCATCAGGGCCAAGTTGGGAGGAACAAGGAGTGGAGGGCGGTAGGGTGCTCAGGTTCAAGGAGACCCCAAGAGCAGGGCCTGGAGTGAGGGACAAATGAGAGAGACACGGATCTCATGGTAAGACCCACACTACCGTTTTTGAAGCCCCTTCCCCTAAAACCAGGAGTTCTTTTTTATTTTTAAAGATTTTATTTGTTCATGAGAGACACAGAGCAGAGGCAGAGACATAGTCAGAGGAAGAAGCACGTTCCTCACAGGGAACCCGATGCAGTGCTGGAACCCCAGACCCTGGGATCATGCCCAGAGCCGAAGGCGGACATTCAACCGCTGAGCCACCCAGGCATCCCAAAGCAGGAGTTCTTAAGCTCAGCACCACTGACACTTTGGGCTGGATGCTTCCTAGTCATACAAGCTGTCCTATGTGTTCTGGAATGGCTAGCAGCATCCCTGGACTCTATCCTCAAGATGCCAGTAACATCTCCTCACCCCACATTGTGACAACCAAAAATGTTACCAGACACTGCCTGGCTGGCAAAATTCCGAGTGAGAACCGCTGTCCTGAGCTTTTTGTCTTTGCAGAAACCATAAAATTTGACTTCAAATGTTGGTGCTGGCCCCAGAGAGTAGCCACAGGGCATTGGCAGCAGTCCCTTAGCCACAGAATCAAGGATATTGGTACAAACCCATTCTTATTTTTTTTTAATATAAATCTATTTCTATTATTTCATTGCTCCGATTGCCCTCCAGGAGCACACCGTCCAGGTCCAGTGAGTGAGGGATTTATGTTGAAGAATTACAGTATGACATGACAAGTGTGATCATGAGCTATGTAGAGGATGAACTTCTTGGCTTGTTTCAGGTCTCCATAGAGATTAGAGATCAATATCCCCATTCACCCATAACCAATCTCCAGTACAGCAGAGATTCTCTAAATGGGATCCCCAGACCAGCAGCATTAGCATCCTTGTTAGAAATGCAGACCTTCAGGCCTCATCCAGGACCCAGGGGTCAGAAACTCTATAGAGCTGGGCCCAGCATTCTGTACCTTACCAGATCTTCCAGGTGATGCAGTTACAGGCTCAAGTTTGAGAATGTGCCGTGCGCAGTGTGCTCCCGCTATAACAATCAAGAGGCTCTCCTCTGGTACTTATACCAATAGTCCCAATCCTGGCTAAATACCAAAATCCCAATCTTGGCCTTGAGAGTTTTTTTTTTTTTTTGAATGTTTATATTGTTCTTTTGCTTGAAGATGTTGGCAAACACCTGAAACAATTTCATTTTGAGGTTGGGTAAACAATAATGGAAAATTGGTTCAAATATATTTTCATTATAAAACATTTGTAACAAATGATTAGAATAATTAAGAGATCTAGCTAAAATAACAAAAATAAAGGTGATAAAAATTCTGTAGAGTTTTGTTAAGGTTCAAATTGTATCTCTTTCAGGGCAACTGATGTCTCTTAAAGTTTAGCAATTTTGTTCTGTTTTTAAAGATTATATTTATTTATTCATGAAAGACACATAGAAAGAGGCAGAGACATAGGTGGAGGGAGAAGCAGACTCCTGTGGGGAGCCTGATAGGGAATGGATCCTGGGACCCCAGGATAACAACCTGAGCCAAAGGCAGACAGTCAACCACTGAGCACCCAGGTACCCCAAGTTTAACAATTTTGTATTGAAAATGCTTGTTGTAAAAGGAATGACCTTGAGAGTTTTAAAACCAAGACCAACAGATATCAAAACCCCATCCAATGACTGAATCAGAGTAAGCCAAGATACAACCCAATTGGTTGGCCTTTTCAAAAGGCCCCCCAAGCCCTGCCCATTTTGGTCATTGACCAGGTCTTAGTAACCATTTGCATAATGAGTGGAAAGCTTGTGCACGTGGAGGGATCTCAAAGGAGGTTAGGGAGAGCTACCAGGAAAAAAACCTTTTGAATAAAATTCATAAGAATCATTTAGAGTCCAGGAGACAAGGTGAGAAAGAGGAATTTTTCAGAACAACAAATCCAGACACATAAAGACATGCTGCTTAGAACAGCAGGTTATAAACTGCAGGAAGTTTGGTATTGTAACAGGGTAACCAAAGGTCTTTCTTACATTCCTTTTTTTTTTTTTAAGATTTTATTTATTTATTCATGAGAGACACAGAGAGAGAGGCAGAGACACAGGCAGAGGAAGAAGCAGGCTCCATGCAGGGAACCTGACGTGGGACTCAATCCCGGGTCTCCAGGATCATGCCCTGGGCTGAAGGAGGCGCTAAACCGCTGAGCCACCAGAGCTGCATTTCAAATGAACCTTATCCTTTATCCCCTAAGAGGCAAACAGTTAAGTTTTCATGCCACTTTGTAGATGATGGGACTGAGCTTCCTGACTGGTAAGGAAACCAGTCAAGAATTGAATTTGAAAGAAACAATTAGAAAGTACAATAAGGGGAAACCTGGGTGGCTCAGCAGTTGAGCACCTGCCTTCGGCACAGGGAGTGATGCTGGAGCCCGATCGAGTCCCACATCTCAACTGGTGGTACTATGCTTCCTTGGCTAATATGATATGTCCCATGTCAGGCTTCCAGCATGGAGCCTGCTTCTCCCTCTGCCCATATCTCTGCCTCTCTCTCACTGTGTCTCTTATGAATAAATAAACAAAATATTTTTTAAAAAGTACAATAAGCCACATTCCTTCATGCAAGTAAACTTAATCCAATTTGCTCTCTGAGCCTTCTTCTCTAGTTAAAACAAATCTCACCTTCCTTTGCTTGGTCCTAACTCTGGGACTGCCACTCCAGCATAAAGATAAGCCACATGATCAGAAATCATAGTTTTTTTGTATTTTCGGTTTTTCTAAGATTTTACTTATTTATTCGAGCAACAGCAAGCGAGCACACATAGGGTGAGGAAGTAGCTGAGGCGGAGGGAGAAGCAGGCTCAATTCCAGGACCCTGAGATCATGACCTGAGCTGAGGGCAGACACTCAGCTGACTGAGCTACCCAAATGCCCCAGAAATCAGTTTAAAATTCAACATCCTGGGACGCCTGGGTGGCTCAGCGGTTGAGTGTCTGCCTTCGGCTCAGGACGTGATCCTAGAGACCCGGGATTGAGTCCCACATATGGCTCCCTGCGTGGAGCCTGCTTCTCCCTCTACCTGTATCTCTGCCTTTCTCATTCTCTCTCTCTCATGGATGGGTAAATAAAATCTTAATTAATTAATTAATAATTCAGCATCCTATTACTAATTTACTCTATCAAAACACACAAAAAAAGCATTGCAAATCAAACTATCCTTTTAAAAAAAAACTTAAATATCCATATTTAATATAAACTGAAGCATCTATCAGGTTTATTCTTAAATTCTTTAAAATTCTTTAAAATTAAAATTTAAATTATATTTAAATTAATATATACTATTAAATTCTATAATTTACTAAATATCTTAAAAAAACTACATCCATGAGCAACTTTGCTTACCACCAAAACACACTAAATTCAAGATACTAAAAGGGTATCTTATTTTATCATCATCACATACTAGTAACAGCTATGAAAAGTGGGGGGCGGGGGAACATAGAGAAAAGTTCTAAAATTTCTATACAGATAGTTTTACAAAGTCAGAAAGTCCAACTCAAAGGTACTAATGGCAAGTGAGAAGATGTGTAATGGACCAAAATCAACTGCATTACTGTATTCTAATGACCCTGTGGAGGAGGGTGGCTTCTGATGATACATTACTTAATATACTAACTTCAAACAGTAAGTGGTCAAAAGGTTTTTAGAAATTAGTAATTAATTTTAATCTGGTAGACACCATCTTAGCCAAGTGATAAAAGTTAGCAGCACCAGTAATGAGACAAGTGGGCATCGTGTGCAAAGGATTGCACTAAGCAAGCATTCACGTCTTGATATTCCTACCATGAAGAAACATCAGGCAAACTCGAACATTCTATACAGTAATCATCTACATATTCTTTAAAAATGTCAGTGATAGGGATGCCTGGGTGGCTCAACTGGTTAAGTGACTACCTTCAGCTCAGGTCATGATCCCAGGGTCCTGGGATCCAGCCTCGTGTCTGCTCCCTGCTCAGCGAGGGAACCTGGGTCTCTCTCTCTCTGCCTGTGTTCTCTGTGTCAAATAAATAATAAAATCTTTAAAAATATATATCAAGACATGAGAGATTACAGAGCTGTTCTATATAAAAACATGCTGAGGAGATATGAAAACTAAATACAATGCATTTTCCTGAGCCTAAAATGGGTAATATAAGCAAACTGGTTATGCTGAGAATTAGACGGTAATAATGTATCAACGTTAATTTCTGAATTTTGATTCAATACCCTGGTAATGCAAGAAAATGTTATTTTTAGGAAATACAGGCTGAAATGTTCAGAGGGTAATGGAGCATCATGTCTTCCATCTGCTTTCAAACAGTTCAGATAAAAAGGATAATAGGATAATAATAGGACAGAATGACAAATATGGTTAAAATCTCATGTTAGGGAATATGGATGAAGAATATGTGAGTTCTGTGTACCATTCTTGAGAGTTTTCTGTCAAAAAATAATTTCAAAGTTAAAAGTTAAAAGAAAGTACCAGGGGGCGCCTGGGTGGCTGAGTCAGTTAAGCATCACTCTTGATTTTGGCTCAGGTCATGATCTCAGGGTCCTGGGATCTAGCCCCACATCAGGCTCCAGAGACCAGCCCAGAGTCTGCTTGTCCTTCTCCCTCTGCTCCTACATGCGCGCACACACACAAACACACATGCGCGCACACACACACACTCTTTCTAATAAATAAAATCTTCTTTTTAAAAAAAGAAAAAAAAAAAGAGTACCAGATTTTAAAAACATTTCAAAGACAATCAAAGCTCTATGCCCACAGCTAACTTCATACTCATCAGTGAAAAGATGAAAGCTTTAACTCTAAGATCAGGAACAAGACAAGGATGCCCACTCTCATGACTCATATTCACAGTATTGGAAGTCCTAGCCAGAGCAGTTAATCCAGAAAAAAGAAAAGGCATCCAAATTGGAAAGGAAGAAGTAAAACTTTCACTATTTGCAGATGACATAACACTGTATGTAGAAAACCCTGAAGACTCCACCAAAACCCTGTTAGGATAAATGAATTTAGTAAAGCTTCAGGAAACAAAAATCAATATACACAAAACTGCTGTTTCTATACATGAACAACAAGCTAGCAGAAAGAAATTTAAAAAACAATCCCATTTACAATTGCATCAAGAAGAATAAAATACCTAGGAATAAACTTAAAAAGGTGAAAAGACCTGCACTCTGAAAACTGTAAGACACTGATGAGTGAAGACATGAATAAATGGAAGAATGAATTAAAAGAATCCTGTTAATATAGCCATACTACCCAAAGCAATCTATAGATTTAATGCAATCCCTATCAAAATTCTAATGGTGTTTTTCACAGAAATGCCACAAAGAACTAAAAAATCTGGGCAGAACCACAGAAGCCTAACAGCCAAAGCCATTTTAAGAAAGAACAAAAGTGGTGACATCACTCTCAAATTTCAAAATGTATTACAAAGCTATAGTAATTCAAACTGTATGGTACTGGCATAAAAACAGACACATAGATCAAATCAAGAGAACAGAGAACCCAGAAATAAACCCACAGACATGTAGTCAATTAATTTATGACAAAGGAGACAAGAACAGACAATCGGGAGAAGATCTCTACAACAAATGGCATTGGGAAAACTAGACAGCTGCAGGAAGAAGCAAAGTATAAGAACCATCTTATACCATATACAAAAAATAATTCAAAAGGATTAAAGATTTGACTATAAGACCTGAAACTATAAAACTCCTAGAAGGGGGGGATCTAGGTGGCTCAGTAAGCTAGGCACCTGCCTTGACTTGATCTCAGAGTCCTGAGATCGACCTCCTGTGTTGGGTTCTCTGCTCGGCAGAGAGTCTGCTTCTCCCTCTCCCTCTGACCCTCCTCCTCATGAATCATGATCGTGTGTTCTCTGTCTCAAATAAATAAACTAATTCTTTAAAATATATAAAAAATAAAACTAGAAGAAAACAAAGGTGGTAAGATTCTTGATGTTGGTCTTGGCCATATTTTGGACTTGACACCATAAAGCAAAGGCAACAAAAGCAAAAATAAACAAGTGGAACCATATAAACCCCTTCCTTGTTCCCTTTAGTTTAGCTTCTTTTGCAACAACATGCATGGATAGACCTAGAAGATACTATGCTAAAATAAGACAGAGAAAAATAAATACCGTAGGATTTCACTTATATGTGGAATCTAAAACACAAACAGATAACACAAAACAGACTCACACCTACAGAAAACAACCTAGTTGCTGCCAGACTGGCAGGGATGAGGGGGTGGGCAAA
Organism: Vulpes lagopus; assembly: GCF_018345385.1. Classification (NCBI taxonomy): domain Eukaryota; kingdom Metazoa; phylum Chordata; class Mammalia; order Carnivora; family Canidae; genus Vulpes; species Vulpes lagopus. The sequence goes on along the minus strand of NC_054839.1, from coordinate 15,572,693 downwards.
ACGGGGGAAGGGGATAAAAAAGGTATAAACTTCCAGTTATAGGGATCCCTGGGTGGCGCAGCGGTTTGGCGCCTGCCTTTGGCCCAGGGCGCGATCCTGGAGACCCGGGATCGAATCCCACATCAGGCTCCCGGTGCATGGAGCCTGCTTCTCCCTCCGCCTGTGTCTCTGCCTCTCTCTCTCTCTCTCTGTGACTATCATAAATAAATAAAAAAATAAAAAATAAATAAATAAATAAACTTCCAGTTATAAAATAAGATGCAGGGACATAATATACAGCATAGGAGATATAGTTAAAGATATGTAACAACTGTAACAGATGGTAACTAGATTTCTCTTGGTCACTTGGATAAATCTTAGTCACTTGGATTACCTTCTTATGTGCATAAATACTGACTCACCATGCTGTACACCTGAAACTAGTATTATTGTATGTCAACTACATTTCAATAAAGAAAACACTTCTGCACAGCAAGGGAAGTCAAAAATTGAAAAGGCAACCTACAGAATGAGAGAAAGTATTTGTCAATCATCTATCTGATAAGGGATTAACATCCAAAATATATTAAGAACTCCTACAACTCAACAGGAAAAAAAAATCTGATTCAAGAATGAGCAGTGAATCTGAACAGACATTTTTCTACTAAAGACTTACAGATAGCCAGTAAGTACATGAAAATATGCTGAACATTATTAATCAGGGAAACGCAAATCAAAACCACAATGAGGTATCACCTCCCGACTGTTAACATGGCTGTTATCAAAAAGACGAGAAATTACAAGCATTAGAGAGTATGTGGAAAAAAGAGGAATCCTCATATATAATCGGTAGGTAGGTAAACTGGTACAGCCACTATAGAAAAAGAGGATCGTCAAGAAATTAAAAATAGAATTACCATATAGTCCTGCAATCCTACTTCTGGTATGTATCCAAAGGAAATGGAATCATTATCTCAAAATAATATCTGTACTTCATGTTCACCACAATATTCATAATAGACAAGGTATATGTGTATGTATATGTGTGTGCTCTGTATACACACACAGTATGAAATACTATTTGATCTTTAAGAAAGGAAATCCTATTATTTGTGACAACATGGATGAATGTGGAGGGTGTTATGCTACAAGAAATAAGTCAGAGAGAGACAGACAAATACCACATGGTATCACTGGTATGTGGAATCTAAAACAAAAAGTCAACGCCATCTAAATGAAAGCAAAGAGTGGTTGCCAGGGGTAGGAGGAATAAGGAGAGACCGATAAAATGGCACGTACTTTCAGCTATGAAATGAGTAAACACTGGGCTCTAATTTGTAATATGGTGACTATAGTTGCTAACACTGTTCCATATTATTCAAATTCGCTAGGAGAGACCTCAATTGTTCTCACAAAAAAAGGGGGAAAGGGAACAGAAGATGATGATCGATGTGTTAATGAACTAGACGGTGGGGGAATCTTCTTACAACATATACCTATATCAAATCATCACACTGTCCTCTGTAAATACCTTACCATCTTGTTAATCATGCCTCAAAACTGAGCAAAAAAAAAGAGAGAGAGAGAGAGAGAGAGAGAGAGAGAGAAACTTTGGCTGGCAATTGTACTCCCCTTCCTGGACTAAGTCCTGGTTCCTCTAAATCCCTGGAATTTTACAAGTAACAAGAGTGTGGGCTCTGATGGTTTGTGCTAACAAGGGTGATTCATCGTGGTCCCCAGAGAGTCTATGCTAACAGATGACTCAGAATGGAGGTTCCAAAGACAAACCATGTGACTGATCAGAGGGTTGGGCATTTACATGACCTGACACCAGCCCAACCTCTGTGTGAGGAGGCTAGAGATTGAAATCAATTGCATCCTCAGTGATTCTATTGATGACGCCTACATAATAAAACCACAATGGAAACTCTGGACACCAAAGTTTGGGGGAGATTTCTTGGGTGAAGACCACATCCTTCACCTGTGAGAGTTAGATGAACTCCAGATAGTTGGGGCCATAACCCTGTGAAGGGGGAGCTCGCCCCAGTGCTCAAGACCAGGCACTCATATCAAGACACTATCTCCTTTGCTTGGCCTGGACGTTAGCTCACCACAGGCTCCCCTGCTCTGACCACCCCTTTTCTCCTATGGCCACCCCATCCTCACCAAATACAAAACTTAGTCCCAGACCTGGTACCCACCAGCCTGTCATTTTGAACACTTCTGCCAGCACTGAATCAAAAGACCAGAAATGTCTTAAAAGTTCCCTCCCCTTCCATTGTGACCACATGCTCTAACTCTAGGACAGAATTCTCATTTAATCTGCAATGACGCCTGAGTGGCTTAGCGATTGAGCGTCTGTCTGCCTTCAGCTCAGGGTGTGATCCTGGAGTCCCCGGATCGAGTCCCACATCAGGCTCTCTGTGTGGAGCCTGCTTCTCTCTGTGTGTCTCTCATGCATAAATAAATAAAATCTTTAAAAAATAATAATCATCATCTGCAATGAAACCACCTGAGAAGCTCATCAACAATAAACCCAGGCGCTACTCATTGGGGTTCTATTTCTAAAGACTGAGAATCTGCCCTGAGAGAATTTGAGCTGTTTAAAATAAGCTCTCTTCATGGGTTTGGTCTGGAGTAGCATGAAGAATTAATTATGCTTCCACACAAGACAGTCATACAAAGGTAGGTGGTAAATGATTCCTTGATCATAGGGACTTACAGAACACATCCTGGAAAATCTGGTGCTAAAGCCTATGAATCCCAGAGAGAAAACCTGGCCTAAAATGTCAAGTCAGTTAAATAATTGAACTAGGACCCAAATCCCAGGTTTCTAGGTACCTGACCTGAGGAAACCTGGAAAGGATAGATCAAATATCCCTTCTTCCCCCTACTCATGTACTGCAAACACTGTCTCTCTCAAATAAATAAAATCTTAAAAAAAGAAAAACCAACTGAGGAATACATACTTAAACCTAGAAAGCCAGAGTATCCTTTGCCGCAAAATTTAATTTTTGACAATTTACTCCATAGAATCAAGCTTTAAAGCTTATAAGAGAAGGCAGGCCAGCACTTTCTCTCCCCAGTGCCAAGGCAGAGAAGGTACTGGACATGTCTTTTTGAGAAGAATGATTATATGGTTCAGAAGTAAAGAATCCAAAAAATTCGATGATTAAAATCCTACTTTAAAATGTAGCCAAATTGTAACTGCTCAAAAACAGATAAATTGGGATCCCTGGGTGGCGCAGTGGTTTAGCGCCTGTCTTTGGCCCAGGGCGCGATCCTGGTGACCCGGGATCGAATCCCACATCGGGCTCCCGGTGCATGGAGCCTGCTTCTCCCTCTGCCTGTGTCTCTGCCTCTCTCTCTCTGTGTGTGACTATCATAAATAAATAAAAATTTAAAAAAAAAATTTATAAAAAAAAACAGATAAATTACTAAAACACATTAACATGATGGAACATTTTAGAGATGTTTTAAGACATAGGACTGGTGTTACTTAAAGGTGTATTTATCTTAAATACTGCATTCTAAAAACAGACTGTGAAACTGTTAAAGTATGCACACTCATAAAATATAGGACAAAGCAGGGACACCTGGTTGGCTCAACCAGTAGAGCATGCAACTCTAATCATGAGATTGTGAGTTCGAGCCCCACATTGGTTGTAGAGATTATTTACAAATAAAATAAAAAGTAAAAGAAACATATACCTGTTAAGATTTAAAAGATATAGCCGAGGGAGTTTGAAAGCAACTTTTAGTTCCTTTTGAGGAAAGGTAAGAGCTTGTGATTAGGACAGGATATGGGGAGAGTGAGAAAGGAAAGTTGGCAAAATCTCATTCTAGAACTTGGGTGGTGGTTACAAGGGGCTTATAACAATTCCCTAATGTTTGTCTTTATCTTGTGTAATATTCTGTGCCTGTTTTATGAAATAAAGATTAAAAACTGTGGCGTTGGGGCACCTGGGTGGCTCAGTGGTTGAGTCTGCCTTTGCCTCAGGTTGTGATTCTGGGGTCCTGGGATTGAGTCCCACATCAGGCTCCCCATAAGGAGCCTGCTTCTCCTTCTGCCTATATCTGTACCTATCTCTCATGAATAAATAAAATCTTTTAAAAAAATCATATTGACCATTTCCTAGAAATTTTTGTGAAAAATCACATAACAAATGTATCCAGTGACCTAGTAACAAAAGTAGGTTTTGCTACCCTCTCTTAAGAGGAAAAAATATATATATAGATTCAATTGGTAGGACTGCCAAAACCAAATACCAAAGACAAGAGGACTTAAACAACAAAAATTTACTTTCACAATTCTGGAGGCTAGAAGTCCAAGATCAAGGTGTTGGCAGCATTGGTTTCCTAAGGCCTCTATCCCTGGCTTGCAGATGGCACTTCCTGTGTCCTCACATGGCCTTTCCTCTGTGTGCGTGCCCCCTGGTCTATGGGAGTCCAAATTTTCTCTTCTTCTGGCCTATCAGACGAGATTAGGGCCCATCCTGAGGTCTTCATTTTAATCACTCCTTTAAAGGCTGTATCTCTAAATACAGTGGGTATTAGGCGCTGGGGTTCCTACATGAGTTTTGGGGACACACAATCAGCCCTAACACTATTGGTCACCCATCACACACTTTTTTCCAAAAAAAAAAAAAAAAAAAAAAAAAAAGGCACAAACATCCAGGACAGGAGTAACAGAGTTGGGGTAAGACTGGCCATGAGCTAAAAACAGGTACTCAAGGGTTCATGATACTGTTCCCTCTAATGCCGTATATGCTGATCACTCTCCATCATAAAAGATAAGGAGACAGGAAAGAAGGGAGGCAGAGAGACAAGAGGAAAATCCACATTTATTTAGGTCTTAGAGGTTGGTTATTTTCTCCATGAAAGTGAGCTATCCAACAATTAAATAGGTGTCATTCATGGTTATGACAAACTTTTGTTCCAAGCAGACTTTTTAAATAATTAAATTAGGGGCACCTGGTGGCTGAGTCGGTTAAGCATCTGCATCTTGATTTCGGCTCAGGTCGTGATCTCAGCTAAGGTCATGAAGTGGAGTCCCTCATTGGGCTCCACCCTCAGTGGAGATTCTCTCTCCCTCTGCCCCTCCCCACCCTCATGTGCATGCACTTCTTCTAAAAAAAATTTTAATTGATAGTGATTTAAGTACTGGAAAAGGAACGGTGGAAGGAAAGATGGGCATCAATTGATCACTGAACCATACCCACAGCTTAGCTCACCTAGTCCACTCCTTGGCCCATTTGTGAGTCTGACCCTCCCCCCTCCTCCCCTTATCCAAACCCTATTTCCTAGACCCCCTTTACAGCTAGGTGAGACCATGTGGCACACAAGAGGAAGAGATGCAAGTCACTTACAGGGCTCAGGCCTTTGAACTATGTGCACACCTCTTCACACTCTCCCTCTTCCCATCCTCCAAACCTGGATGAGGTAGCAACCCAACTTTAACCAACAGGAGTCTGGCCTAGGTCCATGCATACACATCACCGGGGATCTGTTAAAATGCAAGTTCAGATTCACCAAGTCTGGGGTGGGGCCTAAGACTCTGAATTTCTCCGAAGCACCAGGTGATGGCCAGGCCACTAGTCTGCAGACCACACTTCCAGTAGCAAGGCTTGAGGCTGAGCCTTCCACCAGAGGTTCTCCTTTCAGCTGCCTCAGTAGTAGTGATCACAGGATGCGTAGCAGAAGACGCAGCAGAAAAGACTCAACCAGAAATAGCCAGCTGGCCTGCTGCTCTTGACCTGTAACACAGGTCAACCCAGATCTATGATTAACTCCAGTCCAGCTAGTAATGTATGCCGAGACAGCTGCAGACAGATGACATTAGTGTGTGCAATGTGATACAGGCTGGCTGGCTTCTATCAACAACAGTATCTGCCACCCTGAGTCAGAGGACAGGGCTGTCAACAGTGGGATCTGTGAAGGCGGTCATTGTGACTGCACGGAAACTGCAGCTGCTGGCATGAGGTGGGAGAGGACAAGAAGGTCACACGGCCTCCACCAGCCACGCAGCTCTTGCGCAGACAGGAGCCCATGCAGGAGGCTGTTTACTCCTGGAGGCCCCAGCGATGATCAACAGAAGGTTTGTCCATAAAACCTCGGCAAATATTTGTATCACCTTAGCCCTCAGCATCCTAGCAGTTGAGTGTTTATAAAACCTGCACGCAAACATTACTGTGCTTGTCCAAAGTTTGCAGGAAGCAGAAAAAAACTTGGCAGTAACTCCCAAGGATACTCTGAGACACTCTGGTTTCCAGGGGGACTTTCTCCGGTTTAAGTTCAAGCTTAGTTAACTTTAGCTTCCTTCTCTATTTATATAGCAGACAGGGGCCTAAGAGAAGCAGAGCAGTCCCCTGGCTCAGCTGGCTGGCTCGCTCAGCTTCACATCAACCTGTAGGACAGGAACAGGACACCCTCTGCCCTAGATCTGTAGTCAGTAAAAGCCTGGAAAACATGCTGCACAGCCAAGAAGCTCCCACCCACCCAAGAACTCTAAGTAAGCTCTGCCCAATAAGAAAAACCCATTTGAATCTGAATTCCTGAGAAATCTAGATTACTGACTGTACTCCAAGAGCACAGGTTGGTCAACCTCAAGTACACAGCTGAGGCAACTTCCTTGGGGAAGTGCTCCTAGAGCCCAGCTGAAAATGTCGATAGCAGGGCACACCGGGTACTGGCAGTCAAGTACAGCACTTAGGAAGCTATCACTCCATGCACCCAAGATAAAACTTTCACAGACGAGGAAAACAAAAACAGCCCTCCCCAGCCTAGCCTCTCTTGAAATTACCACAAATTTCATAAGCAAACACGAGCTCTAGAGCAATCCTCTCTACTCTGAGTGGTCAAGAAGACCCACAGGGTTATAAGTGCTTTTCTACCTTTTGCTGTTTCCTCCAAAGCACCTAGTGTAAAGTGTGTCCTGGGCAAACCTAACTGTCTTCTAGGGGCACCTGGGTGTCACAGTCAGCTAAGCATCTGCCTTCGATTCAGGTCATGACCTCAGGGTCCTGAGATGGAGCCCCCAGTGGGGCTCCCTCTGCTTCTCCCTGTGCCCCTCCTCTCTACTGTGCTCTCTCTCAAAATCTTAGAAAAAAAAAAAAAACCTCAACACCTTCTACTTAACACAGAAACAACTCAAATGTGTGACCTCATTTATTTTACATCTTCAAGGAAGACAAGGAAAACATATTTAGCCGAAAAAAAACTCAGGAAGAAGCATCTACTTCAATCAGTTTTGTTTTGTTTTTAATCCTAACCAACTCAAAAGCAATTTATTTGAAACAAGTTCCCTTATTTGGAATCTCCCCCCAAAATTTCCAAGCCTCTTTCCTCCCTAAAGTCTCCAAATAGCATGTGGTGTTATAGTTTTTAGACATTTTCTTTTCCTGGTGATTCTTTCAGCTTTGATGATCTCTAGCCTCCCACCAAGTAAGAGCAAATTTCAGGGGCAGCGCCACACTGCCCAGCAGCACCATGGCTAGGGCCGCTGGGCTCAGGTGTGAAATCCTGAATCATGTCTCCCATTATCACTTTCTTTGGTGTCTGCTCCCTTCTCTTGGGGTCACGAGTCTCCTATCGGACAAAGTCATGCATGCCTTCAATTCCCCAGAGATAATCACTGAAAATACAAAAAATTAAAACTAAACAACACGTCCACAGAGGTAGTATTTGGTGCATGTCCTTCTGTTCCACTGAGTAAGCTAAGGACCTAATAAGACTTTGGTTTAGCACCATGAACCCTCTTGCTCTCTAGACTGCCTCCTCTCTGGCTGACTCCAGGGTTTTTTCTTTTTTCTAAGATTTGAGAGAGAGCGCGCGCAGCACAGGAGAGGCAGAGGGGGAAGAAGAAAGGATTTCAGACTCCACACTGAGCATGAATCCATCCCGGGGCTCGATCTCACAACCCTGAGATCATGACGTGAGCCAAGACAAGAGTCAGAAGCTGAACTGAGCCACCCAGATGCCCGTGGGTTTTCCTAACAAACCTGCTTCAGCTATTATTTCTGCCCAAACTCCCTTCTCTGTCTTGGCCATCAGATTTCTCTCTAGAGCATCATCCAGCAAAGCAATGAATTAATATCTAAGTCCCTACTCGAACATTCTGATGGAATTTTCAGCCCCTTGTATGGTTGCCATAAAATCCAAAATTATTTTTTGGGAAACGGTATGAGGAGTGCGGGACAAGGGCAGGTGGTTGCACAGCTATGATTTTACTTCAAGTAGATTCAATAACAAAGTTAGTCGAGCCTCCTTTTTAATTCTTATAATGCCACCACCCTAAATTCTTAGGTGAAAAGGCAAAGGGTTAATAATAAGCACTGATTTGACTTCATATTTCTGGTAATTATCCACAAGTTAATAACAACAGCTGCTTAAAGTCCACAAATAAAACATACAAGGTCCTCGCAGCCCAGAGGCAGAAGTGAAGGTGTGACCAAAAATATCCTCCATGCTCTGGCTGGCTCTGAACTTGAAGCCGCTCTTCCACAACAAACCAATCCTTCTTTGGGACCATGCCTTCCACTCTTTTCTAGGCACCTTTGCAAAGCTCTGATTCCAGACCTCCATTATGCCATTTTTGGCCACATCCTGACAAGCAAAAAGAATAGTGCCAAAAAAAATAGGAGACCAGCACACCATATTTTATACAAAATACAGAGAACTGTGGTCCAAAACGATAACACCAAATTATATTTTTTTAAGTTTTTATTTATTTATTCATGAGAGACACAGAAAGAGAGAGAGGCAGAGACACAGGCATAGGGAGAAGTAGGCTCCATGGCGTGGGACTCCACCCCGGGTCCCCAGGATCAGGCCCGGGGCCGAAGGCGGCGCTAAACCGCTGAGCCACCCGGGCTGCCCGATAACACCAATTTAAAATGTAAGAACCCCTCTGCCTATTATTCAGAGTTAAGGGGGGGAAAGTTAATTATAAATCCTATGCTTTTCTACTTGGCTATACTATGTCCACGGTATTCCAGCTAAACCAGTTCATTCTTTGAAGCATTAGGTCAATTACAAACACACCATCCCTAGCTGCGTATTCAGAAAGAACAAAAACATCCTTTGAAAAGCCTCTGTACATGGTCTATTAAAGGGCTCATTCAGTAGGACGTGGAAGAGAGAAAGCTCTATCGGGAATTTCAGGACACGCTAAAATAGCTTTCTTCATCATCTTAGGATCTTCTCCCATTCACTTTGAAAAATGTTTCCTATAAACACAGAAAGTCAGTGGCGGGGGGCAAAGAGCAACTGAAAACAACACAAGAGACTGCAGGGAATACCTTGTAGACATGCTTTGCAGATGGGCTATCACCCCTGGCTCCGGTCTGTCCTGTCTCTCCAGTCCTATACCAACTCCTCTAGCAAGCTCCTCATCCCTCCATGAAGGTCACCTGCACTTCATCATAAGGAAGGAAAGGTGGCAGACAGACCACTCCCCCTCACACACATCCTGCAGCTGTCAAGAACAGTGAGTACCCAACTGTGTAACCCAAGAGCAGGAGATGCCGCTCCTTCTCCTCCTCCCTCCAAAGAGGCCAGAGCCATATGGCATCTTCGTTCTTCATCCCCATGGAAGCAACCCTCATATTCTCTCCAAGTACACCATGTGTACAATGCCTTTATTAATTAAAACTTTAAAAAAAAAAAAAGAGGCAACTCACCTTTTTTTTTTTTTAACCAGGATTCTCAACAAGACTGTAGGAAACAGGAGTGTTAACATTCACTAGTTGAAATGAAGTCATTAGTGCTAGCCCGCCATGTGACAAGCACTTTTCTAGATTATAACCCAGAGGGAGCATCTTCTATGGAGCTCACATTCAGGAAGGGAAGCAGAAGACAACACACTAAGACAGGTTAACAGTGATAACTATCAGATAGAAAATGAAAACAGGGAGGCCTCAACAGTGGTTGAGCATCTGCCTTTGGCTCAGGGCATGATCCTAGATCGAGTCCCGCATTGGGTTCCTTGCAAGGAGCCTGCTTCTCCCTCTGCCTGTATCCCTGCATCTCTCATGAATCAATAAATCTTGAAAGAAAAAAAAAGAAAAGAAAAGAAAGAAAATGAAAAGAGAGATGTGGCGAGCATGGGGGTGGCTCCTCTAGCTGGAGTGATAAGGCAGGGCTCTCAGAGGCAGCCAGACGTGGACCGCCTGGAAGGAAGCCGGATGCACATGTTCCAAGCAAGAAGTCAGCAAGTGAGAAGCCCTAAGGTCTAAGGCACTTACAGAAAAACTCTGAAACTCTAAGCATTTGCCTCTAATTGAGCCAAGATCATGAAAAAACGTCATCTAGGGAATGAATCAAGGAATCTGGGAGAGGATAGCTGGGCTTTAGGATTTTTCCCATCTACCCAGAGTTACTACTAGCATGTTCAACTGACAAATACAGAAACTGGCTCAGACTGCACGTGGCCCAAAGGCACACAGTTAATCAGCCAAGACAGTCACCGCCGAGTGCCAATATGTCAACATGCCAACGCACCGCGTCTTAGCCTCCTCCAGGCTCAACAGACTCCAAGGGCTGGGTCGCATCAAGGGCCCCTCAGAGGCCTCAGCCCAACCAAAAGCTCTAGGATCAGTTATCAGCTAAGCCAGCTCCCCCCCCCCCCCCACTCAAGATGAAGGTCCACATCATCTCGGGGAACTTGCAGCCTTTCCCCCCTTACCCAGGACTTCCCAGGTTCCCAAACCTCTCACCAGAGCCCCCTGGCCATGATCTCCTGTCCAGGTTGCTCTCTCTGCCTCACACTAAGAAGCTAAGTGCTTGAGTACAGTGGTCTTCACTGGCTGGACTCACACCCATCCCAGGAGACCCCTCCAGCTCCACAAACTGGACCACTAGTGAGACGTTCCCATCAATGCTCCCACAGCCTGTTAGGATCCTCCTGATCTTCAAGGGGTCACCTCCAGGGATCCACGCTCTCCCTATAGCTTTCATAGCCAGCATTCTAACAAAGCACAGGCCACAAGTTGTTCTCCCAGGTGGGGACGATCATAGGTTTTCACAAGTGATTACTCCTAGTACAAGTATAGAAGATACTGGAATCACCCTGACCACATTTCCTGCCCAAGTGCCATGGTGGGGTGAGGGGTACAGTTTATGGAATATGAACTTCAGCTCACTTAGAGCAATATTATTTATCATTCAACCTAAGACACTCCTAGGAATAAAAGGAGGTGCTGTTAATAATTACAATGTAATAAGGGGTATAAACCAGGCTTGTCCTGGGCAAACCAAGAGTTAGAACTACATGGTACCGATGAAAAGAAAAATTAAAAACAGTGAGGCTGGCAGCAGCCCTAGGACCTCAGAGAATCAAAAAATTGTTTTAAGATTTATTTATTTGAGGGGATCCCTGGGTGGCTCAGCGTTTTAGCGCCTGCCTTCAGCTCAGGGCATGATCCTGGAGTCCCGGGATCGAGTCCTGCATCAGGCTCCTTGCATGGAGCCTGCTTCTACCTCTGCCTGTATCTGTGTCTCTGTCTCTGTCTCTCTATGTCTCTTATGAATAAATAAAATCTTTGAAAAAAAAGATTTATTTATTTGAGAGAGAGAGAGAGAGAGAGAGAGAGAAGCAGGAGGGGCAAAGGAGAGACTCTCCAGTAGACTCCCTGCTGAGTATAGAGGCTCCATGTCACCACCTGGGCCAAAAACCAAGAATTGGATGTTTGACCCATTGCACCACACAGGTACCCTTCAAAAATGTTCTTGACCTGATTTCCTATCAAATCAAGGAATGATATCTTTTCCTTTTGTGGAGGAAAGGGTAGGAGGAAGACTACTACACCAAACCACTTCCTTCCGAAATAAAAAGATGCCAGAACAACACAGGATGGTGGCATATTCGGAGACCCAGATAGATATAGGGGCACCTGGGTGGCTCAGTCGGGTGTCAGACTCTTAATTTCAGTTCAGGTCCTGCTCTCAAGGCTGTGGGATCGATCCCCAAGTCAGGCTCAGCGGGGAGTCTGTTTGGGATTCTCTTTCTGTCCCTCCGCCCCCACCTGCCCCATTACTCTCTCTCTCAAATAAATAAATCTTAAAAAAAAAAAAAAAAATGGGAGACCTAGATTATAAAAGAACACAAATGCTTCTTTACTCTACAATCTAACCTAAGGGTAAAATCCACCAGGAGTCAGGGGCCACTTCGGAAGTTAAGATTGGTCCTGAAACGCCGACACCAGATGGCTAAGCCTGAGGAAAGGAGTCGTCGTCTGTACCCGTACCGCAGGAGGCTCCTGGAGGTGTGCCTCCTCTAGGGATTTAAGGAGGGGAAAACCAAGCAGCGTCTCCTGGACCACACCAGCTCCTCAGGCTCACACGCACCTGCTCTGCCTCGCGGGACCTCTGCGGCGCGTGCTCGTGCTTCTGACACCCGGAGCCCGCATTCCAACAGCCCCATCTCCTCCATTTCCTACGCTGCGCTGCTTGGGGCACAAAACGTAACCTCTGTCCCTCAGTCTCCTTAGCCGGAGGCAAAGAAAGCGGCCCACTTGGCAACGCGTGGACGTTAAACATCATCACCGTTACGGCAGCTGCGCTGCACCTCATGCTAGAGGTATTTACACAATAAGGCAGAACATGGTTCAGGAACGTTCTGGAGTGACCAGAATGGCTGTGCCCAACACGTGAGGGAGGGATGGTGGGGAACAAACACTGCCTCTTACTTCAGAGAAGGAAAGGGAGCTGAGAGAGAGAGATGGGGGCACAAAGCCACCCAACACTCAGCCCTATCTTCCAAACTCCCCAACCCCCACGGCAGATGGATCTTTGTGGAAGCCAGGAAACAGGGCTGGCATCTGGGGGCGGCGGGGTGGGGGGGACACAGCAGAGAAGGCTGAAGAGAACAGAGCAGGTGGGAGCAGGAGGAAGCCAGCACAGAACTGGCAGGAAGTGTGGAGGGGGACCTCCAGCCGCCAGCAGCTCCCCAGGAGCCACAGGGAGGAGCCGCGGCTGCCTGGCTTCCTGCCTTCCTGCAGGCCGTGGAAGGACACGCCAGCCTCCCTCGTGTTTGCCTTCCCCACACGCACGGCCTGGTCCGCCCGAATGTACAGGCGCCGCATCAGTGTTCACCGGTCACCCCTTCCTTGAAATTCCTGACGGGGAGGAAACCGCCTAATGGCTTTGAACATGACCTCCTGTCCAGGGGGGCGGCCTGCCCCTGGTTCATCCCCAGTCTGCCAGCCGGGGTTCAACCCAACTGCCACAGCCCTCACCCCCTCACAAACCACCTTCCCCACAGCCTCACGCGTTAGGGAGCATTTACTCACTTTGGGTCTGCCCTGAATAAAAAAAGAAAAAACACCAATTCCCAGAAATCAAAGGCAATGAATTCCCTTCTCAAAAGTGTGTCTGGGTCTGCTGCTCTGTGGGATTCCTTCCTGCTACACCTCATCCTTCCTGGAAGCAGTTCTTAGAAGCTGGGCCTCCCCCTTACAGGAAAGGAATCCCTCCCTCCTGAGGAACTGGGTCCCTGAAGCAGCCTTAGGAATTTCCCTTCAAGACTTCAATTTACTTTCTGAGCAGCTCCTAGCAGAGGGGACTAAAACTCACCCATGGGGGGCGGGGGGGGGGATCTAATTTGGCTTACTCAGAGGGACTGATCCTGTATTTAAAATGTTTCAAAAAACATCTGTTTCAAGGAAACAACAGGACTACATTATATCCAAAAGGGGCAAAGCACAGAGGATTCTGAATATGCCTGAGAACAGAGCCAACTCTTTTGTTCAGCTATTAATACTGGAGACATGGGGATCCCTGGGTGGCTCAGCGATTTGGTGCCTGCCTTTGGCCCATGGAGTGGTCCTGGAGTCCTGGGATCGAGTCCCGCATCGGGCTCCCTGTGTGCAGCCTGCTTATCCCTCTGCCTGTGTCTCTGCCCCGCAACCCCCCCTCTGTCTTTCATGAATAATAAAAAATCTTTAAAAAAAAATACTGGAGATATTAAGGACTTGCATGGGGCTTTCCCAAACTTCCATGCACATGCAATAGAGAAAGTTCAGAGCATGAGACTGAGTTACCTCACTGCCTTCCTGAACGTACTTACCCTAGACAGCCCTTCACCAAAGATGCACGAACCAAGTTCAGGGGAAATGAACACAAGAATGATAGATCAAGGGGCACCTGGGTGGCTCAATGGTTGAGCATCTGTCTTTGGCTCAGGTCATGATCCTGGGGTCCTGGGATCAAGTCCCATACCAGGCTCCCTACATGGAGCCTGCCTCTCCCTCTGCCTATGTCTCTGCCTCTACCTCTCATGAGTAAATAAATAAAATCTTAATAAAAAGAATGAGTGATTGAATTTCAAGAGCAAGAATGATACTTGGTACACCTGGTCTGCCAGTCCGGGGACAAAACTCATTCTCTCTCCAAAGTACTCTGAAGCGTTTTTGGTTTTGGTTTTGTTATTCTGAAGCATTTTTAAGGGTACGGCCTCCAAGTCTGAAGTTTTGGGGTATTTTTACCTGAATTCAACTCAGAATTTATGAGGCAGCAGGTCTATACCAAGCAGGTCAATAGAAGGTTAAGGTCGTGAGGTCTAAGTCCTTCATTGAGTTTAATGTTTAATACAGGACAGAGGACAAATGACCACAGTACAAAGCAGCTCTGATCAGTGGCACCAACTGTAACCGAGACATCTGTGGGACATGAGGGGTGCCTAAGGCGGCTGGGGCCACATAACAAAGTACCATAGACAGGGTGACTTAAATAACAAAAAGTTAGCCTCTCACAGTTCTGTAGGGATAGAGTCCAAGATCAAGGTTATCAGCACCATTAGTAGAAGGTTAGTGCTGAAGCTGACTTGGGCAGTTTCAGCCAGGTTGCTCTGGGAGGTACTGTTTCTAGAAAACTTCTAGAGGATGTAGCTACCACCACTTATAATTTTCCAAGCACTTCCACAGACAGTGTCCCAGTTCTGAGTATAAATTACATTACCCTGTGTTCCTTTCTTTTTAACAAGTCTTAACAGGTCATTTCTTCATTCATCAGAGATGTGTATTACACACTGCACCACTTCCATATTACCCCACTGCTGACTTGCCCTGCTTCACTGCAAGTGAGTAGGAAAAAGAAGTGTATAGGATTTTATTCATTATACTTAAGACAAAGTTTCAGAATACATCAAAGTAAGTTTAATTTTCCCAACGTGTACAAGAGGATACTAAGGCCCAAAAATGATTGTGTCTTGCCTAATGTCATACAACCAGTAAGTGCAAGATCATGGACAAGCACTTGGGTCCCTCTGGCTCCAGTCTGAGGCGCTCTCCTGTGACACTGAGTAAAGGAAAACTTTTTTTTTTTTTTTAATTTTTAATTTATTTGAAGAGAGAGAGAGAGCAAGCAAGCAAGGGGAGAACCAGAGAGCATGATGGGGGGAGAGGCAGATGCAAAGGGAGAAGCAGACTTCCTGCTGAGCAGGAAGCCTGATGTGGGGCTTGATCCCAGGACCCTGAGATCATGACCCAAGCCGAAGGCAGACACTTAACCCACTGAGCCACCCAGGCCCCCCAAGAAAAACTCATTTAAAATGCAGTCAGGAGGGTGTCTGGGTGGTCAGTCAGTAAGCCTCTGTCTTCCACTCAGTCATAGTCTAAGGATCCTGGAATCAAATTTTAGGCCGTCAGTAAACCTCCCTTTTTAAAATAAGACAGACACAAGAGGCCTGGGTGGCTCTGCGGTTGAGTGTCTTTGGCTCGGGGCATGATTGCAGAGTTCTGGATCGAGGAGTTCTGGGATCAAGTCGCGCATCCGACTCCCTGTGGGGAGCCTGCTTCTCCCTCAGCCTTTGTCTCTGAGTCTCTCATGAAAAATAAATAAAACCTTTAAAAAAAATTAAGACAGACACCTTTCTTATCATTGTTAAAGTGCTCACTGCCTATATGGTAAAGAGTGGCTTCAAGAGGAGACATTAAAAGTAGTCCATTGGGTTTATCCTACAATGTCCGTCATATCCTGACCCATAGAACACACCCATAAACATATCCAAATAAAAATAGTTTATTATTAGGTGAGTAATTTTATACTCACAAGCTTTTATTTTTAAGACTTTATTTACATATTCATGAGAGGGGCAGAGACATAGGCAGAGGGAGAGAAGCAGGTTCCCCACAAGAAGCCCAATATGGAACTCCATCCCAGGACCCTGGATCATGATCCTGAGCCAAAGGCAGATGTTCAACTACTGAGCTACACAGGTGCTCGTATTCACTGACAAGTGTGAGATGGCCAGCCACTCAGTGACCCTCCCTAAACTCACTCAACCCAGGCATCCTTGTCTGACCACGGGGAAGGAAATAAACAGCTAGACATGGAGGCAGAAGCTCAAGATCTGGAACTTGTCAGACATGACTGAATTCCAAGCCCCATGATGTTCTACATGGCCAAAATGAGGACAAAGCTGGCTTCAACAAGGAGATACTATAAAGACCCAAGGACCAAGTATCTCTAAGATGCCCAAATTTGCCAAACCCTCTCGTCCCCCCACCCCCCCAATCACCTGCTGAGTCCTCACAGGGATGAATATACCCTACAATACCAGTTGTCCTCATGCTAAGAGAGGAACTTGCAAAGGATCTCATGGTTTGGTGATGAGGCCAGTTCAGAAACCTTGACCAAAAGAATGGAAATGTGCACAGAAATGTGTCTGATCTTTGGAAAGCTGTCTGCCTCGGTCTTCAGTATCCATCAGAAACGCACAGGGAGCCTTCAGGCCAGGGCATGATCCTGGAGACCTGGGATCGAGTCCCATGTCAGGCTCCCTGCATGGAGCCTGCTTCTCCCTCTGCCTGTCTGTCTCTCTCTCTCCTGAATAAATAAATTAAACAAAAAAAAAGAAGAAACAAACAAACAAACTCACAGGGAATATTTTTAAAATGCTAATGCCTAGGTTCCACCCAGAGATGATCATTCAAGTCCGCCTACAGAGGGGCCAGGCATAAAAACTGTATGACTGCCCAGGTAATTCAATCATTGTGATGGTTGAGAAACTGTTATGCATTAACTAATAAGAAATTAAAATAGAACTAGCAAGTTTAACAGAAATAATACACATCAACAACCTTTTGAAGGAGACAATTTGCAAGTCTATTTAGGACAAGAGCCAACCTGTGTTCATTAAGAGGAAATCATGCCAACCTATCCTTAATTCCTTCCTCTGTGGGATTTCAGAATGACTGCCTGGTACATCAGATACCTCTGGACTCCTATAAGACAGACGACACAACCTCCCTCCAACACCTGTGGCCACCTTAATCTGCTACCAAGGGTTTGTAAGTGGATCAGCCACAACCTACAGGACAGTTCCAGGACCTACCCCTTCTGGCACTTAGAAATAAAACTACAAATATTTTCAAAGAATTTTCAACAGACAACAAAAGGATGCTAAATCCTGACCTCAATAAAATGGCACCAACTTAAACAGAGGTAAAACAGCAGTGTTGTGTGGGGATAAACCCCATGGACTATGATGTCAGTTGACCATGTGTCCCATATAGCCCAACTGTATACACTGCTCACAATACTCAAATCTTATCACCAGCCCAAACTTCTTTCTTCAGCCTCCAACTCATGACCTCTCTACTTGAATGTGTGGCAGGCATTATCAAACTTAACATGGTCAAATCCAAACCCCTGGTCTTCTCCAACCCATTCTTCCCTGCAGGCTTCAGCAAGCCATTAAATGGGGACTCCATCCTTCCCGGGGACTCAGGCTGAACCCAGAGGCAACCTTGCCAGCTTCTTCCTCTCAAGTTCCACAGTCTAATATCCGAAGATGCCCAGCTCCACCTTCAAATAAGTTCTTCCCTAAACCCAACGACTCCCCACCACTCCTACCACCCTCCCAGTGAAAGCTACTTTCTCCTCTTGCCTGATCCACTGTGAACATCCTGCAGGTCTCCCTGCTTCTGTTAGTGGCTTTCTTTATTTAGTCTATTCTCAATATAGCAGCTAGAGTGATCTTACTAACTCCTGAGCAGACCTCATCAGAGCTCTTCTCAAAACTCTCCAGTGGTCCCAACTTCAAGTAAAGCCAAAGTCTTCCAATGGCCAATAGAGTCCGCAAGACCTCCTCTCTTGCACTGGCCATACCCCAAGAAGGTGCATGATTTCTCCATGAAGCTTTCCCTTGCCACCCTGCCTAAAACTGTCTTCTCCCTATCATATACACAATCTCCTGAGCCCTTTCCTTGCCTCATTTTTTTCTCTTTAGCACTGTATTTTACTTATTTATCTTATTATTTGTTCTCTCAAGAGAATTTAAGTCAAGGGAAGGTAGGGACTATTACCTATTTTTGCTGTTATATCCCAAACATCTAGAACAGGAGTGGGCAGACATTTTCTGTAAAGAACTAAACCACAAATATTTTAGGCTCTGCAGGTCATACAGTCTCTGTAGCAACTATTCAACCCTGCAACTGTAGTCCACAGATGACAATATATAAATAAATGAGCATAGCCATGTTGTAACAAAACTTTATTTACAAAAACAGCAGACTGGGATCCCTGGGTGGTGCAGTGGTTTAGCGCCTGCCTTTGGCCCAGGGCACGATCCTGGAGACCTGGGATCAAATCCCACGTCGGGCTCCCGGTGCATGGAGCCTGCTTCTCCCTCTGCCTATCTGCCTCTCTCTCTCTCTCTGTGTGACTATCAAAAATAAATAAAAAAAATAAAATAAAGATCTTTTAATAAAAAAAAAAAAAACAAAAAAAAACAAAAACAAAAACAGCAGACTGGATTTGACCTGCAGGTCATAGTTTGCCAACTCCTTTAGAACATTACCCGGAGGACAGCAAGCACTCAAAATTATTTGTTAAATCGTTGAATTAGTTAAAACACTATTTCTGGCTAGAATAAACCTAGAATAATAGGTCTAGTTCTAGATGACACAATAGAAAGCATTGATAGGGACGCCCTGGGTGGCTCAGCGGTTGAGCGTCTGCCTTTGGCTCAGGGTGTGATCCCGCAGTCCCAGGATCGAGTCCTGCATCAGGCTTCTTACATGGACCCTGCTTCTCTATGTCTCTACCTCTCTCTCTGTCTCCCATAAATAAATAAAATCTTAAAAAAAAAAAAAAAAAGACATTGATAAACCAAAGCATAATTCAGGCAGATGGAAGAGGATCTGAAAACCCTGCCATTTAAAGACAGTTCCTAAGAACTAGAGACAATTCTCTGAAAGATTTCATGGATCCACAGGCTATCATGTGGAGGGGAGAGTCAACTTGCTGTATGTTGACATAAAAAAAGAGAGATACACAGATGGGTAAAAAACACCCATAAAGAAAACTGGCTCAATACAGCATTCTCCTGGTATTCCAGTATGAAGATCTGTAAGAGCAGTAATTTCCCCACTGCACAATGTCTGGAAGGGATTCCTGTAGTGAGTATAAACTCAGATCTCTCTCAACCAACCCTGTGATTCTTACATTGTAAGTAGGGCAGACAGGAGCAAGGCGAGGGAAAAAGAGCAGATAGCCCCATGAAGAGGCCAGCACAGAAGTGGCCATGGAACCAGGAAATGGAATAAGAAGCGAAGCCCTAGGAGGAACGAAGCCCATGTACTTCACTGAGTACAGGACTGGGGAGGAGATTAAGTATGAAAGTTGGCTGGGATGACACAGGGCAGGAGTGAGACCTTGAATGACTGTATCAAACACCTTCAGGTGGTGGGGAGGGGCATCTACAACACTTTATCGCTGGTCTCAGGAGCCACTCCCCCTTTCCACAATTCTGCATCCTACATATGCCCATCCTCCCCTCTGAGAAGACTCCCCACCTTCTTTACACAACCCTCTACCTGGGCACATGTCACAGATCTGCAACAGGGCCCACCTGACCTGTAGGGATTGACTTAACTCTCATAGCAAACTGCTAGACATGTGGACCACACTTTCTAGCCCACCTCATGGTCACAGGCAACCATGTGATTGACACGTGGCCAAAAAAATTTGTGTGTAAATAATGTATGAGACTTCCAAGTTCCAAGCCAGGGACACAAACACCAACCACAAACAACTTCTTTCCAGTTGAATGAAGAGGACTTGATGGAGAGGACCCAAGGACAGAGCCACAGGATATAAAAAGTCCAGCTGCTGGGTAAGTATGTAGTGTAGTTCTCCACCCCTAACAACTCAAAAAGGACTACAAACATGAGATTAAGTGTGCTTTGTTTTGTAACTAAGTCACTACGATTTGGGGCTTGTTTTGTTCAGTAGCTAACAATATTTACAGAATTAAATAGACTAGATCGTGTGAGCTCTTTGAGAACAGGAATGTTATTTTTATGGATTTGAATTCAGCAACAAAAAAGGCACTCAAATATTGGCTGAAAGAATTACCAAACCACAAGGGGACTGGGACAGTACCCCTGGCCTCCCACTGAAAGAATTACCAAACCACAAGGGGACTGGGACAGTACCCCTGGCCTCCCACTCCCCAAAACAGAAAAGGATTTTAAGGGCGGAGAATGAGCTCAGAAAAGTAGTTCCCAAACCTTAGCATGAATCATTCAAAATTCTGTTTAAAAAATTCTGATTTCAGGATGCCAACACTTCCCCCCTTACCACCAGATTATGTTTCTATGAGTAAGGATAAGACTACGCAATTTACATTTATCCTCTATCAGGTAAATAAAACTATGGCAATTTACAAACAAATGTTAAGTTTACAAATGCTTAAGTAACAAGAGGAAGGTGGCATAGCTATTTTTTTTTTAAGATTTTATTTATTTATTCATGAGAGACAGAGAGAGAGAGAGAGAGGCAGAGACAGAGGCAAAGGGAGAAACAGGCTCCATGCAGGAAGCACGATGTGGGATTCGATCCTGGGACTCCAGGATCACGGCCGAAGGCGGTGCTAAACAGCTGGGCCACCGGGGCTGCCCAACATGGCTATCTTTTAATATTTATTCACTGTTTACCAGTATTTGGTTCGTTTAATACTCTCCAACAACCCTATGAGATGGGTATCATGATTATTCCCATTTTACAGATGAGGAAACTTGCCTATGATCACATCATAGATTTATACCCAGATACTTTAGCTCCAGGTGGGGCACTGCTCCACTGTATCTCACCTGGATTAGGGCTCAGAGGTGTATAAATGGGCCTTTAGCAATGGTGCTATGAAGCAATACAGGCATCAGCCTGCTTTCCCCCCACTAGCCTCCTACAACCCTGGTAACCAACCCAGTGGTTCACTCAGAGGCAGCTGCCCGTCATCAATCAGGACCCCAATCTTGGCTCTGAAGGCCCTGCACAGACAGAACAGTTAGAAAATCTACCTCACTTCATAAAAAAAAAAAGTCCAGTTATGAGAGAAATGGTGGAAGACGAGACTCAAAAAGCAGGTTCAGAAGGATTCTGAATGCCACCCTTAAGAACCTCTCTACATAAATATATAAATATATAAAATAAATAAATAAATAAATAGAACCTCTCTTAAAAAGCAGTATAGAAATGGGAGAAGTTCTTAAGCTCAAGGATGGCATGGATTTTAGGGGAAAGACTAGTGGCAGGAAGACCCATTAGGAGGAAGAAAAGCCAAGAGCATAAGCAGACACTGAACCGAGGAGTGGGACCCAAGCCCCAGGAGTGTGGGTACCTTTATGCATTCCCTTCTGCTCTCACAGTCACATTTGGACACACTTGCCAAAAGAACTCCAAGGGCATGCCTAAAGCTCAGTCAATGGCATTTGATGTCAGCAAAGTCGGCAAGAACTGATAGGTTCCCTCTTTAAGAACTGGATGGCCAGGGGCACCTGGGTGGCTCAGTCAGCTCAGGTGGTGATCTCAAGGTCCTGAGTTCAAGCAAGCATCCCCACATGAGGTTCCACGCTCAGCATGCAGTCTGCTAGTCTCTCTGCTCTTCACCCACCCACCCCCTCACATGCTTGCTCCCACTCTCTCAGATAAAATCTTAAAAAAACGGGGTGGGGGTGCGCAGCTTGGGTGGCTCAGCAGTTTAGCGCTGCCTTTCGCCCAGAGCCTGATCCTGGAGACCCGGGATTGAGTCCCACATCAGGCTCCCTGCATGGAGCCTGCTTCTCCCTCTGCCTGTGCCTCTGCCTCTCTCTCTCTCTCTCTCTCTCTCTCTCTCTCCCCATCTGTCTCTCATGAATAAATAAAATCTTTAAAAAAAAAAAAAAAAACAACAGATGGCCAACAACATACTGACAATTCAAGAGACAGCATGATGAAGAGAGGGTAGGAAAACATGTCTCTGATGCAAGCATCTATAAAGAGCATATTCATTCACTAACATGACTTGTAAATGTCTGCTGGAGTCAGCATACTCATTTATTCATTCGGTCAACCAGTGTTTACCTGTCGGAGCTAGAGCTGGGCAGACAAGAGCTGGAGTATTCTGGCCACTGCATGTGCTGAGGATGTGAGAAGAAAACCCACTGGTGCACTGAGACCCACTAGCTAAGCTGTTCCTGACAAAGCACCCAACCTCTCTGCACCTGCATTTCCTCACATGTGAAAATGTATTCACTGCCTTATAAGATTGAGAATGGACTGAGATATTACCACAGCAAAAAAAGTCTGAGCCGACAGGAATCACTCAATAGCCATTAAGGATGATCAGTATTGTTCTCTAATCGGACCCATCTCTGAGGGCTCTAAGTGCCCAGGGGAACTCAAATGCAGATCCCTAAGTCCCACCCAGACCAACCAGAATACCTACAGAGAGGGAAGGACCCTCATCTACATTTTTAAGGTATCTTGAAAAATACTGCTGAAATAGGTAAACATGAGTTTTAAGTTCTAAAAAAAAAAAAAAAAAATAGGGCAGCCCAGGTGGCTCAGTGGTTTAGCCCCGCCTTCAGCCCAGGGTGTGATCCTGGAGACCCAGCCCACGTCGGGCTCCCTGCATGGAGCCTGCTTCTCCCTCTGCCTATGTCTCTGCCTCTCCCTCTCCCTGTGTCTCTCATGAATAAAAAATAAAATAAAATAAATAAATAAATAAATAATAAAAATTAAAAAATAATCTTACCCTCTGCTAGTTATCTTACTGTATGTATATAATGTAAAGAGATCTTTGAATGGATCCATCTTTGGGGCCCCTGGCTAGCTCAGTCGGTAGAGTAAATGATTCTTGATCATGTGGTTTTGAATTCAAACCCCACTTTGGGTGTAGAGAATTACTTAAAAATAAAATATTTAAAAACTAAAAATAGGATGCTAGAGTGGCTCAGAGTCTGTTGGGCATCTGCCTTTGGCTCAGGTCATGATCCCAGAGTGTCTCAGGGTTCTGGGATCCAGTCCCGCATCCAGCCTGCTTCTCATTCTGCCCCTTCCCCTGCTCCTTCTTGTTCTCTTTCTCTCTCTCAAAGACATAAAATCCTTAAAAATTAAACAAAAATAAAAATGGATCAATCTTTTAATGAATCTCAAACTTAAATTCCAGTTCTTCAGGAGCCCCCTACCCATAACCACCCAAGGCCTTAACCATAGATTAGGTGACTTTGCATTAAAAATCATCCCCAGGGATCCCTGGGTGGTGCGGCGGTTTGGCGCCTGCCTTTGGCCCAGGGCGCGATCCTGGAGACCCCGGATTGAATCCCACATCGGGCTCCCGGTGCAAGGAGCCTGCTTCTTCCTCCGCCTGTGTCTCTGCCTCTCTCTCTCTCTCTCTCTTTGTGACTATCATAAAAAAAAAAAAAAAAAAAAAATCATCCCCAGTCTCCCAATTTCAAAGCTCAGATTATTCATTTACAGGTAGCTACACAGATATTGCAGGGCCAAAAAGAAGAGTCAAGTCCATTCCAAACCCAGACCTTCCCATTCTATTACTGGCAACCACCTTCATACAATTCATCAGCACAGAAACATATAATATTTGCAGGGACTTAGAGTTCACATACAGAAGAAACCCACAGAGGCAGGGTTTCCTGGCCCCATGGAGAAGTTACAGGAGAGATTTAGGATAAAGGCTCATGCTGTGTATGTCCCTGGACTCCACACACCAGGCACCACCTGCGAGATACAGGAAGGGGGGGTGGGGATGGGGATGATCCCCTGGAGAGCTCAAGGGCAAATTACCTACTTGACACACCTGAATGAACACTAGTTAAGCCCTCTCAGGCCGAGCAGATGAAAAACTCTAAGGATAAAAACAAAAAAATCAAACAGAAGCTTTAAGAGATAAACATTTAATTTTGTTACTGCTAATTTCACTGCAGGGGCTATCTTGTTTGGGGCTGAAGTTATTGTACATATTTGCCAAAAACTCTAAATGAAGACGGGAACAGGCTGAGGCCAGATAACGGGCCCTGAAAAGCTAACCCAGCCTCCTACAAAATTTCGATTTGATTGTTAACGAGCAACAGGAGATTAATATTAAAAGGCACTCTGGGGATCCCTGGGTGGCGCAGCGGTTTGGCGCCTGCCTTTGGCCCAGGGCGCGATCCTGGAGACCCGGGATCGAATCCCACGTCAGGCTCCTGGTGCATGGAGCCTGCTTCTCCCTCTGCCTGTGTCTCTGCCTCTCTCTCTATCTCTCTGTGACTATCATAAATAAATAAAAATTTAAAAAAATAAAAAATAAAAAAAAAATAAAAGGCACTCTGGAGAGGCACGTAGGCTCAGTTAAGCGTCTGACTTTTGGTTTCCACCTGGGTTATGATCTGAAGTGGTATAGGATCCTTGGGCTCCGTGTAGTCCCTTGGCCTTCTCCCTCTGCTCCTCCCCCACTTGCCCACGCTCTTTTTCAAATTAATAAAAATAAATAAAATCTTAAAAAATAATAATAACAGGGCAGCCCAGGTGGCTCAGCGGTTTAGCACTGCCTTCAGCCCAGGGCGTGGTCCTGAAGACCCAGGATTGAGTCCCACATCAGGCTCCCTGCATGGAATGGAGCCTGCTTCTCCCTCTGCCTGTGTCTCTGCCTCTCTCTCTCTCTCTCTCTCTCTCTGTCTCTCATGAATAAATTAAATCTTTAAAAAAAATAAAATAAAATAATAAATAATAAAAACAAAGGGCATTCTGGGGGCACCTGGCTCAGTTGGTAGAGCTTGCCAACTCTTGATCTCCAGGTTGGGAGTCTAAGCCCCATGTTGGACTTAGAATACTAAAAATTAAAATCTTAAGGGGCAGCTGGGTGACTCAGTCGGTTCAGTATCTTCAGCTTAGGTCATGATCTCAAGGTCTTAAAACCCCCAGATACACATCAGACTGAGGCTCTGAGTGGGGAGGCTGCTACTTCCTCTGCCCCTCCCCCATTCATGCTCATGTGGGCACATTCTCCAGCTCTCAAATTTTTTTAAAAATTAAAATCTTAAATAGTATTCTAAAATAGTGTAAAACCTCAGTTTTAAAGGAAACATCTCAAATAAATAAAACATCCTCAAAAAATAATGAAATAAAATGAAAGCTCCCACTGCATTGATGACCACTATGCACTGAAGGCCTAATGTAGCCACCCTCTGAAAAGCATGACAGCACTCAGCATCTGCACTTCCCTCCTCAGCTCTGAGCTCTGAGAGGTCTCCAGTCCATTTGACACCAGTGGCAGTCACCCTAATAGCATTCATTTTTCAAGGTGATCATTCTCAGATTGAGCCAGTGTCAGAAGAGTAGAATGTAGCCCCTCTCCAGTGGCCTGATGCATGTGGCCAAACCCTCCTCAACTCCCTTCTCTGGGGACAGGTCCTGAGCTGCTAACCGAGGGAACGAGGATAGACAGATAAATGTAGAACACATCTGCACAGCAGGGGAGCAGGGATGCATCCAGGGAGTCTCAGGGGACAAGACCATCTATTGCTCAGCTGGCTAAGCCTACACCACTTATTTCCAATAGTGGAAAGAGGAAGAATGGTTCAATAAACCATGATGAGAAAATGGGCTGTTTTGGAAAAAATGGGGCCTCATACCAAATACAAAAGGAAATTCTAGCTGACTTTAGTATTAGAAAATGCTTATGGAGATTTAGATGATGCTGGAAACTGAGAAAGATATATTACAGAGGAAACAGGAAAAACCAAAAAGAAAACCTCAATTTTTAGATATATATAAATTTAAAATCTCTGACCTAGGAGCACCTGGCTGATTCAGTCCATAGATCATGCAACTCTTGGGAGTTGTGAGTCTAAGCCCCATACTGAGTGTACAGATTACTTAATAATTTCTTAAATCTTTTTAATTCTTAAAAAGAATCTCTGATCAAAATTAACAGTCAAATGAGGGATCTTTGGGTGGCTCAGCGGTTTAGAGCCAGCCTTCCAGCCAGGGCATGATCCTCGAGTCCCGCGTCGGGCTCCCTGCATGGAGCCTGTTTCTCCGCCTCTCTCTCTCTCTCATTAATAAACAAATAAAATCTTAAAAAAAAAAAAAGTCAAAGAAAATCTGAAAAAATATAAGCACAATTGCAAGCTATTTCAAAAATATAAATGCCTCGGGGCACCTGGGTAACTCAGCCAGTTAGGCGTCTGCCTTTAGCTTAGGTCATGATCTCAGGGTCCTAAGATGGAGCCCCACACCAGGCTCCAAGCTCTGCAGGGTGTCCGCTGCTCTCCATTTGGGTTCTCTCATTCTCTTTCATGTAAACAGACTGTTAAACAGACAGAGGAGCCTCATAGGAAAAAAATCTAATACACAATTCAAAGATACAAAAAAAAAGCTCCTTTTCTATAAATCAAATAAATTCAAAACCTTGATATTTTTAATCTTTGACTTAGAAAAAAAATTCAGGTACTTAAAATTGACAATGAAATATGCACACAAATCACTAGAGGGTCAGTTGGTCCAAAATAGTTTTGCCGTTCACCAGTTATTCCACTTCTGGAAATAGAGAAAAATATATGGACATGGATATGCATTACACCATAATTAGAAATAAACTAGGATCCTTGGGTGGCTCAGCGGTTTAGAGCCAGCCTTCCAGCCAGGGCATGATCCTCGAGTCCCGCGTCGGGCTCCCTGCATGGAGCCTGCTTCTCCCTCTGCTTGTGTCTCTGCCTTTCTCTGTGTTTCTCATGAATGAATAAATAAAATCTTTAAAAAAAAATTAGAAGTAAACTATATTCGGGATACCTGGGCGGCTCAGTAGTTGAGCATCTGCCTTTGGCTCAGGGTGTGATCCTGGCGGTCCTGGGATCGAGTCCCATATCGGGCTCCCTGCAGGGAGCCTGCTTCTCCCTCTGCCTGTGTCTCTGCCTCTGTGTCTCTCATGAACACACAAAAATCTTTTTTTAAAAATGGAATAACAGAGCAGCCCGGGTGGCTCAGTGGTTTAGCACTGCCTTCGGCCCAGGGCATAATCCCGGAGACTCAGGATCGAGTCCCACATCGGGTTCCCTGCATGGAGCCTGCTTCTCCCTCTGCCTGTCTCTGCCTCTCTGTTTCTCTCATGAATGAATAAATAAAATCTTAAAAAAAAAAAAAAATGGAGTACAATGCCAATGGAGACAGGGGCTTAAAGCAGTGAGCCAGGCTCAACTTTCCATCAGTATCACCTGGAGCACCGATTTAAGCCCACCTTCCAGTTTCCAATAACAGAATTGGTCTGGAATGGGTGCCAGAGAATGTGCATTTCTAACAAGCTCCCAGGTGGTGGCGATGAAGGTGTGAGAGCGATGCTTTGAGGACAGCTGCCCTAAAGCATGCTAATAGGTTTTATGTGCACACCTCACCTCCATCGGCACCAACTTTTAAGAAAAGTCCGGCCTACAAGTACAAAGCTATTGGGACGCCTGGGTGGCTCAGCGGTTGACCACCTGCCTTTGGCTCAGGGCCTGATCCCAGGTCGGGGGATCCAGTCCCACATCGGGCTTCCTTCAGAGAGCCTGCTTCTCCCTCTGCCTGTGTCTCTGCCTCTCTCTCTCTCTCTGTGTCCCTCACGAATAAATAAAATTAAAAAAAAAAAAATAAAAAAAAAAAAAAAAGCTGTGTTTAGAATAGCCTTCTCCATGCATTTAAGATCAAGTATCCCAAAAGAAGCAGCTCAGTACAGCAGCTGCAAACACAGGTTCAGGAGCCAGACTGCCTGGTTTGGGATCCTGTTCTACCAATACACAGCTCGGTGATCCCAGGCCACTTAACTTGCCTCTGCTTCAGTACCATCAGGTGCAAACAGGGATAAGCGATCTTTCCCCACAGCAGGGAAACTGCATATGAGTGCCTACCAAAGTCATCAATCAAAAGTCCTCACCTTCCCATTTTCATGCACATGTATTGTGAAAAATCTATAACTAGAAGATACTTCCTTGGGGTGCCTAGGTGGCTCAATCAGTTAGGTGTCTGCCTTCAGCTCAGGTCATGATCCCAGGGTCCTGGGATGGAGCCCCACATCAGGCTCTCTGCTCAGCAAGGAGTCTGCTTCTCCCTCGCCCCCACCCCCCATGCTTGTGCGCTTTCTCTCTGAAATGAAAAAAATAAAGTGCTTACAGAGTTTCTTGTCCTGCCAGAAGGAGACATTTGCCTACTTTATTATTATTTATGATAACCACACCCAAATTCCTTCTTCTACCCATATTCTTCTTTGAGAGGGGCCAAACGGCCAAGAGATGTCCCCACACTTACCAAATACACCACAATCAAAACAAGCCTAAGAGAGCAGTCATCCCCTCGGGATCTCTAAGGCTTTCTATAAAAAGTGTAAATATCAGAATGTAGGAATGATTAAAGCTTTGGAGTTAGTTTAGGGTCAAGAAACAAAAGATCTAATAATCAAACAAGTAGAACTAAACCCCACAGGCTCCAGCCCACCTAGTAGTCCCAGGTACCACATGGAAAACCAGCCGCCAGCTCTATCTCCCAAGCCACTTTTCACCTATTTGTTTTCTCCCAGCTCAGGGACCCTCCAGTGATTGTAGGGCCATAGGACTCCTGGACAAAACCACCTGCATTAACAGCATGGGTCACTACTCTCTAAGGGGTAGACATCGGGGAAGCACCCCACAGGCTTCAAGGACCCCATCTCCAGGGCGGTCCTCCAAGGTGGAAATGGAAATACCTGCGAAAGCGTCAGTGCAAAAACATACTCCACCGTCGTTATGTATGTCCCAGACCAAAGCAAAATGTGTCAGAGAAGTGTTCCCATTCATTAAATAGAAAACAAAGGATTTTTTAAGCACACGAAAGTCGCCCCGACTGGATGCCAGAACCCAAAGTGTGAGACGCACGCGGGCGGTCAGGGAGACACGGTCCCACACACACGGGGAGCCCGGTGCGGCCGCAGCTCAGGGTCACGGAAGGGCTATGGGAAGAGGTGGGGGCGCTGCGGGGGATGGCAACGGTCCAGGGTTGGCTCCCATAAGGGAAGCTGTTGGAGAGCGGCTTGCTTAGGAAGACAAAGGTGCCGCTTTAGTTTACAAGGGCGAATCCCTGAGCCGTGCCGGGTCCAATCAGGTCTCCCCGTGGGCAGTCCCTCTCCCCGGGCAGCTGGTTCCCCGCTGGCCCCCCGCTGCCCCCCCCCCCCCGCCCCGTGCCCGGGCTCCAGCTGCTGCTGCTGCTCCTCCTCCTCCCCCTCCTCCCAGGCGCCAGAGGCCGGCGCGGCCGCGAGCGTCACGGCAGGGAGCCCCCCGCCACCGGCCCTGCTCCCGCCCACCCTGCGCGCCGGGACGCAGACGCGGCCCCGCGGCCGACGCGGGAGGCCCACGGGAGGCGAGCGCTTCCCCGCCACGACCCTCTGCCCTCCCGGCCCGGGAGCCGGCGGCGGCGGCGGCGGGAGGTCGCTCACCAGAACAGCACGCGCGAGCAGAGGTTGGCGTCCTGCAGCGGGTTGGGCTTCACCTCCGGGTACACTGGCAGCATCCTGGCGCCGGGGTCGCGCTGCTCGGGAGGCGCGGGCGGGGATGCTGGAGCTCGGGCGGCGCGCAGGTCCTCGCGGCGGGAGCCGGGGAACCTCCGGTTTCCGGGAGCTGAGCGCCGACGGGCCCGCCCCGTCCCCGCCCCCCGGGCCTCGCGGCGGCGGCGGGGGCCGGGAGCAGGGGGCCGGGGCCGGGGGCCGGGAGCGACGGCCTCGCGCGGGCCGGGCCGGGCCGGCGGCCACCACTCTGCCCGCAGCCCGCGGAGGTCGGAGGCGAGTCGGCCGAGCTCGTGGCCCGCGGGCCGGGCGCGGAGGCGCACACGTGTTCTCACCTGGCTGCAGACTTTGCAGAAGTTGGCGCGGCGAGCCCCAGCCCCCAGCGGCTGTGCGGGGGGAGGCGCCGGCTCGGCCCAACCGCCGGCTCGGAAACGCCCCCTCGGGGGCAGCTCTCAGGACACGTGGGAGGGCGGCCCGAGGCGTTAGCGCACCTCCTGGGCTTGCTGCCCTCATCAGGACCAGACGGGGGTGGGGGGTGCCGCGCGGGGTTCGCTGCGGTGCGAGCCAAACGTTTGGCCTCGGACAGCAGCAGGAGCTCGCGCGGCTCTTTGTAGAGCTGCAAGACCTAAAGAAAGGCAACAGGGGATTGAAAGGGCTCCTCGGATTTGGGAAGACGAATGCACGCGCTCGCTGGCCGCAGGCTTTTGGCATCTCCCAGGTTGCACTGCACAGAGGAGCTCTCGCCACCTTGTTGCCGCTCTCCGAGACTGGGAAGGGGAGCTATGGAAAGGGAGCCCGCCTCAGGAGGTCATTCGTCGTGCCCTCGCCTGAAGGCAGGATGAAAACGGCCGACAGAACAGAAGTTACAGAGTACGGGTGATGTGCCCTCCCGGGGACCTTACCGCACCTCTAGGCCTAAGGAGGCCCGAGTCCAGAAGATGTTATGATTCCTCTTTTCCAGATGAGAAAGATAAAGGCTGGATGACTGAACTTGTCCATTATCTTAGAGTCAGTAAATGATGAAACTTGATTTGAACTCAAGAGTCCAGCATGGTCTGTCCCCCACTGGTGATGCACATGAAAGTGGCTGGTTGGATGAACCAATGATTGCAGGACTGAATAAACAAAATCTCGGATTCCCACTCGAAGTCTTCAGTTGTTGGGTGGCCATCCTACCAGTGCTAAGCAAATTCTCTTCCCTTCAACACTGAATGAAGAAAATACAAAGGACAGTTCATAGTACTTACAGCAAGATCACTTTTTTTCTTTTTAAAGATTTTATTTATTCATGAGAGAGAGGCAGAGACACAGGCTGAGGGAGAAGCAGGCTCCCTGCGGAGAGCCACATGTTGGACTGGATCCCAGGACCAGAGGTCATGCCCTGAGCCAAAGGCAGGTGCCCCAAGATCACGTTTTTTTCTTTTCTTTTCTTTTTTCTTTTCATTTTTTTTTTTAGTTAAGTGAATACCCCCAAGGTGAAGCTCAAACGCACCACAAGAGATCAAGAGTTGCATGCTCAAAAAAAAAAAAAAAAAGTTGCATGCTCTACTGACAGCCAGCCAGGTGCCCCAAGATCATTTCCCATTTACCTTGGCCAAAATGGTGTTATTAATAATGGCTTTTTGGTTACCAAAGGGGAGGTAGGTGAGGGATGAGTGAAATTGGATGATGGGAATTAAGAGTCCACTTACCATGCATACCGAGTAATGTATAGAATTGTTGAATCATTATATTGTCCACCTGAAACTAATACAACACCATGTGTTAATTACACTTGAATTAAAAAATGGCTTCTAATTTCAGTTGTGCAAGATGAATAAATGCTGGACTGGTATTCAGCAATGTGACTCATTGGCAGTACTATGTTATATACTTGAAATTTGCTGAGAGAGTAAATCTTGTGTTTTCTCAACTTAGGAAAATGGTTAAGATGTGAAGTAATAGATATGTTGATTGGCTTGGTTGTAAATATTTCATAATGTAAGGGGCACCTGGATGGCTCAGTGGTTGAGCTTTTGCCTTCCGCTCAGGTCCTAATCCCGGGGTCCTGGGATAGAGTCCTGCATCTGGCTCCCAGCGGTCAGAAACCTGCTTCTCCCTCTGCCTATGTCTCTGCCTCTCTCTCTCTGTCTCTCATAAATAAGTTAATAAAATCTTTAAAAAATATATTTCATTGTGTAGATGTATAACAAGCCATCAATCTGCACAACTTAAATATATACACTCTTTGATCTTCAATTATACCTCGGTAAAGTGGTGAAAGGGGAGGCGAATGGCTTTTAAAGAAACCCTTACTATATTCAAATATTTTTTTATAAGTCAAATGTGTAAGAATGGCAAAATATTGATAATTTTTAATTGATGGGTGATGGGGATTTAAAATACTCTTGATAGGGATCCCTGGGTGGCGCAGTGGTTTGGCGCTTGCCTTTGGCCCAGGGCGCGATCCTGGAGACCCGGGATCGAATCCCACGTCGGGCTCCCGGTGCATGGAGCCTGCTTCTCCCTCTGCCTGTGTCTCTGCCTCTCTCTCTGTCTCTCTGTGACTATCATAAAAAAAAAAAAAAAAAAAAAAATACTCTTGATATTTCATGTATGTTTAGGAATTTCTGTTTCAGGGATCCCTGGGTGGCGCAGCGGTTTGGCGCCTGCCTTTGGCCCAGGGCGCGATCCTGGAGACCTGGGATCAAATCCCACATCGGGCTCCCGGTGCATGGAGCCTGCTTCTCCCTCTGCCTGTGTCTCTGCCTCTCTCTCTCTCTCTCTCTCTCTCCCTGTGTGACTATCTTAAATAAATAAAAATTAAAAAAAAAAATTTTTCGAGATCCCTGGATGGCGCAGCGGTTTGGCGCCTGCCTTTGGCCCGGGCGCGATCCTGGAGACCCGGATCGAATCCCACGTCGGGCTCCCGGTGCATGGAGCCCGCTTCTTCTCCTCTGCCTGTGTCTCTGCCTCTCTCTCTCTCTCTCTCTGTGTGACTATCATAAATAAATAAAAATTAAAAAAAATTTCTATTTCAAAAAGGAAGACAATTATGTCTGAATATTCTAAGAAAACTATGATTATTCACTTCCTTTCTGTGTTAGCTCTTTCTTGGATAATGCAATCTATAAATCTAAATAATCAGCTTGCCCCTGATTACAGTTCTCTTTGAAACTCCCTGAATTTTCCAGCCCAGTAAATGCTCAGTTACCAGGTCTAAGTCTAAGATGAAGACCTCAGGGCACCTGGATTAGTTAAGACTCAGACTATACATGCCCTGATCTCAAGAGTTGGGAGATGGAGCCCCTAGGTGGGCTCTGCACTCCACGTGATGCCAGCTTGAGATTGTCTCTCCTTCTGCCCTTCCCACTCATGATCTTTCTCTCTCTAAAATAAATAAATCTTTAAGAAAAAAAATTTTTTAATGAAGATTGTGCTTGCTAAAGTTAGAAGTCTAATGGCTTCCATTATCACCCTGCCCCAGATCCCTCTCTCCAGCCCCTGCAACTCCAAAAACACGCAATCCCTTCAGCTTCTGTTGAGTCTTTTTTTAACGAATATCTTTTGAAACCTTTTATCATTATTTCCTACATGAACAGGAGTATTTAGGAGATTTACTGAAAGCCAGTTTTGACTTCTAGAGAGAAGATTGGACTTGAAACCAGGGAACAAAGGATCTAGATTTTTCACTCATTACCTAAACTTCCTGACCCTTATTCTTCTCAGGTCTAAAACAGGAATCAAAATTCCCCACTCTTCCTACAAAGTTATTGTGAGCCTCACAACTCTTAAGTATACTTCACAAAACATAAGGCAACAGACAAAAGGGTTTTCTTTGCTGGGGGGGCTAGATTTTTTAAAAAATTTATTTTTCAAAAGTTAACATGTGCATAAAAGTAAACTTAAAAACACAGGAAACAAAGAACAAAGTTACCCATAACACAGTTCACAGTTGACTTCTAGGTCCCATATGTGTATCTACACAGTAAGCTTTTTTTTTTTTTTTTTACTTTTTTTTAAGATTTTATTAATTTATTTGAGAAGGAGGGAAAGAGAGCAAGAACAGAGGGAGGGAGAAACAGACTCCCCACTGAGCCTGGAGCCCAACAGAGGGCTCTGAGAGCCATCCCAGGACTGGGATCTTGACCTGAGCCAAAGGCAGACACAACCAACTGAGCCACCCAAGCACCCCTATACAAGTAAGCATTTTAATGTAATTTAGATCATACAGTTATGTATCACACTTTTTTTACGCACCATGAATATTTACCATTTCAAAGTCCTCAAACAATGAGTATTTTGATAACCAAGAATGCACTACACCAACTCCATCTGAAAGAAAAAAAATGTAATCCTGCCTTTCTTGGCAACAAAAATTTCATAAAAGACAAAAATGGCAAAGAGCCTCTAGATAAAGATATTGGCAGAGTTACAATTAAAATACTCGCATTTCCTGGGCAGTTCTGGTGGCCCAGCGGTTTAGCGCCGCATTCAGCCCAGAGTGTGATCCTGGAGACCGAGGATCGAGTCCCACGTCAGGCTCCCTGCATGGAGCCTGCTTCTTCCCCTGCCTGTGTCTCTGCCTCTCTCTCTTTCTCTCTGTGTCTGTCATGAATAAATAAATAAAATATTTTTTTAAAAAAATACTCGCGTTCCCTTAATGTCCAATTAAAACTGAGACGTGGTCTCAGTTTTTTTTTCTTTTTTTTTTTCTTTTTTTTCTTTAAGATTTTATTTATGGGAGGCCTGGGTGGCTCAATGATTGTGGTTGAGCATCTGCTTTCTGCTCAGGTCATGATCCTGGGGTCCTGGGATGGAGTCCCACATCGGGCTCCCTCGAGGAGCCTACTTCTCCCTCTGCCTGTGTCTGTGCCTCTTTCTATGTCTCTCATAAATGGATAAATAAAATCCTAAAAAAAAAAAAAAGAAAGAAGGAAGAAAAAGAAAGAAAGAGAGAAAGAAGAAAGAAAGAAAGAAAGAAAGAAAGAAAGAAGGAAAGAAAGAAAAGAAAGAAGAAGAAGAAAGAAAGAAAGAAAGAAAGAAAGAAAAGAAAGAAGAAGAAGAAAGAAAGAAAGAAAGAAAGAAAGAAAAGAAAGAAAGAAAGAAAGAAAGAGGGATCCCTGGGTGGCGCAGCGGTTTGGCGCCTGCCTTTGGCCCAGAGCAAGATCCTGGAGACCCGGAATCGAATCCCATGTCGGGCTCCCGGTGCATGGAGCCTGCTTCTCCCTCTGCCTATGTCTCTCTCTCTCTCTCTCTCTCTCTCTCTCTCTCTCTCTCTCTTTCCTGGAGTTATAAAGAGAAAACCTCACTTTCCTTTCTGATCAGAGAATTCAAAAGATATGACTCATAACTACTGGTAGCCATGTCTCCCATGTACATGGAAAGGCCCGAAAGAATAAAGCAGTTACCCAAAGGAAAGTCATACAGTCAACAAGTATTTATTAAACACTGTGTGCCAAGAACTATTCCAGGCAGTAGGAATTCATAAGAACAACATGAGTAATACTAAGGACAGTCTTGGTGGTATCAAATTCTAGGCTTCCTAAAGTTAATAGGATCCCTATTGCTATAGAAGGAGCCACACTCTCCACTTCATATCCTCTGTGCACATCTCCAGGTCTAAGGCAGCTTACTCTCTGCTTAAGGGTCTTTTTCTGGCTATGCAAGTACATTGGGCCCATGTGCAAGGCAAGCCAAAACCCTGTAATCGCCCTCAGCCAATGACCCAGTCTCCTAGTCTGAGAGTTTAAATAATTCTCCATTGCTGCCCAGCAGGATGGAGCCCAGCTGCCCAAGCAGCAACGTGCACACTGATACACTCCCTGTTGGCCTCATTCCTTTCTCTCACTCCCCCACTCTCTACAAATGTTTTCCTAGGATCACCTCCAAAATAAATGGCAACAAACCCGCTCAAATCCTTATCTCAGATTTGCTACTATGGAAACCTACAGAAATACCCTTCCAATGGCTGAAAAATGTATCCATTGCCTTGCACCCATGGAAGTCCTAACAAATACTATAAACCCTGGGTTGTCCAATAGAGCAGCACTATTCACACAAGGCTTTTGGAGACTTAAATGCCATGTGATCCAGGGATGGCTGGGTGGTTCAGTGTTTGAACATCTGCCTTTGGCTCAGGACATGATTCCGGGGTCCAGGGACTGAGTCCCACATAAAGCTCCCTACAGGGAGCCTGCTTCTTCCTCTACCTATGTCTCTGCCTCCCTATGTCTCTCATGAATAAACAAATAAAGCCTTAAAAAAAATGCATGTGATACAAATTGAGATATACCATAAGTGGAAAAATACACAATCTATTTCAAAGACAACACAAAAACATTTTTTTTTAATTTTATTTATTTATTTGAGGAAGAGCGAAAGCAAGAGAGATCATAGAGGGAGGAGAAGCAAACTGAGCACTGAGCAGAGAGCCGAATACAGGGCTTGATCACAGGACCCTGGGACCCTGACCTGAGCCAAGGCAGATGCCTAACTCACTGAGCCACCCAGGCACCCCCCAAAATTTTTTTTCATGTCTCATTAATGACTTTTTACATTTATTACATATTGAAATGATAAGGATGTAGTTTTGAATGTAGATGAGACCCAGGGCCCATGGCCAAGAAAGAATTCTTGAGATGTCTTTGGTGCAAAAAGGTGATTTTATTAAAGTATGGGGACAGGACCCAAGGGCAGAAAGAGCTGCCCTGGGTTGTGAGGAGCAATTGATTATATACTGTGGGATTGGGAGAGAGAAGGAAAAAGGGAGGTTTCCAAAAGAACCTTCATATGCTAAAGAAGACCCTCAGGATCCTGAAGGCCTTGCTATTATCAAGCTAAGCTTGTTTTTCCCTCTAGTAAGGTATTAACATTAAGAGAGTCCACCCAGGAGTTGGAGGGGGTGGATTGCTTGAGTCACCTTGTGCTGGGTCCTTAGCCTTCTGCTCTCTCATCAATAGTATTTTGGACACACTGGTTTAAAAATATCTTGCTAGGGCAGCTGGGTGACTCAGTAGGTTAACTGTTTGTCTTTGGCTCAAGTCATGGTCCCAAGGTCCGGGGATTGAGTCCCACATCAGGTTCTCTTATCAGCTGGAAGTCTGCTTCTCCCTCTCCCTTTGCCCCTCCCTGACCTGCTCCTGCTCTCTCTTGCTATCTCAAATAAGTGACAATCTCTAAAAATTATTTCAATTTCACTCAGTCCTTTTTACTTTTTTAAAAAATATTTTTATTTTTTTATTCATGAGAGACACACAGAAAGAGAGACAGAGACATAGGCAGAGGGAGAAGCAGGCTCCACGCAGGAAGCCCAATGTGTGACTTGATTCCAGGATTCCAGGATCACGCCCTGAGCCCAAGGCAGGCACTCAACCACTGAGCCACCCAGGCATCCCCCTTTTTACTTTTTAAAGTGGCTACTATATGGGATACGTGAGTGGTTCAGAGTGGTTGAGCATCTGCCTTTGCCTCAATACGTGATCCCGGAGTCCCAGGATCAAGTCCCATTCTGGGCATGGAGCCTGCTTCTCCCTCTGCCTGTGTCTCTGCCTGTCTCTCTGTCTCTCTCATGAATACATAAATAAAATCCTTTAAAAAAATTAAAAAATAAAGTGTCTACTACAAAACTTAAAATGACAGCTGTAGCTCACTGTATATTTCTGTGGACAGCATTGCTGTAACCAAAGGTTAGGCTCTAACACCACTCACCACTCACTTCTCCCACTCAGAAAGCAAATGAGTAAGATTCATGTTATTACACAAATTACGTTGAATGTGCTCTAGTTCGTAAAAAGAAGTCATCCGTAGGTTCCAGAACTTTCTTACTAGGAATGAAATACTCAGGGCATTTGGGTGGCTCAGTCTGCCTTTGGCTCAGGACAAGATCTCAGGATCCTGGGATTGAGCCCCACATTGGGTTCTCTGATCAGCAGCGAGTCTGCTTCTCCCTCTCCCTCTGCTCCTGCTCTTTTTTGCTTTCTCTCTCACTCTCTCTCTCTCTCTCTCTCTCAAATAAGTAAATAAAATATTTTTTAAAAAATAGTAATAAAATACTTGTATCACTTGCCATTGGATCTTAGTCATGTCTACATTATGAAACTATCAAAGTACCACTGATGTAAAGAGTTAAATAAAACAGCTCACAAAGACTATTTGGGTTAACACATTTTACTTGGTCATTCTTGAAGATATGATAATATTGGAAGTTTATTTTGTTTCTAGTCTTTTGTAAAACCAACCCATTATTGAGATAAGTTGTCCAGAAACTGCCAAACTTGATAAAGATGTCTCCAGAAAAAAGATACACCTGGAAAGATGAAATCTCTACTTCAGCAAGCTTGCAATCTAGAAAAAGAATAGATAAAAAAAAAGAATAGATAAAAAAGAAACCACAGTAAAATAATATAAATAATAAACATAAACATATAAATATATCTGTTCTAATCTATCAAACTAGCAAAGTTTTTTTTTTTTTTTATTGAAATACCCCATTTAGGGGTACCCGGGTGGCTTAGTTGGTTAAGCATCTGACTCTTGGTTTTGGCTGAGGTCATGATTACAGGGTCTCCAGTCTGCTTGAGAGCCTCTCATTCCCTCAGCTTCTGCACCCCCCCCCCTTAAATAAGTAAATATTTAAAACCAATCTATCTATCAATCATGAATAACTTTTAAACAAGTAGTTTTTGAACACCCACCATACATCAGATTCCCCACAAAGCACTGAAGGTCAAGTGGTAAGAAATAGACGGTAGACAATAAAAGACACTAAGGAAGTAAATAAATGAACAAGAAAATTTCAGGTTCGGTGAGGACTATGAAGGAAAACAGGCAGTGAAAAAAAAAGTGTTTGGATATGGCTGGAGAACTGATTTACTTTGGGCAGTTAGGAATATTACTCAGAGGATACACTTGAGCTGAAACATGAAAACCAAGGAACCAGCCTTTTGCAAATTGGGGAGCAAAAAACCAAAACGTCCAAAATTTAAAACTGGTGGCATTAGATTATATAACTTAGGGAGAGAGTGTAGCATTATAAAAAGATGAGAGAGAGAACTATTCTTGGATCTTTAAGAGAGGAGAGGACACACAGCAAACCACCTCTCCCAGGAGTAGAGAGGAAGACAGGGTAATGCTGCTTGCCCAGGCTCCACTGGCAGGAAAGGGCGGGGAGGCACCTGAACTGCAGCCAATGAACTTCTGGCGGCTCTGGGTGAACAAGTCTAGAGGTTAAAAAGTCCAAGGGGACCAGTCATGGAGGAATTCCCTCAATATTATGAGATTTATTTCCAGGAGTTTTACCAGGTTCCTATGGTTACTATCAGAGAGAAATCCCAGCAGGCTTCCTGCAGGAGGAAGAAAAAAGGAACTATTTTGAAATATACCACATACTCAAATTTTAACAAGGCCTTGCCTATAGAAGAAACAAAAATGAGAATTACATCCAACTTCTCAGAAACCACACAAAGACAGTAGAGTGAAAATTTAAGTGGTGAGAAAAAAAAAAAAAAACAACTCGTGCAGTGATCTTTCAGGAGTGAAGGAGAAATAAAGACATTCTCCAACAAACAAAAATGGGAGGAAAATTTTGCTACTAGACCTACCTGGCAAAAAAAAAATGTTAAAAGACGTTCTTTAGAGAGAAGAAAAGTAATGTAGTTCAGAAACTAAAATCTTGGGGTGCCTGGGTGGCCCAAGTCAGTTAAGCATCTGTCTTTGGCTTAGGTCATGATCCTGGGGTTCTGGGATGGAGCCCTGCATTGAGGCCCCCATTAGACTTTCTGCTCAGCGGGGAATCTACTGCTCCCTCTGCCTCTCCCCGGCTCATTCTCTCTCTTTCTCATAAATAAATAAGTAAAATATTTTTATAAAGAAAGAAAGAAACTCAGATCTACCTAAAGGAAGAACATAGAAGGTTTAGGTGTAGAGACAATTGTGCAAGAGGAACAGAAAAAATGGTACTGCAAGTTTGAACAGTGGGCCAGAATAGATGCAGAACTTACAACAGGTGTATCTTTTTTTTTTTTTTTTTTTAAGATTTTACTTATTTACTCATGAGAGACACAGAGAGAGAGGCAGAGACATAGGCAGAGAGAGAAGCAGGCTCAGGCAGGGAGCCCAATGTGAGACTCCATCCCGGGACT
Organism: Vulpes lagopus; assembly: GCF_018345385.1. Classification (NCBI taxonomy): domain Eukaryota; kingdom Metazoa; phylum Chordata; class Mammalia; order Carnivora; family Canidae; genus Vulpes; species Vulpes lagopus. The sequence goes on along the minus strand of NC_054839.1, from coordinate 15,532,826 downwards.
CCAGGATCACGACCTGGACCAAAGGCAGGTGCCCAACTGCTGAGCCACCCAGGTGTCCCTCTAAACGTGTATCTTAAGATTAGTAGTAAAAGCAGTGGAGAAGTGGTGAGGGATCCTAGCAGAGAGCGTGTTACACTTGGCTCGCCAGTTCTCCTCCTTCACTTCTGACTCATGGTGACTGCATGCTATCTTTCACTTCATCTATGGACTCAGGATCAGCCAGCTGTTTGACTTGTGTATTGATTCTTTTTTACAGCGCTAAATAGCTAATACCTTTTATTGACTTAATGGTAGATTCTTTCTGGATTCCTAACATTTGACTATGACTGAGCTCTAGTGAGTAAGATGACTTCTTTTTTTTTTTTCTTCTTAACTTCCTACAATGTATTTCGCTAGATTTTTCCTGATAATGGTTATTTTACCACAGATCCCAGTCTGCAAGAAGGAGGAAACAAGATAAGGGAATAGTTTTGGATAAGAAACAAGTGAAAAGGGCAGCTGACCTTTAGCCCAAAGCTGGCAGCTTTGCTAAGAAATAAGAAAGTCTGATATGGGAATGCCTGGGTGTCTCAGTGGTTGAGTGTCTGCCTTTGGTTCAGGGCATGATCCTGGAGTCCTATGTTTCTGCCTCTTTCTCTATGTCTCTCAGGAATAAATAAATAAATAAATAAATAAATAAATAAATAAATAAAGTATTAAAAAGGAAAAGAAAGTGTGAAATGTTACCTTTTCAGATAAACAGGTCTATAAGGGCCCATTTAGCCCGTGTCACATATCTATGCAAAGTTCAGAATCAAACTATGTGCTTGCTAGTACCTAGTAGAGTTGCAACTCTCTCTCTCTAAACAGACCAAATTCTGGACCAAAAGTTCCTACATATTTCACCAACTGGGGTGTATGTGTGCAATTTTTCATTTTTCAACAGCCAGACAGCTTAAGTCTTTACTTCTCAATCAAAATAGCCAGGCAGGCTCTTTCTAGCACCCATCTGTGTGTCCTATTGGACCTCAACTTTTACTTTGCTACCCTAAAGCCATTTTTCTTTTATTTTTTTAAAGGTTTATTTATTTATTTTACAAAAAGAGAGAGAGCACAGGTAAACAGGAGAGGAAGAGGGAAAGAATCTCAAGCAGACTCCCCAAAGAGCATAGAGCTCGATGTGGAGGTCAATCTCATGGCCTTGAGACCATGACTTGAACCAAATTAAGAGTCTGATGCTTAACTGATTTAGCCACCCAGGCACGTTCTAAAACCACTTTTCTTATTTCAAATTTAGAATTTTATCCAGCAACTGAGTATAGAACATTGCCATCCATCCCAGCTTACCAACTTGTTCAATTTCTATTAGACAACCATTTCTGCACTATAAATAAAGAACTTGTTTGTAGAACCATTTGACTGTTTTATTATATTTTCCTGCATTGTTTAAAATAAATAAATGGCAGGCAGATGGAGAAAATTAGTATGATAACATTAACTACCAATAATACAATTAAGGCAAAGATGGAGAGATCATAATGTGGACCAAAGGCGGTACCTCTTCATTCTGATTCGGATATATACTAGAATTATGCTGGGTGAGCATATGTTTAATTCTGAAGGATGAGAATTTTTAAATCTTTGAAATACTTATAGAATCTTTATTCAAAATTGCCCAAACTTGGAGGAAAACAAGATGTCCTTTAATAAACCGATGGTTAGGGGCACCTGAGTAGCTCAGTGGTTGAGCATCTGTCTTGGCCTCAAGGCATGATCTTGGAGTCCCAGGATCCAGTCCTCCATCGTGCTCCCTGCAGGAAACCTGCTTCTCCTTCTGCCTATGTCTCTGCCTCTCTCTCTCTCTGTGTCTCTCATGAATAAATAAATAAGATCTTTAAAAAAAAAGAAAATTAGAATGCCAGATATAGCCTTTCTCCTGTCAATTGTTGAAAAATAATTTATGGGGGATCCCTGGGTGACTCAGCATTTAGTGCCTGCCTTCGGCCCAGGACATGATCCTGGAGTCCCAGAATCAAGTCCCGCATCAGGCTCCCTGCATGGAGCCTGCTTCTCCCTCTGCCTGTGTCTCTGCATCTCTCTCTCTCTTTCTGTGTGTGTGTGTGTGTCTCATGAATAAATAAATAAAATCTTTAAAAATAATTCATGAAACACTACCAAAGTTATCATGATCTCCTTTCCACTCCTTTCATATTACATCACTGGGTCCATTTTTTTTTTCATTAAAATTTGTTTGTTAAGTGTGGCTTCAGTTAAACTAAGAGAAACCGAACTTGAAGAAATATATTAATAAAATTAATTTGCATTACATATTATTAATATTCAATCATTTTGGATATCCACATACATTGTAGGATACTCAGGGATTTAAAAAGCTGAAGTACTTTCTGTACATAAAGAAATTTTGGAATTCTTTTTTGTTTTCTGAGAAGGTACTTCCTGCATCCCCTGTAGTTATTCTATTTTCTTTGTTCTTTCTCTTTCTTTTTTCTTTCTTTCTTTCTTTCTTTCTTTCTTTCTTTCTTTCTTTCTTTCTTTCTTTCTTTCTTTCTTTCTATCTTTTTATTTACTTGAGAGAAAGAGAGAGCAGGGGAAGTACAGAGAGAATCCCAAGCAGACTCCCTGCTGAGCAGGGAGCCCAACATAGGGCTCCATCTCACAACCCTGAGATCATGACCTGAGCCGAAATCAAAAGTTGGAAGCTTCGGGCAGCCCAGGTGGCTCAGTGGTTTGGCACCGCCTTCCCCCCCGGGGCCTGATCCTAGAGACCTGGGATCAAGTCCCACATCGGGCTCCCTGAATGGAGCCTGCTTCTCCCTCTGCCTGTGTCTCTGCCATTCTCTCTCTTTCTCTCTCTCTCTGTCTCTCTCTCGAATAAATAAATAAAATCTTTAAAAAAATCAAAAAGTTGGAAGCTTAATGTACAGAGCCACCCAGGTGCCTCTGGTTATTCTATTTTCAATTGCACTCTGAGGCAAACTGTATGTATAAAAGAAGCAAATTGCATCTAAATGAAATGTATGCTTCATATCTTCACAAAGCTTACTGACACCGGTATCTGTGATTCCTATCCATGGAGTCACACCTTTCCGTTAAGGTTTTTAATATAATGTGAGCAACAAAAATGAAATCCAGGGCAGCCGGGGTGGCTCAGTGGTTTAGTGCCACCTTCAGCCTAGGGTGTGGTCCTGGAGACCGGGGATCGAGTCCCACATCGGGCTCCCTGCATGGACCCTGCTTCTCACTCTGCCTGTGTCTCTGCCTCTCTCTGTATCTCTCATGAATAAATAAATAAAATCTTTTTTAAAAATGAAATCCATTATGCTTTAATATTATACAAAAAAAATGTTAATTTTGATGGGCAATTTTTCTAAAATGCATCCCTGATGCCGTTCTATTCTTAAGGTATGAAAAAGAAAATGACCATGTTACTTTTTATTTTTATGTTATTTTTAAATTTTTTTATTTATTTATTTTAGAGAACAGGAAGTGGGGCAGAGGGAGAGTGAGAGATAGTCCCAAGCCAACTCCATAAAACCTCGACTGGGAGCTCAGTCTCATGACCCTGAGATCATGACCTGAGCCAAAACCAAGACTCTGACTTAGGCTTAATTGACTAAGCCACCACCTAGGTGCCCCACAAATGTTATTATTTGATATCATTACCAGCATATATTATTATGCCATTTGGTACAGTATTTTTAGGGACTAATGAAACACAAGTATAGAGTTTTATGGATTCACTTACATATATTTAATAAGAGCCATTTAACTGTTTAAAGTTTCATGTCTGGTTTTCTATTTTTATTTATTCTCCCTTTCCTAATAATATTTCAATTTTCACTACTTTTTTTTTAAGATTTTATTTATTTATTCATGAGAGACACAGAGAGAGGCAGAGACACAGGCAGAGGGAGAAGCAGGCTCCAAGCAGGGAGCCCAATGTGGGATTCGATCCCAGAGCTCCAGGAACACTCCCTGAGCCAAAGGCAGATGCTCAACCGCTGAGCCACTGAGGTGTTCCTAAGGTAAGATTTAATAGGCTTTACATAAAGATCTAAGGATTTCTTCTAGGAATAATTACTATTTTGGGCATATAACTTTGGCAACATGGTCTCAGTTGTTTTCTGTGAGACTGAAATTGTCTTAAGAGGGGCACCTGGGTGGTTCAGTTGGCTGAACATCGAACTCTTGATTTTGGCTCAGATCATGATCTCAGGATCCTGAAACTAGCCTTGTGTTCTCTTGGGCTCTGCACTCAGCAAGGAGTCTACTTGTTCCTCTCCCTCTGCACCCCCTCCAAATAAATAAATAAAATCTTAAAAAAAAAAAAAAAAAAGAAAGAAAGAAAAAGAAATTGCTGAAGAATGACACTGGAGGAGGAAATACCATAATGTGCTTTGGTTTACTAATGATTTCAGAAATGTTCCTAAAAGATTTGTAAATGGGGGCACCTGAGTGGCTCAGGGGTTGAGTGCCTGCCTTTGATTCAGGTCATGATCCCAAAGTTCCGGGATCAAGTCCCACATTGGGCTCCTTTCATGGAGCCTGCTTCTCCTTCGTATGCCTGTGTCTCTGCCTCTCTCTGTCTCTCATGAATAAATAAATAAAATCTTAAAAAAAAAGATTTGTAAATGTTTCCTCTTCTTTAAATATGAACTATTTCAAGAATATAAAAAGAAATCCCCAAGGGGAACCTTGGCAGCTTAGTTGGTTGAGTGTCTGCCTTCAGCTAGGGTTATGATCCTAGGGTCCTGGTATGGAGCTCCATATCCAGCTTCCTGCTCAGCAAGAGTCTACTTCTCCCTCTCCCTCTGCCCTCCACTCATGCATTCTCTCTCTCTCTCAAATAAATAAATAAGTTTCCCCAATTTTACTTTAAAAATGTACATATAGCCCAAGCAAATTATATAAAATGTTGACATTTGCCTAGATTTACTTAAGAATGTTTGTGAAAAGAATGCCTGGGTGGCTCAGCAGTTGAGCATCTGCCTTTGACTCAGGGCATGATCCCAGGGTCCTGGGATCGAGTCCTACATCGGGCTCCCTACAGGGAGCCTGCTTCTCCCTCTGCCTATGTCTTTGCCTCTCTCTGTGTCTGTCATGTATAAATAAATAAAATCTTAAAAAAATAAGGAATGTTTGTGAAAGAAATAAGATGGGAACAAAACAAAAATTAACAGATAAAGAGAAGTCAAGCCTGAGCCCTGAGGCCCTTCAACACTTCTAGGAAGGGAACCCACCCAAGGAGATTGGGGGCAAGTAGCGGGACACAAAAATATGGTGGCAGGTGTGAGGAGAGTGTTCCTAGAAGGAAAGGCTGGAGCTCATGCTTTTGAGAGGCTAGTAAGTTGAAGACAGAGGAGTGATGACTAGATTGGGTAAGGTGGGGCATTTTGGTAAATTAAAGCAGCATTTCAAAGAGAGGGAGGTAGAAACCGTATACAAACGTATTGGGAGACGGAATGGCATGTGAAGGTGTGGAGACAGTGACACACAACTCCTTTGAGAAACTTTGCTGTGAGTAGGAACAGAAAAGAATTACAGGCACCTGATCCTCGAGAAGGTGTTCATCCACAATGAAGACTGTTCTACAGCCTGACTTTATTTTTAAAGATTTTACTTAATTATTCATGAGACACATACAGAGAGAGGCAGAGACATAGGCAGATGGAGAAGCAGGCTCCTCACAGGGAGCTGGATATGGACTCGATCCCCAGACACAGGATCATACCCTGACCCAAAGGCAAATGCTCAACCAGCCACCCAAGCATCCCTGCACTCTGCCTTTAAAAAGGCGGTTAAGCGTCTGCCTTTGGCTCGGGCCGTGATCCTGGAGTCTCGGGATGGAGTCCCACGCCGGGCTCCCTGCATGGAGCCTGCTCCTCCCTCTGCCTGTGTCTGGGCCTCTCTCCCTCTTTGGGTCTCTCATAAATGAATAAATAAAATCTTTAAAAAATATAGTTAAAAAAAAAAAAAGGTGGTGTATTGGATGCTGCCAGCACCAGGGCATCAGCCCTAGCCATTATCATTTCACAGGACCCTGCCTTCCTACAGCTCTGCCTGGGGGCTTTCCCTATCACCAGGGTCAGCTCTGCCTAAGTAGGAGGTAGGCCTGGAGTGCCAAGGAATGCATGTGTCCCTCCACTCTCTTCCCCCAGCAGCCTCCATCAGTAGATTGACATGAGCTGGTGTACAATGTTAACCTTCAAAACAAAACTACCAGTTATTTCACCAGCAAAAATCTGTTTATTGGGGAATAGCAGAGAGAATCTAGCACACGCAAGCTACAGCAAAACCACAGGCAAGTCCCCAAAACAAAGGAGAAGACACCCCTTAAGAGAGGAAAACAGGCAGTTGGGAGTGGCTATTATAAATGAAAAGTCTGTTAGTGCGAACTGGGAGTTCTGTATACAGTGGCTTCTCATTGGCTGAGCTGTTGTCAGGGGAGGAGGAAAGCCTCCTTCCTCCTGCAGGAGTACTAGAGTAGTATCCAGTGCAAGGTGAATCTCCTTCTGTTTGGACTACCATTGAAAAGGAGTGAGAGGTCATGAACACTCCTGCCAGCCTCCCAAACTCCATTCTAAACAAGAGTTCCTTCTATCAATTTTCACATTTCCCCCCTGTAATCAAGATCTTTTTTTTTCTTAAATATTTTATTTATTTATTCATGAGAGACACAGAGAGAGGCAGAGACACAGGCTCCTGTGGGGACCCCGATGTGAGACTCGATCCCAGGACCCCGGGATCATGCCCTAAGTCAAACGCTCAACCGCTGAGCCACCCAGACGTCCCCAAGATCTTTCTTTGAAAGCCTCTCTAATCGATACTCAAGTTCTTTATATTTAGTGGTTCTGTCCCTTAGTAGACAGGAAGGACCTTTCCTGGTTTTCCTATGCTATGACAGAAGGAAAGCGCAAAGCTGTTGGAGATTACTTAAGGCCACATTTGAGTAACCAGAAAGGTTAGGAGAGAGAAAAATCTCAGGCACTTTCCATCTAAAGTCTGTATCTTCTTAAGGTCATAAATGTTGGAGCTGTTGAGCCAGCATCACCTTATAGGGAACATTGTTTTGTTTTGTTTTGTTTTTTGTTTGTTTGTTTGTTTGTTTGTTTGTTTCTAAAGATTTTATTTGGGCAGCCCAGGTGGCTCAGCGGTTTAGTGCCTGCCTTCGACCCAGGGCCTGATCCTGGAGACCCAGGATCCTGGAGACCCAGGATCAAGTCCCACCTCAAGCATGGAGCCTGCTTCTCCCTCTGCCTGTGTCTTTGCCTTTCTCTCTGTGTCACTCGTGAATAAATAAATAAAATATTTTTTTAAAAATTTAAAAAAGAAGTTTGATAGGCAACAAAATACAAAATTTAAATTATTACACATAAAAACAGAAGAAGTAGCATAATTCCAAATTGTGTGATGGTTCTAAATTAGGATTTGAGGTCCGAAAGTAGCCAACTGAAATATTTCTTTACACTTAATCTGACAAGGGAGAAAGTTTCCCCTTATGAAGGCAAACCATAGTCATGTATGCCTTCTGGAAGTCTGTTTAAAGCAGCTGTGAAAGCAAAACAGTGAATACTGCAAGAACACACTGCAGGAATTAACCAAGTCTACCTAGAAAGAAACATTACAGGTATAAATATGAAGCAGCAGCTGATGAACTTTTTGCAAAAGAGCAGAATGTCTTAAAATGTCAAAGATGTCTCAAAACAGTATTGTTATCTCAAAATAACTGTTTTGAACTTCATATGTTATTGATAATATAGCCTGCAAGATTGCAAATTCAGAGACCATGAATTTGGATAAGAATCCAAAGTCAGTTAATAGTTCAGATGCGGGGTGTTTGGATGGCTCAGTCAGTTGAGCATCTGACTCTTTTTTTTTTTTTTTTTTTTAACTTTTATTTATTTATGATAGTCACAGAGAGAGAGAGAGAGGCAGAGACACAGGCAGAGGGAGAAGCAGGCTCCATGCACCGGGAGCCCGATGTGGGATTCGATCCCGGGTCTCCAGGATCGCGCCCTGGGCCAAAGGCAGGCGCCAAACCGCTGCGCCACCCAGGGATCCCAGTACTTTTTATTTTAAAAAAATTTTAAAGAATATTTTATTTATTTATTCATGAGAGACAGAGAGAGAGGGAGAGAGAGAGAGAGAGAGAGAGAGATTGGCAGAGACACAGGCAGAGGGAGAAGCAGGCTCCATGCACCGGGAGCCCGATGTGGGATTCGATCCCAGGTCTCCAGGATCGCGCCCTGGGCCAAAGGCAGGCGCCAAACCGCTGCGCCACCCAGGGATCCCAAGCATCTGACTCTTGAATTTGGGTCAGGTCATAAGATCTAGTCCCAAGCTGGGCCCCATACTCAGTGTAGAATCTGCTTACTATTCTCACTCTCTAGGATGCCAGGGTGGCTCAGCAGTTGAGCATCTGCCTTTGGCTCAGGGTATGATCCTGGGGTCGGGATCGAGTCCCACATCAGGCTCCTCTCTGGGAGACTGCTTCTTTCTCTGTGTCTCTGCCTCTCTTTCTCTCTCTCTATCATGAATAAACAAATAAAAATCTTTTAAGAAAAAAAGATTCTCCCTCTCTCTCTTCCTCTGTACCTCCCCCCCAACCCCACTCACACTCTTTCCCTCTCTCAAAATAAATGAATAAAGTCTTTAAAAAGAAAAATAGTCCAGAGGAAAGAAGATTTTTGTGAACTCTAGACCTTCTTCCCCTTCAGAAAAAGCAAATGAAAAATTAATTTCTTCCAAGATCATGACTAGTCTGTTTCTAAAACCCCATAATCAAAGGGTTTTTCCCCCTTTCATAAGAGCTTGGGAAATGCACACAGAGGCATTCTGTTCCCACGAGAGAGAAAGAAGCAACCATGAGAAAAAAGCATACAAGCCTGATCTGAACATCTTGGGGAAGTGGTCTGGTCAGTTGTCATCTGCCTCAATTCTGGTAAATCTTGACTTTCAGGACAGCAGGTGGGATGCATATCCAATCAGGATTAGGCACTCTCTTTAGATGTATTACATGAATTCAAGAGTCTCTATCCTGGAGTTTGGCAGCACTAAAGTTGGTTCCAGTTCCTGAAAAGGGACCTTTCTAGTGAAGTTGAAGGGTCTCTCTTGAGGTATTTCTTTTAACAGATGAAATCTCCAAGCTACAAGATATGATACATAAGGTTATCTGTTTCCCAGGGGTGCACTGTGAAGATTGTTCCACCAAAGATTGCTATACCAAATACCAAAGGCTATTTTTAATAGAAGCAATTAGGCCTTACACTTTTGAAATATATCTCCTTTATCAACTTTAGGTCAAAGGAAGCAGAGGCCACGTATATTGGACATTCCATAGCTATCTCAATGGGTGAGTTTATGAGTTCCCAAGGGGGGGTAGATCTGAGATTTAGAAGGACCAACGGCAATGGTTTCAGCCAATGTATTTTGCAGTCTACAGCCTTTGCCAGTGGAATCTTAATAGTGCCGCTAGTGTGTTTGACTAATCCTAGGATTGAGGACGATATGCACAACGAAAGTTGTGTAAACCCAGCCAAACAGCACAAACCTGTTGAAGCCTGTGACCAGTGAAATGGGTTCGCTGATCACTATGAAGTTTGATAGGGATTCTTCAAGCAGAGATAATCTTTTCTAATAGAAGAAGCATTAACCTGTCTCTAAGAGAAAGATCTGGTCTGGTGAGAAAACACACAAACAATTGACTAAAACATATTTATCCATGAAAGGGGGAAGTTGTATGAATCTAACCAGTTTGTATGGACAGGTTTCCATGGATCATACTTTGGACAGGTAGGACAAGTGAGGTAGGCACTTTTTATGACCTTATTAATATTTCCCCACAAATATTTGTTCTTGGATGCTATCATTTTGTCAGTAGACCAATAGCATACTACATGTACAGTGGTAAGTAGTGGTGAGTTTAGAATTTCTGGTGAGAACAGATTGTTATTTGGTCCAACTAGAGTTCTCTTTTTAGGGGATCCCTGGGTGGCTCAGTGGTTTGGTGCCTGCCTTCGGCCCAGGGCATGATCCTGGAGTCCCGGGATCGAGTCCCGTGTCGGGCTCCCGGCATGGAGCCTGCTTCTCCCTCTGCCTGTGTCTCTGCCTCTCTCTCTCTCTCTCTCTATCTGAATAAATAAATAAAATCTTAAAAAATATATATTTAGAGTTCTCTTTTTAGCAGATCAATAGTTATTAGATTTCTAATTTTTTTCCCTCTCTGGGGCCAATTGTTGGGTATTTTATCATTTTTTTTCCCAAAACTATCATTTGGGAAAACATCCCTTCAGACTATGACAGAAGTCTGGCTATTGGTTTCCTTGAGAACAGGGTTTGTTTTGTTTTGTTTTTTAAGATTTTATTTATTCATGAGAGACACACACAGAGAGAGGCAGAGACATAGGCAGAGAGAGAAACAGGCTCCATGCAAGGAGCCCTATATGGGACTCGATCCCAGAACCCCAGAATTATGCCCTGAGCTGAAGGCAGATGCTCAACCGCTGAGCCACCCAGGCATCCAAGAACAGTTTTGCACAGAAATTCAAGTGAGATAGCTTCCTTTGACCTCAGGGAGTTGAGTCTGGAATGCCCAGACGCCTTAATAAGAGCAGAGCAGCCCCAAAAGTGTGGCATCTAACATAAATTTTGGACATAGGAGCCATTTTTGATATTTTCCCATCTGAGGTAAGGATACTTCATTGTTTCCATAATATCCCAAAGTCATGAGCTACCCCCAAAGGCGTATCAACCACCTGTATAAATGTCTGCAGTTTTACTCTCAGCTAAAGTACAAGCCTGATTAAAGGCATATAATTCCACCTCTTGGGCTGAAGTAGCCAAATGGAAAGGTGGTGTTTCAATGGCTTCAAAAGGAATGCAATCACCTAGCCATTACAGTATTGGAATTTTCATCCTTTTTTTTTTTTTTTTTTTTTTTTTTTTTTTTAGAGGGAGAGAGTGTGGGAAAACTGGGGCAGTGGAGGGACAGAGGGAAACTTTTTTTTATTTTTATTTTTTCAGAGGTAGACTCTTAAGCAGGTTCCACAGTGAGTACTGAGCTGAGAGGCGGCTCCATCTCATGACCCTGAGATCATGACCTGAGCTGAAATCAAGAGTCAGATGCTAGGGATGCCTGGGTGGCTCAGCAGTTGAGCACCTGCCTTCATTCAGGGCTTGATCCCAGGGTCCTGGGATGGAGTCCCGCATCAGGCTCCCTACAAGGAGCCTGTTTCTCCTTCTGCCTCTGCCTCTGCCTCTTTATGTCTCTCATGAAAATAAATAAAATTAAAGGAAGAAAAAAAGAGTTGGATGCTTAACCTACTGAGGCACCCCTAGCCTTTTCATCCTTTAAATGAGAACTATCAGTAAGCCATGAAAAAATCTGCTTTGGGTAGGAGAGTTTTCTATATACTGTCATGAGGATTCAAAGGTAACCTGTCAGCATGAGGGGTTCACTTGGATCCAAATATAGTCCTTGTTCTGAGATCAGATGCCTTAAGTATTAAACCTGAGTTTGAGCAAACTGTAATTTTATTTTGGAAACTTTATGTCCCTTTAAAGCCAAAAGCTTTAACAGGTGGGTGCTGTCTCCTGGGATGAAGTTTGAGGAGGGGAGCACAGAAGTAAATCATCGACATATTTCAAGAAAGTAGAGCCTGCCAAGAACATTCTATCATCCCAATCAGTTTTTAAGGTATGTGAAAAGAAGGAACTAAAAAATAATAGTAAATTTAAAAAAAAAGAAGGAACTGCCTATAAAACCATAGGGTATTACTGTCCAGGTGTATTTCTGTTCTTCCCAAAGGAAGCAAAAATATTGGTTATCTTTATCAGCTGGAATATTAAAAGTGCACTCTATAAATCATGAAAAATTTGCTTTCAGTGGGAAAGGATGTCAGGAGCACACGGGGCCCAGGAAAAACAGACTGCCAAGGATAATAATGTCGTTTATTGCTCAGAAAATGCAGACAAACCTCCAATCTCAGCCACTGGGTTATCTCAGAAGTAAAATCAGCATATTAGAGGGCCTATTGCAGGGATACAGAGGCTGTGGGATTTGTAATCTATTATGAACTTGGTGTCTTGAAAGGCTTAGTTTTAGAGTTTCAATTCATTATGGGAAAAGGTTTAGAGGGCTCTATTTGAATTTAGATGGGAGGTGCCCTGGGGATTCCACCAATATCAGTCAAGGATGTTGCCCATAATGAGAAGGGCAGCTGATCCCACAGAACAATCAGTGTCTCCAGATTCAGCAACAGAACCATCAAAAATGGAAGAAATAAGGTGCCTCAGTGGCTCAGTTGGTTAAGCATCTGCCTTCGGCTCAATTCACAGATGGGAGCCTGCTTCTCACTCTCCCTCTTCCCTCCCCCTGCTTGTTCTCTCTCTCTCTCTCTCTCTCTCCCCCTCGCTCTCTGTCAAATAAATAAAAACCTTTTTAAAAAGTAGAACAAATAAAAGATGTCAAGGGGGCATTTAATTTACCTAGTTGGCTATTTTGATAATCATGGTCAAATTTTCACATTATCTCCTCCTTTAGGGAGAAACAAAATTCCAGCATGATTCTTTTCTAAGAAAACTTGGCCCAATAAACGAATAGAAGCAGAGGAACTACAAGGATAAATGTATTTCTCAAAGGGCCTCTGCCAGAGGGAAGAGGTTCAGAGAGAAAGCTATGAGGTTTGACTCTCCCACTCTGTGGACTGTTTGAGTCCTGCAAGGCTGGGGCTTCTCAAGAGCAGTGGGGTCGGGCACCAAGAAGGTAGCTCAAGAATCATTCCCAATCTGGAGGGGCTTCTTGAGGCCAGTGAAGAGAGGAGGATTGGGAAGAGGCCCTGGAGCTCCTTGAATACCCAGATACTGGGAAAGTCTAACCAAAAATCTGAAGATGCCCGCAGTGCTTAAATTGTAAGGATCTTTTTCCGAGGGCCCCAGCTCTTTCCAGTAATAGCAGAAACTAAATGGTCTCTTTCATTTGGATGGGAGGGAACGGGTTTTCCAAATTAACTAAAAGTGAACAGGTTCCCATTCCATCCTTGTCCTTTTAACTAGAGGATAAGGATCTGGGTTTAGCCCTTTAATAAACAGAGTTAAATGATGGATTCAACAACTAAAGGAAGAGCAGAACTTTCTGTTGATTTTTTAAGATTCTAATCTATCTATCTGTCTATCTATCTATCTATCTATCTATCTATCTATCTATCTATCTGAGTGCCTATGAGCAGGAGGAGGAGTAGAGGAAGAGGGAGAGAGAATCCCAAGCCCACTAGGCTCCAAGCATGGAGCCCAACCCCATGACTCTAAGATCATGACCTGAGCCCAAAATCAAGATTTGGACCCTCAACCGAATGAGCTACTCAGGCACTTCAACACCAGAACTTTGTTAAAAGACAATTTGGAGTTAGTTGTAATACTCATCAAATGGTTCATTGGGCTTTTATGCACCAGCCTGAATTTTGTTCTAATCTGCAGGCTCAGGAAAAACTACTGTTATTGGTCAGTGGAGATTTCCAGCAAATGTTTCAGCATCTTGCCAAAAGTTAGGTGTTTGCTTCTCTAAATCCGTTTCAGGATGTTCCCATCAGACTAGTTTCACCCAATGTTTGCCTGGCCCTCACCAACAAGCATGTGCACTGATATAAATCTTGAGAAACCAGTTGCTAGATTTGAACAACTCTACTAAATTCTTCAGCAAACTTATAAGGGTCCTCAGTCACTTTACTGAACTCTCTAACTATGACTCCTAATTTGGTCTTAGTCCAGTGAACATAACAAATTTGGGGTTTATTTAGATCCTCCGAAGACTTCATTTCAAAGACGCAGCTTTTAATAGAAAAAAAAGAGAGATGGGAAGGGGGGAAATACAGAGCAAAAGAGAAATTCAGCAGAGACCACAGAGGAAATGGCAGGAGACAGCCTGAGCACAAAGTGGCTGCTGACAAAAAGGGTAGTGTGGGGGGTGAAGAGGCTGCATGGGCCATTTTGACTCCTTTCAATCATTTGTCTCAGTTAACTTAGTATTTTTGCAAAAAGACACACTTAGAATCCTGAAAATATTTGGAGGCCTCAAGGCATCATTTAAAATAAGCATTCCAAGGACACCTGGGTGGCTCAGTGGTTGAGTGTCTGCCTTTGGCTTGGTGTGATCCCGGGGTCCTGCCATCAAGTCCGGCATCAGGGTCCCCTCAGGGAGCCTGCTTCTCCCTCTGCCTATGTCTCTGCCTCTTTCTGTGCTCATTTATCTCATAAATAAATAAAATCGTTTAAAACAATTTTTTTAAACTCTATTTAACAAAGGCACAGACCAACATGGAAATGCACTGCAAACAGTGCCAAGAACTTCCAAAAAATAAAGACTACTTCGAAATTAAATTCGGACTAAGCCCTTTGAAAGGTATTTGAGGCCAAATTGCATCTAGGCTGGGAACCAAGAGTGAACAAACATTACCTCCACAAATTAAATTTTAAGTGGCTGAAGGATATTTTCATCTATTCCAGATAAAGTTTTAAAATGATTGTATCCACAATCCATCAAAGTACTGTTTAGACAAAGGATGGCATTTTCTTTTGGGGAAACCAGGAGAGGAAAATCCTTGGGGCCATATCCTGCTGATACCCTAGGAGACTCAATAGCAGGATAAGGCCCTGAGTGCTCAGAGAACCAACACTTAACCCTCCCTTCCCTCCCACACCCTGAGGAATCAAGGGCCAGGTGGGGACACTGCCATGTGTGGACATAAAAAGGAAGCTCACTACTCTAAGGACTGGCTAGCAGGCAAACACACTCTGGAGGGTTTTTTGGGGTTTTTTTGTTTTTGTTTTTAAATGATTAAGTTGCTATTTTATTTATTTTATAATATTTTATTTATTCATGAGAGACACAGAGAGAGAGAGAGGCAAAGACACAGACAGAGGGAGAAGCAGGCTCCAGGCAGGGAGCCCAATGTGGGACTCCATCCTGGGATTCCAGGATCACACCCTGGGCCAAAGGCAGATGCTCAACCACTGAGCCACCCACACGTCCCCAAACAAAATACTTTCTCCAAGATTTATAAAGGTACTTATTTCCATGACCTAGCCAACCTTTTACATCATTTTTTTTTCTTTACATCTTTTTATCTTTTGTACTGGGTGCAGTGAAAAATTGCATTTTATTGTTGTTTTAATTTGCATTTCCCTAATTATGAGCAAGGTTGAGCATCTTTTCTCAGGTTCACAAGTGATTTGCATTTTTTCTCCCTATGGAGGAGGGCCTTCTGTATATTTTGCTAAATGTTCAGTTGGGTTGCTAGTATTTTGCTTCCTGTTTTATATGCTATCATTATTAAATTAAAGGAATAATCCCTTTTACCTGTAGTGTATAGCCTGCAATTATTTTTCTTGGCTTGTCATTTTTACATTTTGATTCCTGTTTATGTGACTTTTGCCCTTGTTGGGGACAACAGCAGAATGCCTCAAATGGCATCAGTTTGGCATACTGATTATTTTATTTATTTACTTAAAAGATTTTATTTAGGGGGAATCCCTGAGTGGCTCAGCAGTTTAGCGACTGCCTTCGGCCCAGGGCATGATCCTGGAGACCCGGGATCAAGTCCTACATCGGGCTCCCTGCATGGGGCCTGCTTCTCCCTCTGCCTGTGTCTCTGCCTCTCTCTCTCTCTCTCTCCCTCTCTCTCTCTCTCTGTGTGTCTTTCATGAATAAATAAAATCTTAAAAATATATATATATTTTATTTATGTATTTGATAGAGAC
The DNA here is from genome assembly GCF_018345385.1 of Vulpes lagopus. Lineage (NCBI taxonomy): Eukaryota > Metazoa > Chordata > Mammalia > Carnivora > Canidae > Vulpes > Vulpes lagopus. The sequence continues at coordinate 15,517,073 of NC_054839.1, read as the reverse complement.
TATGAGCAGTTAGAGGGGGTGCATGGTGGGTGGGGTGCGAGGGAAAGAGAGAAGCAGGCTGCCTCACTGAGCAGGGAGGCAGACTCAAGGCTCAATCCTGGGACCCCAAGATCATGACCTGAGCCGAATTCAGACATTTAACCAGCTGAGCCACCCCAGGCACCCCAGGATATTGATGATTTTAAATAAAAGTTACTTAAGAGACTGTTTGAGGACATTCAGATACTCTTGGGTCCTCCTGAAAGCAGGAAATAAATCTCCGTGTGAAAAGTACCCTCCCTGTACCAGGTCAAGAGGCATCCTTATCACCAGAGATGGAAAATCTAGAGCTGAGGAGACTGTGTAGACAATCCTTATTACTTTTTCCTAATCTATGACGCCAACAATATTGTTTAGAATTCCTTGCTAATTGAAGCTTCCAAAGTTTTCTCATCCTGTCAGTTCCTCACAGATTTATTGCCTTTTTTGTCTAAAAAGTATAAAAACTGCCTGCCTGGTCACTTCTTTAGGTCTCTGGTTATTGGGCCTCTGTGTGCACATCTTAAAACTTTGTTTTTTTCTCCTGATAATCTGTCTCCTATAAATTTAATTTGTAGTCCAGCTGGAAGACCAAAAGTAGAGAAAATTTTCCCCTTCCTTTCACCCTGCAATGAACTTTTATTTCTACTGGATCCATTTTAACAGTTTCGTTCTCCATGGTGGCTGGGTTTATGCCGTTTTATGAAAGTCTTCTCTGAGTCCAACTTTTTAGAAAGATATTAGATACAGTTTATTTCTAGGATTTTTATAGATTCATTTAAAAATATTTCTTTTTTTAAGATTTTATTTATTTATTCACGAGAGACACAGAGAAAGAGAGAGAGAGAGGCAGAGACACACAGGCAGAGGGAGAAGCAGGCTCCATGCAGGAAGCCTGACATGGGACTCAATCCCGGGTCTCCAGGATCACGCCCCAGGCCGAAGGCAGCACTAAACAACAGAGCCACCCGGGGTTGCCCCCATTTTAAAGATATTTCAATCTTTAATTCATATATACATGTTTGGTGTAAATTCATATCAAATTTTCTTTCTCAGATTGTTAGCTTATCACTACTATAGCACCATTTTTTGAAGAATGTATCTTTGCGGTGCTTGGTGGTGCAGTTAGGTAACTGACTCTTGGTTTTGGCTCAGGTGTTAATCTCAGGGTCATGGGGTCAAGCCTTGCATCAGGCTGGCTCGGTGCTAAGCGCAGTCTGCTTGGGATTCTCTCTCCCTCTCCTCTGCCCCTCCTACATGAGCTCTCTCTCTCTCTCTCAAATAAATAAATCTTAAAAAATATATATATGTATTGTCAAGAGTCTCAGCTGCTGCTGCCTTTGTCATATACCAAATTCCTTCAAGTATCGTCCAAAATTAGAGGGCACTGTATTTCATGACTTTGTTAGCACTGAACTATTAGCATAGGTTTTTGTCTTTCCTCCCTGAGATGCCAACTCACTTTTAGTCCTCTTTTTTTGTCTTTAAGCACATTTATTCTGTAAGCCCTTTGAATTTCTTGGCAGAACTTTCTTTTGGACAGACCCTATGTGGTTTTAAAAATTAGCATTTCTGGGGTGCCTGGGTGGCTTAGCGGTTGAGCAGCTGCCTTCAGCCCAGGGCATGATCCTGGAGTCCTAGGACTGAGTCCTGTATCAGGCTCCCTGCATGGAGCCTGCTTTTCCCTCTGCCTGTGTCTCTGCCTCTCTCTCTCTCTGTGTCTCTCATGAATAAATAAATAAATAAATAAATAAATAAATAAATAAATAGATTTCCTATTTCTCCTCAATTTCCTTCCAGATTACAGACACGTGCGGTCATTGGCTTCAAAGGGAGGCTTGGCCTCCACAGGGCAAGGCTGCTCCTTAGATAAATGAGCAGGCTCCATTGTTCTAGGAAAAAGACTGTTTAACTAGAAATTATCTCCTTTGTACAGAAAAAAAATCTATAAACTCCTAATTATATAATTGTGTAGCAAATTATATATTTGTGTAGCAAATAGGCCTTCCAGGCCTCTGAGTGATTTATGTAGCCTTGATCCCTGGGTTTAGGACCACAGAATTTTTTTTTTTTAAGATTGTATTTATTTATTCATGAGAGACACAGAGAGAGAGAGAGAGAGAGGCAGAGACAGGCAGAGGGAGAAGCAGGCTCCATGTAGGAAGCCTGACGCGGGACTCAATCTCAGGACTCCGGGATCACATCCCCAGCCAAAGGCAGATGCTTAACTGCTGAGCCACCCAGGCGTCCCAGAACCATAGAAGTTTTATGTAAGGCGTAGGCCCATATTTTAGAGAATAAGGTTTAACAAGACTTTTTCTCCCATCGAGTGGCTTCAACTCTCTGCTGTGTCAGAAGGAGTGAAGGTGGGGTCTGGGATGAGTGGCATCAGACTCTAGAATATTATAGACTGAGCCCTTCAGAAGCTGGCCAGTATTAGGTAAAGCGGTTGGGTTTGTGGGGCAGTATAGTTGATGCTTGGGGCTTTTATGCTGTGCTGTGTGCCCAGGCCTATTTGGGTGAGGCCAACTTAATTGGAGAAAAGACTTGATTTCAAAATCTCTGTACGGGGCAGCCCCGGTGGCCCAGCGGTTTGGCTCCACCTTCCGCCCAGGGTGTGATCCTGGAGACCCAGGATCAGGTCCCACTTCGGGCTCCCTGCATGGAGCCTGCTTCTCCCTCTGCCTGTGTCTCTGCCTCTCTCTGTGTCTCTCATGGATAAATAAATAAAATCTTAAAAAAAAAAAAATCTCTGTACGATGGTTGCACCAGCCTTAATGTAATCCCAGAAGCAGAGAATCAGGCCTCCATCATTCTCAGGGCAGAACCTATTTTAAGATACTTGACTCCCTAAAGCTAAAATCTCTATAAGTTCCCATTTTGTGGATGGGCTACGCAGCACCAGCTTTCCCTCGGCGGCCAGAGGACTGCTGGGCCAGCCCAAGCTGCAAGGGAAGGATAAGCAGAAATGGGTCCTGTTTCCAATGACCTTGACCTTTGTTGCAGGAGTCCTTGTCCTGCTTGGTCACATGATTTTGAAGGATGAAGAGGTAAACCAGTTAGAATGGTGGGCGGCAAAGCAAGGTTTACTGAGCAATATTTCAAAGTTCCCGAAGTGGGAGGGGACCTGAGAGGGTTACCACCTGAGTTTCTATGTCTAGGGATTGTTACGGGCTTGTTGGCAGGCTGTTTAATCTAATTAACCCTCCGTGGACTGTCATCCAATCAGGTTTTTTCTATTCACATGGGAAAGGGTGGAGGGCTTCTTTCCACGGAGGTGTAAAATCCTTTAAAGAATGGTCTCCTCCCAGGGCGAGGGGAGGGAGGGCTGGTGCCCTTGTCCCTGCCTGCCTTTCTTCTGACCATTCTTCATGACCTCAGCTTTAACTGAGGATCCTGGTACATGAAAGGGAGGGGGCCCCAGGCGGGGGAAAGCCTGGATCTGTCCCCTCCTTAGAGCCCTCTGGGGATGACTGGGGCACATTACATCCCTCCCAACTCATAGAGAAACATCCCTACTGCTTTCATTAAATATTACACATTGAGAGCATGTAAAACAACCTTGTGACTCTAAGAAGCACATGAAAGGGGGTGCCTGGCTGCCTCAGCCAATAGAGCATGTGACTCTTGATCTCGGAGTTGTAAGTTTGAGCTCCACACTGGGTGTAGAGATTACTTAAAGGAAATAAAATCTTAAAAAAAGAGAAACAAGTGAAAGCATTCCTTTTTTTGCGTCTTACTTTCAGAAATAACACTTTTTTTTTTTTATGATTTTCTTTATGAGAGAGTGCGAGCACAAGTAGGGGGAGGGGTGGTGGGAGGGAGAAGCAGACTCCCCGCTGAGCAGGGAGCTGGATGTGGGGCTGGATCCCAGGACCCTGGATCATGACCAGAGCCAAAGGCCAGACGTTTAACCAACTGAACCACTCAGGTGCCCCAGAAATAACACTTATAAAAACTGATGGTTGTAAGATGCCCCTTTGTCTGGCTTAAGGATTATTTTGAGCTGGAGATAAACGAGAATTAAGAGATATAGGTAAAAAAAATAAAAATAAAAAAAAAAGAGATATAGGTAAAAGCCTTCTTGAAGCTTCCCTTGCCTGACTAGAAGCAGAAACTTCTAACAAATGAAGACTATTATAAATCCTCTCTCTTGGGAAGGGTTAAGTCCATGAGGAAGGAAGAACATGGGCACCAAGTCAGGTCTGTAAACAAATCTTGGGAAAGAACTTTATGTTTCATTAGCTTCCCCCATATATTTACTTTAGGTTCTAATGACCCCTTTGAGTTGCCTATTACAGTATTTCTCCCATGTTGCACCTGTTAATACACTTTCTCTCTTGTTTGTTCGTCTCACATCAGTTGAATTTTCAAGGCTCCAACTAGAGAACCTAGAAGCATAGAAGAAAAAGAATTCTTTTTCTTCCCTAGATGGTAAAATATACATAACATAAAATGTACCCTTAACCACTTTTAAGTGTACTGTTCTGTGGCATTAAGCACACTCACACTGTTGTCCCCCATCACTACCATCCATCTCCAGAGCTTTCTCATCTTCCCCAAAGGGAACTCTGTCCCCTTTAAACAGTAACCCCTCGTCTTCCACCACTCCTCCCTCTCCCCCATGGGACCCAGCCTTGGCAACCACCATTCTAATTTCCGTCTCTGTGAATTTGACTTCTCTAGGTACCTCATATAAGTGAAATCACAGTATTTGGCTTTTTGTGACTCAATATTTCTGGGCACCAATATGTGTGTGTTTTTTCTCCACACCAACCAATTTTCTGGTTCTCTAGACACCAGCTAGGTGTGCTATAATTTAGCTCAACGCTGAAACAATCTACCTGGAGTTAGTGTCAGACCCCACAGGATAAGAACTCAGTCCCCCCAGGCTGCCCCTCCCTCCTCCACTTCATAAAGCCAATTGTGAGTCCCAGTTGCCACCTGGAATTCTGACCAATTGGCTGTAAATTGGGGTTTCCAGAACCCCCTTCTCAGGTTTGGTAATCTTTTAGAGTGGCTGATGGAAATGAGGAAGACAGCTTACTAACTAGAATACCAGTTTATTATAAAAGGATATAACTCAGGAATAGCCAGGTGGAAGAGATGCATGGAGCAAGGTATGGGGCAACAGCCAAGCCCTCTACGGGTGCACCACCCTCTCAGCCCCTCCACATGTTCACTAACCCAGAGGCTCCCCAAACTCCTTCAGGTAGGGTTTTTTAAAAATTTATTTTTTACTTTTTTTTTTTTTTTTTTTAAAGATTTTATGTATTTATCATGAGAGACACAGAGAGAGAGAGAGGCAAAGACACAAGCAGAGGGAGAAGCAGGCTCCATGCAGGGGACTCAATGCAAGACTCAACTCCAGGATCCTGGGATCATGCCCTGAGCCAAAAGCAGATGCCCAATCACTGAGCCAGCCAGGTGTCACTCATTTAGGGTTTTTTAAGGAAGCTTCATTTGGTAGGCATAATTGATTAAGTCACGGGTGATGGAACTCAAATTCCAGCCAATCTTGCACCTCCCCTAGGAAGGGGGTGGGACTGAAAGTACTGACCCTCTAATCAGTGTTTGGTTTCCCTGACAGCTAGCCCCCATCCTTAGGGGCATTCCAGAAGTCACCTCATTAACACTTAGGTGTGGTTGAAAAGGGCTTGTTAGGAAAACGACTTAACAAAGACTGGTTATTAAAGACATCTTCGCAGTCTTAGAGCTCTGTGCCAGGAAAAGCATGCAGACCAAATATATATTTATTTTTTAAGATTTTATTTATTTATTTATTAGAGAAGGCGAGCACAAGTAGGGGGAGGGGGAGAGAGAGATGGAGAAGCAGACTCTACGCTGAGCAGGGAACTCGACCTGATGATGGGTCATAGGACCCTGAGATCATGACCTGAGCTGAAGGCAGATGCTCAACTGAGCCACCCAGGCACCCCAGGATCAAATATATATTTATAATTAAAAACAATGTCACACACAAAAAAAATGTCACAGGGATGCCCGAGTGGCTTAGGGCATGATCCTGTGGTCCTGGGATCAAGTCCCATGTTGAGGTCCCTGCATGGAGCCTGCTTCTCCCTCTGCCTGTGTCCTGCCTCTCTCTCTGTCTCTCATGAATAAATAATAAAATCTTTAAAAATAAATAAATAAATAAATAAATAAATAAATAAATAAATAAATAAAACAATGTCACAGTCTTCAAGGCTCATCTATGTTGTTGCACCCATCAGAATCTCTTTCCTTTTTAGAGCTGAATGATATTCCATTGTATGTTTACACCGTGCTTTGTTGCTCATTCCAGAAGTAACACTTTTGACCGCATTTAATTTCTTCATCTAAACCTTGACATACTCAGATGGGTTTTATATAGATATTTATTTATTTATTTATTTATTTTTTACATATACATATTTTATTTGTTCACTCACGAGAGACCAGAGAAAGGCAGAGACACAGGCAGAGGGAGAAGCAGGCTCCATGCAGGGAGCCCGATGTGGGACTCGATCCCGGGACTCTGGGATCACGCCCTGAGCCAACGCAGATGCTCAACTGCTGAGCAACCCAGGTGTCCCTGAAATATCTAATTCTTAACAAGAATTTATTCTACTGTAGGTAATTATGCAGTCTGTGTGTGCCATTTTTAGTTCTGGAAGTTCAGATATACTTTAAAGTTGTGTGTTTTTGGCCTGGGCAGTTTTTGAAAAACCATGTCTCTGCTGGACAAGTTGATTTTTTTTGCTGCTCTCATTGTTGCATCCAGGCTCTGGGCTTTGGAGAGCACAGCATTCCAATCATTCTACCCGGAATGGTTCTGGTGACCCCATTTCAACTTGCTGTAAGGCAACAGTTGCCTCGGTAATCTGTCTTCAGATGGGTCTAGCTTTGTGGTTCTGAATTTCAGCAAGCACATCAGAAACGTTGACAGGATGACCATTCCTTCCCTTTCTGTTGCCCATCCTAAAATAATACCTGAGGTTGGAGAGGGAGGCAGCCAATCTGTCAGGAAGTTCATGGGCTTTGGGATTGATGCCTGGATTCAAATCCTATTTTTCCTCCATTTTGGAGAAATCACTTCACCTTTCTCTAAACTCTTAACTTTACTGTCTGTATAAAGATCATACTACAGACTTCATAGCAGTATTGCAAGGATTTAGTTAGATGATAAGATGGTAATACAGTTAGACCTTCAATGAAGGATAGATTGTTTCTAAATGAAAAATATCATGTTTTGCCCAGCAATTGCCTTATGTAATGTCAGGTTTGGTCTGAAGCATAATTCTACACTGATTCTACTACATTTCCTGGAAGGTTGAATTTTTGGTATGTTTTTTGTGTGAATATTGGTACTTCATTTGCTACTAACTGCTAAGAAAGCTAACATCAGTGATGGTTTTATTTACTAACAGGTTTTGTTCTTTCAAGGCTGACTTCTGAAATTCACAAAACCTCCATTAATCTATATGTTGTCCTAATGGTACCTTTTTTAAAATGTTTTTTTTTCTGGGCAGCCCAGGTGGCTCAAAGGTTTAGGACCGCCTTCAGCCCAGGGTGTGATCCTGGAGACCTGAGAAGGAGTCACACGTCGGGCTCCCAGCCTGGAGCCTGCTTCTCCCTCTGCCTGTGTCTCTGCCTCTCTCTCTCTCCTCTCTCTGTCTCTCATGAATAAATAAAATCTTTTTAAAAAAATGTTTTTTCCTGGGGGCACTTGGATGGCCCAGTAGGTTAAGTGTCTGGCTCCTGGTGTTGGCTGCAGTCACTATTTCAGGGTCCTGGGATGGAGACCCTCCACCACCACTGCCCCATCCATGCAGGCTCCACGCCCAGTGGGGAGTCTGTTTGATGATTCTCTCCCTCTCCCTCTGTTCCTCTCCCCTTGCACGTGTCTGTGCATACATGTGCTCTCTCTAGAATAAATATAAATCTTTTTTAAAAAGTTTTTTCTTGGGGATCCCTGGGTGGCTCAGCGGCTTAGCGCCTGCCCTTGGCCCAGGGTGTGATCCTGGAGTCCCAGGATCGAGTCCCACATCAGGCTCCCTGCATGGAGCCTGCTTCTCCCTCTGCCTATGTCTCTGCCTCTCCCCCCACCCCACCCCCGTGTCTCTCATGAATAAATAAATAAGATCTTTAAATAAAATAAGAGTTTTTTTCTTGGGACGCCTGGGTGGCTCAGCGGCTGAGCATCTGCCTTCAGCTCAGGGCCTGATCCCATAGGCCAGAGATCCAGCGAGTCCTGCATCAGGCTCCTCACAGGGAGCCTACTTCTCCTTCTGCCTCTCTCTGTCTCTCTCTCTGTGTCTCTCATGAATAAATAAAATCTTTAATTTTTAAAGGTTTTTTTTCTCCCCCCACCCCTACCCCCACCCCTGGGGAAAACATATTTGTTTTTGTTTTCAATCACTCATAATCGCACAGGGTAGAAATAATCACTGTGGATATGGGAAACAAAGGCAGAAAGAAATGTAGATAACATTAAATGTCCTATAACCTGCAGCCCATTGACAAATACTTGAGGTAGGCAGAGAACAGCAGTCCTCCAGGGGACGCCCAACTGTCTTAATGTTAATGCCTTGCTAGAGGGAAAAACCACTTTAGCTTGACAATAGCCGGGCTTCCTACAACCAGAGAGTCTTCTTTAACATATGAAAATCCTTTCGGAACTTCCTATTGTCTTTATTTCCTCCAACCCCTAACTATACAATCAGCTGCTCCTCCCCATCCCAGGGCAGCAGCTCTTTCTGTCCCTGGGTCCTGACCCTGTGCTTTTCTTTATTTTTTTTTAATTTATTTTTTATTGGTGTTCAATTTGCCAACATATAGAATAACACTCAGTGCTCATCCCATCAAGTGCCCCCCTCGGTGCCCGTCACCCCATCACCCCCACACTCCGTCACCCCCACACCCCGCCCACCTCCCTTTCCACCTCCCCTTGTTCGTTTCCCAGAGTTAGGAGTCTCTCATGTTCTGTCTCCTTTTCTGATATTTCCCACTCATTTTTTCTCCTTTCCTCTTTATTCCCTTTCACTATTTTTTATATTCCCCAAATGAATGAGACCATATAATATTTGTCCTTCCTGACCCTGTGCTTTAATAAAACCACCGTTTTGCCCCAAGACATGTCAAGAATTCTTTCTTGGCTGTTGGCTCTTGACCCAAAACCCCAACAACAATACTCCAATCCTACGTCATTATCATTATGGAATATTTTCTTCTGAGGTTTCTTAGTCTCATGCATTCTTGTCCATAATTGATACGGTTTCATGTCATATGAATATTTTCTGTTCTATAGTTTGAGTCCCCTGAAACTAAACTCTGAGACAAGAATTTGAATGCAATTAAGATACATGCAAGGTGATCCCAGGAATCACTAGTAATAGAGTGGTAGGGTATGTGTGCTCCCTCTGCCTCCTGAATCCATCCTTTTTTTTTTTTTTAAATATTTGATTTATTTATTCATGAAACACAGAGATGAGAGGCAGATACATAGGCAGAGGGAGAAGCAGGCTCCCCAAGAGGAGACCAGTGTGGGACTCAATCCCTGGACATGGGATCATGCCCTGAGTCGAAGGTAGACGCTAAACTGCTGAGCCACCCAGGTGTCCCCTCCTGACTCCATCCTTTCCCTTTCCTTTCATTACAACAAATACTCCCCAATTCACTCACACTTTAGGGAAACTGAGGTTTGTGTTCCACACTGTCTCCTGTATTTTCCCAGCAGGACTGTGCTGCAGTAAACATACTGGAGACAAGTTTAATGGATTTTTCTCAGGCTTCATTCCCTTTCCTGTGTTCATGCCTCTCACTCCTTGTCCATGATAATCCCAACAGGAAGAGACCCACCTCACTCTGGATACCACTCTTTACTACCCCTGGAGGAGGAAGGAAGGCTTTCCTCGGCCCCGGCAAAGGCAACAGCCCAGCCAAATGAGAAGTTACACTTCTCCCATTTCAATCCAATGGACTTTCTGTGGACAACAGCTCCTCCCAAGTCCCCCCTTGCCTCTGTAAAAAAACAGTCCTCTCCATTCTTCTGGAGACTTGCCTATGCTTTTACCCTGGTAAAATTACAGCTGTCACCAGCTGTAATTCTCTGCTCCTCCCAAAGAAATCCATTTTTGCTGGTAAAATAATTGGCAATTTTCTTTTTAAGGTTAATGTTACACAGTGATCAGGGGCGCCCAGGTGGCTGGGTTAAGTGTCTGCCTTAGGCTCAGATCATGATCTCAGGGTCATAAGATCAGGCCCCATATGGGGCTCCCTGCTCAGCGGGGAGTCTTCTTCTTCCTCTCCCCTCTCCCCCTATCCTTCCCCCTGCTTGTGCTCTCTCTATATCAAATAAATAAAATCTTACAAACAAAAAACATTACTTGGTGACCAGAGGTGGGATCCAGAGAAGGCCCCCACCAGCTTCGAAGGCTGATGAGCACACAGGAGCCCACAGATCCAACTGGGCTCATGTTCTTTTGCCAAACTTGGAGTTTGAGGGTATGTTTCACCTGGATTTTGAGCTCCATTCTTTTTATTAGACCTCTCCAAACTTTACAAGGGATCTGTTTCAGGCATTTTTTTTTTTCCTTAGGCAGTACTTGATTGGTCTTTGGTCTGATCCCTTTTTGCAGTCAGACCATTGCTGTTGGAACTGTGCCAGATTGCACTGTGTTGGCCCTTGGTTCAACATTTTTTTGGAATCAGACTGTGCCTGTTGGGATGGTGCTAGCCTTCTGCCCCACTCTTGTTTGGAAGTGGACTATTTGTACTGGATCCGTGCAGGACTTTGGTCCGATTCCTTCTGGAACCAGGCTGTTCCTGTTGAAATTAGGGATGTGTTTCTCTTTGGGACTCCTGGGTGGCTCAGTGGTTGAGCATCTGCCTTCTGCCCAGGATGTGATCCTGGAGACCAGGAATCGAGTCCCGCATTGGGGTCGCTGCATGGAGCCTTCTTCTCCCTCTGCCTAGGTCTCTACCTCTCTCTGTCTCTCAAGAATAAATAAATAAAATCTTAAAAAAAAAAAAAGGGGCAGCCCCAGTGGCGCAGCAGTTTAGCGCCGCCTGCAGCCCAGGGCATGATCCTGGAGACCTTGGATTGAGTCCCGTGTCGGGGTCTCTGCATGGAGCTTGCCTCTGTCTCTCTCTCTCCCTCATCTCTATGAAGAAATAAATAAAATCTTTAAAAAAAAATCTTTAAAAAAAAGAATGTTTCTTTTTGCTCTAGAGAAAAATCTCTAAGAAATAATGATCCCAGTTTTCAAAATACTTTGAGCTCATTCTGGAATCTGCTGGTTTTATGTTTAAAAATTACATCTCTCTATATGCACATTTATAACTTAATAGGCTGACTTAACCAGAGATCATTTAGAACTTCAGTTCATGATGGAGAACTTTTCGATTTCCTCAATTGTTTTACTCAAAATTAATATATACTTCTTAAAGATTTTATTTATTTGTCAGAGAGAGCACAAGCAAGAGGAACAGTAGGCAGAGGTTGAAGCCGATTTCCCTCTGAGCAAGGAGTCCAACGTGGGACTCAATCCCAAGACCTGAGATCATGACCTGAGTTGAAGGCAGATACTTAACTGACCGAACCCACCCAGGTACCCCATTTTACTAAAACTTAAATAGGAAAGCAGGAGCTTCTTAGGGGGGAAACCTGGAATGCTTTTTTTTTTTTTTTTAAGATTTTATTTATTTATTCCTTTCTACTTTCCTGCTCTGTCATCCTTGAATGTCAGTTACCTTGCCTCTAGGTCACAAGAAGCCTGCAAAGCCTCCAAACATTACACTACATCCTATCACACTGTAGCAGGATTTCTTTTCCTGGTGCCCATGGTTCTTGGGCACCTACTTTGAAGAATGAAGAGGTAAACCAGACAGAGTGGTGGGCAGCAAAGCAAGGTTTATTGAGTGATAGTTAAGCAAAGCTAATTGAGTGATAGAACAAGGCTCCCGAAGAGGGAGGGGGCCCCAGAGGGCTGCCACTGGAGTTGCTAAGTCTAGGGATTTTTATGGGCTTGTTGGCTGTTTTAATCTGATTAACCCTCCGTGCAGACTGTCATCTAGTCAGGTTTTTGTTATCTACCTATCACGTGGGAAAGGGTGGAAGGCTCCTTCCAGGGCGGGTGTAAAAACCTTTTAAGTTTGGTTTCCTTTTAAGTTTGGCTCCGTCCAGGGTGGGGGCTCCTCGTCCCTCTCTGCCTGCCTGTCTTCTATCCTTCATCAACACCAACATATAGAGACAGAAAAGAAAAGGAAAAAGCCTATCTCTGACTTGTTTCTTTTTAAAAACAGTTTTTAAGAAGTTTCCTCTGAGATGCCCCCTGTAGCTGACTTATCTCTCCATCTCACTGGCTAACATTGGAACACATGTCCCTTCCTAGGGCAATAACTGACAAGGGAATAGAATTCCTGAAAGGCCTAAAATTCATTTCCTGAGGTGGTTGGATGCACGTTTTCTAAATCACAGGACTGCATACAGTATTCTGGTATGCAGGTGCCAGAAGCAGAAAAGAAGGGAAACACCCAGGAACGTCTTTTCACCTGCCCACTAGGCCAGACACCTGCTCCAGCTCTGCTAATTGGACTCACCCACACAAGATTCTGACTCAGGAAGTAATGAAGCAAAGGAGCAGTTCTGGGTGGAATTCATTCTTGCCCAGGTAGTGTCACCACAGCCACTTTCCAGAGGCGTGGAGAAAATAGCTCCAATAACAGGGTCCAGCATCACAGGAATAGTGCGAGGGGCCATGTCTATGCCCAGTGGCAGTAGCAAGGGTAACTTTTTTTTTTTTTTTTAAGATTTTATTCATTTATATGAGAGGGAGAGGGGCAGAGAAGGAAACTGAGCAGGGAGCCTGAGGTGGGGCTCAATCCCTGGACCTTGGGATCATGGTTTAGGCTGAAGGCAGATACTTAACCAAATGAGCCACCCAGGCACTCCCACAAGGGCATCTTTACAAGCCTAATTGGGTGACACAATCTTGGACATATTTGTCCTATAGACATAGCTTCCAATCCTGGTTATCCTCCCTTCTGGACATTCTGTGGACTATTCAACAGCCTTTCATCTGTGTTTTTGTGTTTGTTTTTCCTTATGTTAGTGGTTGGATTCTGTGCTAACTCTGAACCTGATCATCAGTCCCTTTCTGGGGGCTATATCAGACCTTAATCTGAAAAAGACCATGTGGGACTTAGATGTGTAAGTAGAGAAAGTCAATTCAGTGATGCAGTTTTACAGCTTAATTGTCCAGGAAATCCTCAGTTTGAACTTCAACTTTCTTGCTGGGATAACACAAAGCTCAACTCCGATGCTTCTATTGTGCTTTCATGGGAATTTTGCTTTAAATTCTGCAAAGAGGGCAGCCTGGATGGCTCAGCGGTTTAGCGCCGCCTTCAGCCCAGGGCGTGATCCTGGAGACCTGGGATCGAGTCCTGCGTCAGGCTCCCTGCACTGAGCCTGCTTCTCCCTCTGCCTGTGTCTCTGCCCCTGCCGCCCCCCCCCCCCCCCCGCCGTGTGTCTCATGAATAAATAAATAAAATCTTAAAAAAAAAAAATCTTGCAAAGGAAGGAGAAGCTGGGTATACCGAGCCTTACAACTTTGTGGTTTGTAATGTCTCTCTCTTCGTGGTAGCCTCAGGGGATCTCTCCTGGAAGGCAGGAGGAAGTTCTATACTGAAAAAAAAAAAACTTCCACAATGGCCAAAGACAAGCTTTTCCTATTTCATAATAAAGCTGTGTTCCAGTTATCACACTGATTGCTCAGCAAAGATGTTGCACTGTCCTACATATGGGTTATCTGGGGATATGATGAATCTTTATTTGTCAGTGTTAGGATGCATTTGAGGAATATGTCACAGTATATGCAGACAGAAGATAACGTACTCCCACTAGAAGAGGATAGAGGTCTCTACTGACCACTGCCACTCATACCTGAGGATTACAGCCTATAGTCTTGACTTGGCATCCTCAGGTGATCTCGACTAAACCTCATAAGAATATAAGGCAACCACATACCCATGAAGAAATACCCATGTGGAAAAGCCACATGAACCTTTAGAAGACTTAGGGCATCTCTCTCTTTTTTTTTAAGAAGTCCGATGTGGGACTTGATCCCGGGTCTCCAGGATCACACCCTGGACTAAAGGCAGCAGTAAACTGCTGAGCCACCCGGGCTGCCCAGACTTAGTGCATCTGAAAGACTTCAGGTGCCTAGCAAAGATTATGGGATGGACTATGGTTAAACAGACGAAGATGCCTGCATATGTTGTAGGAGCAGTGTCACGGGTTCTCTAGATCGCTTCTCCTTCCACTGTAGCAATTTGAATTGGGTTCAAAATCCAGTTCAGGGGCACCTGGGTGGCTCAGTCAGTTAAGCGTCTGCCTTCAGCTCAGGTCATGATCCTAGGGTCCTGGGATTGAGCCCAGCATTGGGCTCCTTGTTCAGTGGGGAGACTGCTTCTCCCCTCTCTCCACCCCTCCCCATTCATGCTGTCTTGCTGTCTCTCTGTCTCTCTCTCAGATAAATAAATAAAATCTTAAAAACAAACAAACAAAAAAGTCAGTTCATTCACCAGGAAGAGTAATTTCCAAACCAGATTTTAGCTAAAAACAGATTTCCACATACTATCTAAACATGGTTGCTGTGACACCCTCTGGATCACCCACTGACTGTCCCTTCTACTGAGGACATTCAAGAATTTACAGTTTTACGGGGTCATGCTGGGTAACTCTAGGATCACACCCTGAGCCAAAGGCAGACGTTCAACCGCTTAGCCACCCAGGCGTCCCTTCATTGACTATTCTTGCAAACTGCACTGTTTATGCCAGTGCCAGTGCCCTTCAAACTAAATCCTTAGGACTCCAGTCACTCGTTCCTTTCTGCACTTTGTGCGGCTTCCTAGTGCTTCCATGCCAAGTGGTAAAGGAGGAAGGGCCACACGAAACCAAAGGCATTACGGGGACAGAAAATGACACATCACTCTGTTATGTGAAGGCGCCTTGCCTTCCAGGACTACAGAAAGCTCCAATGCTAGCTTTTCCCATGGTGCTCAAGAAGACAAGAGAGATTATACAGATGAGCGTATGTCACACAGATTAGACCACAGGCCCCAAAGACCTCAGAAGCTGTTTAAGGAAGCAGAAGATCCCATCAGAAACTGTTGAACGGGAAGAGGAATCCTCTAATAAAACAACACACACGTAATAGGGAAGCCTTAAGAAGCTGCCAAACAGAGTTTAGCTCACAAAGGGCTTTAATGTCTACCTTGGCCCTGTGTGAGCTTGTAGACACAATACGGATGTTAGCCAGTTGTGTCTCACCAGGCTGGAAGCAGAAGAACCAAACAAAAACAGAAGCTGCCTGGTAAATTTATTTATTCTAGAGTTTTCCTGTCGCACCTAGCAGCCAAAGTGGCAAAGCTCTGAAATTGCCATGGAAACCTAAATCAGCTTTACAAACGCTGGCCCCTGGCCTGATTTCTGGAGCTCAAGTAAACAAAAGTTTTCTCTATCAGATAAAGTTTCCAGATTCCTGTGCTAATAAGTACTATCAATCTTAGAAAGAGAGTGATAACTACAGAGACCAGAATTTTTATTTAATATGTTCTAAACAAAATCAGACATCCCAGGAGCAATAGTAAAACATTAATCAGCAATATTTTAATTTTTGGAGAGTTTTTAAGGACTCAACTGAAATAATGATTAAAGATAGATTAAAGCTCTTGGGGCATGTGGGTGGCTCAATTGGTTGACCATCTGACTCTTGGTTTTGGCTCAGGTCATGATCTCAGAGTCCTGGGATCAAACCTTGCATTGGGCTCTGCACAGAGTCTGCTGGAGATTATCTCCCTCTCTGTCTCTCTTTGCTCCTCCCCCTGCTCACATACTCTCTCTAAAATGAATAAATAAAAATCTTTAAAGATAGATTAAACTCTCTATCCTGTACGGCCTATGAACCAGCAGCAGTAACATTACCTGGGAGATGGTAAGAAGTGCAGATTCTTAGGCACCAAACTAGACCTACAAAATCTGAACATTTTGGGACACCTGAGTGGTTTAGCCATTGAGCGGCTGTCTTTCGCTTGGCTCGTGATCCCGGAGTCCCGGGATCCAGTCCCACATTGAGTTCCCTGCATGGAGCCTGCTTCTCCCTCTGCCTATGTTTCTGCCTCTCTCTGTGTGTCTCTCATGAATAAATAAATAAAATCATAAAAAAAAAAGAAAAAAAAGAATAGTCAACCAAGTTTTCCTCCATATGAGAGAGATTAAAACCCAGGATGGGCAGCCCGGGTGGCTCAGCAGCTTAGCGCCGCCTTCAGTCTGGGGCCTGATCCTGGAGAACCAGGATCCAGTCCCACATCGGGCTCCCTGCATGGAGCCTTCTCTCCCTCTGCCTGTGTCTCTGCCTCTCTCTCTCTCTCTCTCTCTCTCTCTCTCTGTATCTGTGTCTCATGAATAAATATTTTTAAAAATAAAATAAGATAAAATAAAACCCAGGATGGAGGAAAAGCAAAGGCTTGGGAACTAGAGGCAGAGTTGAAGATCCCTGTCACCAACTGTCACCACCTCCAAACTTCCATGGAGAGGGCAGGGAGAGCGGGTGGACACGATGAAACCCCTTCAAGTATGGCTCAAGCCTTGCCTCGTGATAGGAGCTGGGTGAGATGCCAGCTTTGCAGAGGAGATTTCCATGCCATCAGTGTGTGCTATGAATGATTCATCTCCACCCTGGAGTCTGAAAAGTCAGAGGAGGAGGCAGCAGGCTTATAGGGATCTGTAAGCCAGGATAAGACAGCAAGGGAGAAGATGAAACATGAATTGTCCACCTTAGGAGTGGATGGGGACCCCAGTTACATCTTTTCTTTGAAGCCTCATACCAGAGGGATGCCTGAGTGGCTCAGCAGTTGAGCATCTGCCTTTGGTTCAGGTTGTGATCCCAGGATCCCGGGATCAAGTCCCACATTGGGCTCCCCACAGAGAGCCTGCTTCTTTCTCCCTCTGCCTATGTCTCTGCCTCTCTCTCTGTGTCTCTCATGAATAAATAAATAAAATTTTCCAAAAAAAAAAAAAAACAGAGAAATCTTACAGCAGACTTGATTTTAAAAACAAAATAAATTGTATTTTATTTTATTTTTAGAAAGGGAGAGAGGCAGGAGGAGGGGAGGAACAGAGGGAGAGTGAGAGAGAGAATCTTAAGCAGGCTCTACACCCAGCGCAGAGCCCAAGGAGGGGCTTGATCTTACAAGCCTGAGATCATGACCTGAGCTGAAATCAAGAGTCAGACTCTTAACCGACTGAGCCACCCAGGTACCCCCTGACCCAAAACAAACTTTAAAATTCACCTGCCCGGGGATCCCTGGGTGGCTCAGTGGTTTATCGCCTGCCTTTGGCCCAGGGCCTGATCCTGGAGACCTGGGATCCAGTCCTGCGTCGGGCTCCCTGCATGGAGCCTGCTTCTCCCTCTGCCTATGTCTTTGTCTCTGTCTCTCTCTCTATGTCTATTATGAATAAATAAATAAAATTTTTTTAAATAAATAAAATCTTTAAAAAAAATGCACCTGCCCGGGACACCTGGGTGGCTCAGGGCATGATCCTGGGATCCAGGATGGAGTCCCATATAGGGCTACTTGCAGGGAGCCTGCTTCTCCCTCTGCCTGTGTCTCTGCCTCTCTCTCTCTGCCTCTCTCTCTCTGTCTCTCATGACTAAAAAAATAAAATCTTTAAAAATAAAATAAAATGTATCTTCCCTGGAAAGCTAACACAAGACTTTGTAAATTTAAAAAATAAAATATTTTGTTTACTTATTTGACAGAGAGAGTGTGCAGGAGCACAAGCAGGGGGAAGGGCAGAAGGAGAAGGAAAGCAGGCTCCTCGCTGAGCAGGAAACCTGATGTGGGGCTCCATCCTAGGATCCCAGGATCATGACCTAAGCCAAAGGGAGATACTTAACTGGGGCTCAGGTGCCCCAAGGATTTTTGAAGGAAATCCATCATCCTAGAGAACCATACTCACACTAGACTGGGAAGCCACCAACACCAGAGCATTTTCTCATTCAGACACCCCTTTGCTACTGACCCGTGGGCATGAAGAACATCCCAGCACCCTAGACTGAGTGGTTTACACTTGAGACTTGCACTACTAGCTAAGGGAGTAGAAACTGATTTAGGTGACAATGAGGTGTCTCTATTAGGGTGGTTTCCCGAAGACGATGGGTGGAGAGTCACATGAAAAGAGTTGAAGAAGGGTCCTCAATAAAAAACCAAGGGTAGGGGCACCTGGGTGGCTCAGTGGTTGAGCATCTGCCTTTGGCTCAGGGCGCGATCCCCAGGTCCTGGAATGTCCCACATCCGGGTCCCCTGCATGGAGCCTGCTTCTCCTTCTGCCTGTGTCTCTGTCTCTCTCTGTGTCTCTCATGAATGAATAAATAAAACTAAAAAAAAAAAAAAAAAACCCAACAAGGGTAAGGGGGACAATGTTGGCGTGGGGAGTATCCACCAAAGGACCTTTTGTGAGGGGCCAAATTAAGGGATTTCCATTTCCTCCTCTGGGAAAAAAACAAGTTGTCAAAAACTTGAGCACTGAAATACTCTTTTCAATTTATTCCAACTTCCAGTTAACTAAATGAGAAGGTCCCTGCCCCATACAATGTTGCATTTTTAAGGAGGCGAAGAGCACAAAATGGAAAGGGAGAAGCCATTTCCCCCCTCTACTCACTGACCTGCTGGTATGAGAGTATCAATCTTTCAAGCAGACAGTGACTCAGAAACTCCAGTGTTGTCCAAGAGCTCCATGATGGGGGCGGGGGGGTGGAGGGAATATTCCACACAATATCAGGGAGCTGTCTTTCATGCATAACTCAAGAATTCCAGTAAGAATGAATCAACTGTCCATTACTACATAGCAAACACCCCAAGACATTGGTGTTTTAAATGAATAGTTACTTAGGGGTACCTGGGTGACTCAGTTGGTTGAGCTTCCAACTCTTGATTTCAGCTCAGGTCATGATCTCCGGGTCATGAGATCAAGCCCTGCATCAGATTCCATGCTCAACAGGAGCCTGCCTGACTTTCTGTCTCCTCTTCCTCTACCCTCCTCCCCACCCATGCATGCGAGTGCTCTCTCTCTCTCTCTCTCTCTCAAAAAATAAAGTAAGATAAAAATAAAACAAATACAATAAAATAATAACTTGTTTGTTAGTTTAGTACAATTGTGATGGTTGATGAGGCAGTTTGTTGCTGCCTCACTTGGGCTCCCCCATCTGCCTTCACCCAGCGGGCGCTGGGGGGTGAGCAAGATGGCCTCCCTCACCTTGTAGCCTGAGGGGCCAGGATGGTTAGAAGAGCTGGATGGCCAGGTTCCTCTCTCCACATGGACTTTGATCTCAGGCTGCTTTACAGCATGGTGCTCAGGGAGGGATTGAGCTCAGATCTTCTAAAGGATTAGAAGGAGGTAATAAGTAAAAGGGGGAGAGTCTCCTAAGAGGGAGGGAAATGATTTATAAGAGAGAAGAACATGTGCAAGACCCTGTGAGGTAGGAGGAAGTATTACACTTTCTAGGGAAAAAAAAGGGGGATAAAGTCCGTTTCAGAGAATGGGTGCCAGATTCAAGAAGGTAAGGATTTTATTTTGTAATCTTCATGTTAAGAGCAGTGGGATGGGATGCCTGGGTGGCTCAGTGGTTGAGCGTCTGCCTTTGGCCTAGGGTGTGATCCTGGAGACCCTTGATTGAGTCCCACATCAGGCTCCCTGCATGGAGCCTGCTTCTCCCTCTGCCTGTGTCTTTGCCTCTCTCTTTCTCTCTCTGTGTCTCTCATGAATAAATAAATAAAATCTTTTTTAAAAAGCCTATGGCTCTTTTTGAAAAAAAAAAAAAAAAAAAGCAGTGGAAAACCCTGAGAGGTTTTAAGTATGATCTAATTTGCTTTTTTTTTTTTTTTAAGATTTTATTTATTTATTTGCACACCTCACCAATGAGTGCTGCAATTATCTCAGGTCTAGCCATCAACCCACCTTTCTGCAAGGTGGGTTGTTCTTTTTTATTACTAGTGCCCTCCTTCTGCTTGGTTTTTACACAAAATGATTCTCTAGCCTTTGCCTCCCTGCAAGGAAGTATTATGAGGGATTGTGAGTTCCCAACCCTAAAACACTTGGAATTCATCCAATAAAAGATCCTGGCCATATTTCTCCACCTGGAGAGTGGTTTTCTGTAAGAGAGGAAAGGTTGTGCTTTCTACTCCTATGAAGGAAAAAATAGAAACCAAAATCCCTTTCAGATCAAAGTTTGTTCTTGAGTCAAAGGCACCTCCTGAGCCTCTACCCAAGTCCAATGAAAAGGCTTTGTTAGATTATCTAAAGCTATCAGAGTTCATAAAGGTCATCATCTCATTCATGCTGGGTTTGAGAAGTGTCTTTTCTTTGCTTCTGACAAGGAGGGAAAATTGAATGCAAAATGTTCATTGCGCTTCTACCCTACTCTCATTCAGTAGTCTGTTGTGTAGGCGGCGCTATTCAACAATGGGAGTGATATCATTAAATTCATGGTAGTGCAATCACATCAAAATGTATGGAACAATATGAAAAACTGATAACCAATTTCTTTTCTGCAGGGTCAGAAAACCAGCACCTTTTCATTGACCTCTAATTTGTCTTCTGGACAAAGGTGACCATGAAGCATCACCACCAGCAAACCAGCCAGCTGGGACACAGTCCCCCCAATTCTCTCTGAGACGTGAGCAGGACTCTTTTTAATAGTAAATTCCCACTAATAAGTGTGGAAAGGACACTAGAAGCTAGAAAATCACCACATGGCAAATCACAGTAATAATCGTTGCAGGCAAAAACAATTGCTAAAATTAGTAGGCACAATTATGATCAGAAACAGGATATTTAAAAAAAAAAAAAAAAGAAACAGGATATTTGCACAGCCTCAAAGTATATCTCCACAAGACCCTTACTAAGTTCAATGGGAAAATAGTAAATTTATAGCGGAGAATGCTGTGATCAAGTTGATATCATCAGTATTGAAACATATGCAGATCATCCGAAATGTATCTATATCTCCCAATACGATTCCAACTTGACCAGCCCAGGGGGCCAGGGGGAGGGGTGCCCAGATAACACAGTGCTCTGGGCTGAGATTGGAGTCTGAATGAGTGGGCTCAAGAAAGTAGACTGCCCTCCCCTGTGTGAGTAAGCCTCACTCAATCATTTAAGTGCCTGAATAGAAAAAAAGACAGGAAGAAGGAGTTTACCCCTTTCCCCTTGCCTCACCCCTTGAGGTGGACAGCTCAACTCATCCTCTCCTGCCCTCAGACTGAGATTTGTGCCATTGGCTCCCTGGTTCTCGGGTCTTCAGACTTGGACTGAATCACACCCTTTCCTGGGTCTCCAGCTTGCAGAAGGCGGATGGTGGGGCTTCCCAGCCTCCATAATCCTGTAAGACAATTCCTCATAAGAAACGTCCTTTTATATATGTGTCCGTATCCTATTGGTTCTGCTTCTCTGGAAAACGCTAACTGACACGTACAATAGATGAGAAGGACACAACACATTTCTGTAGCATTCTCGCTGAAAATGCATCGTCTGGATTTAATCACAAGAAGACATTTGAGGGATGCCTGGGTGGCTCAGCGGTTGAGTGCTTGCCTTTGACTCAGGGCGTGATCCCGCAGTCCCAGGGTCCAGTCCCATATTGGGCTCCCTGCATGGGGCCTGCTTCTCCCTCAGCCTGTGTCTCTGCCTCTCTCTCTTTCTCTGTGTCTCTCATGAATAAGTAAATAAAATCTTTAAAAACAACAACAAAAAAGAAACTAATTGATGGCAAAAAAAAGTAATATAGACAAGTTATGTGAACTGTTCTTTTTTTTTTTTTTAAAGATTTTATTTATTTATTCATGAAAGACACAGAGAGAGAGAGAGAGAGGCAGAGACACAGGCCGAGGGAGGATCAGGCTCCATGCACGGAGCCCAACGCAGGACACAATCTTGGGTCTCGAGGATCACACCCTGGGCTGAAGGCGGCACTAACCCTCTGAGCTACCCGGGCTGCCCCAAGTGAACTGTTCTTATGCTTGTTTGCTCATAAATGTTTGCCTAATAAATGACCCTACCTGTGGCAGGATTCCATCTGAAATCCGCAGGCATTAAAATTTAGTAACAGGGTTGTAGAGAATGGTTAACCTTCCACGCATCTTAATTTCTGGCCGTTGTACAATCAAATAGAATCAGAAATTCCAGGAAAAAAGGCACTCCAGCAAAATCTACTTTGTGTTTCTCTTTGGAAATCCAAAGGTTAGGATGACTTAGCAAAAACATTTTGATAAACAGAAGTTATTTTTTTTTCCCCTTAGTAACAGTGATCAGGATTTATTGATTTATAGCGCGTTCATAGATTTCAGCCACTTGACGGCCAGTTCTGTGACACTAAGCTCATTCACAATATTCTGCAACCGTCACCACCATCCGTCTCCAGAGCTTCTTCATCTCCCCAAACTGGAACTCTGTATCCATTAAACACTAACTCCTATTCTCTGCCCCCAACCCTCTGGCAACTACCCTTCTTCCATCTGTGATATGTCCCCTCAGGAGTCTGAATAGTAGCACGTGGGGTCCTTCTTTCATATTTTTAGCTCTGGTCATCCCACTTCTTTCATTTTGTTCCCTCAGCCCAAGGGAATTTAATTTGCTTCCTGCAGTTACTAATCTCAGGCTTACCTAGGCATCTCCGTTTTGCCTTTAGATTTTCAATGCCTAGGTTGTTAATTCTCTGTATTAAGTCTCTCTGTTTAAAATAGAAGCATGGTTTCTGTTTTCCCAACTAGGTCCTGACTTCTACAAACCCAGGACTTTTCTCTTAGCAGAGAAAGAGAGGAGAGAGAGGGAGGCAAGGAGGATGGGAAAGAGAGAGATTTAACTAGAACCACTGAATACCCCCCTCCACTCCACCCTGAACCTGGCAGAAATAAAACCACTAGGTAGGAGGCACCTGGGTGGCTCAGCTGGTTAATTGCCCAGCTCTTGATTTCAGCTCAGGTCATGATCTCAGGGTTGTGAGATTGAGCCCCAGGTCAGGCTTAGTGTGGAGCCTGCTTGAAATTCTCTCTCCTGTTCCCCTCCCCTTCTCCCCCAGCCCCCTGCACATATGCTTGCTCTCTCTCTCTGTCAAAAAAACAGGCAAACCATTAGATAGAAAGCTGTTACAAATCACGACACATGGAGCTCCCACAGAGAAAGCAACCTTCATTGAGGACCATGAGAATTTGAAAAACCTCAATTAGCAGATTCAATAGCAATTTAGACATAGCTGAAAAACAGATTAGTAACTTGGAAGAGACATCTGAAGCCATCCAGACCAGAACACAAAGAAATGAAGAGATGAGTTTACGAAAACATGATTAAGAGGAATGGGGGAGGGGCATGTGGCTGGCTCAGTGGGTAGAACATGTGACTCTTGATCCCAGGGTCTTGAGTTCAAGCCCCATGCAGGACATACAGTGTACTTAAGGAAAAAGAGAAAGGGAAAGAAATGGTGGCTAAAATGTATGAAATGTGAGGAGAAGTAAGGGAGAATGCAGGTAAAGGAGGAATTTTTTTTAATAGAAATTGGCTGAGAATGGCCCAAAATTGAAGAAAAGTAGCAGCTTCCATCTCAAATAGAATAAAAACTGACAATGGAATATGGTAAGTGTAATGTTTTCTACTTATCATTCATGTAATAGATGCATTATATTATTACATTTATCAATCATCCAAAAGATTTTCAGATTGGATAAGAAACACTAAGTCTATGCTACTTATGAGAAATCCACCCCAAACATAACTAAATCAAAAGGTTGGGTTGGGGATCCCTGGGTGGCGCAGCGGTTTGGCGCCTGCCTTTGGCCCAGGGCGTGATCCTGGAGACCCGGGATCGAATCCCGCGTCAGGCTTCTGGTGCATGGAGCCTGCTTCTCCCTCTGCCTGTGTCTCTGCCTCTCTCTCTCTCTCTCTCTCTCTCTGTGACTATCATAAAAAAAAAAAAAAAAAAAAAAAAGGTTGGGTTGTTTTTTGTTTTTTTTTCAAGATTTTATTTATTTATTCATGAGAGACACAGAGAGGTAGAGACACAGGCAGAGGGAGCCTGATGCAGGACTTGATCCCAGGACCCAGGGAATCACAACTTGAGCAAAAGGCAGATGCTTAACCCCTGAGCCACCCAGACATGCCTAAATTAAAGATTTAAAATAAAGGAAAATGATATATCAAGAAATCATTCCCTCCAATAAAGCTGAGATAGCAAAATGAAACTTTACAGACTAAATGTTTGTGTCCTTCCCAAATTCATATATTCAAGCCCTGAACCCTTGTGTGATTGTTTGGAGGTGGGATCTTGGCAGTGGCTTAGAGCTAAATGATACCCTAAGAGAGGCCCTAGATCCCATAAGATTCATGTTTAAGAAGAGGAAGAGAGACTGGAGCTCTCTCCTGTTCTCTGTGAGCACACACCAGGAGAGGCCATGGAAACACACAGCAAGAAGGCAACCATTTGCAAGAAAAGATGATTCACCAGAACCCAACCATGCTGAGCTCAGACATCCAGCCTCCAAAACTGAAAAAATACATTCCTGTTGTTGAAGTTCCCCATCTATTCTATGGTATTTTGCTGTGGCAGCCCAAGCTAATGTACCACCAGAAGATAAAAGGATAAAGAGAATCAGTATTGCAGGATTTTTTTCAAATCTCAGAAAGTTACAACAGTTCTGAATTTGTACACATCTAATGATTTGCATCAATATAAAAAAATCAAAAGGGGGCAGCCCGGTGGCTCAGCAGTTTAGTGCTGCCTTCAGTCCAGGGCCTGATCCTGGAGACCCGAAGTCGAGTCCCACATCAGGCTCCCTGCATGGAGCCTGCTTCTCCCTCTGCCTGTGTCTCTGCCTCCCTCTCTCTGTCTGTCTCTCATGAATAAATAAATAAAAATCTAAAAAATAAATAAATCAAAATAAATAAAAGGGTGCCTGGGTGGCTCAGTTGGTTAAGCGTCTGTCTTCAGCTCAGGTCATGATCTCAGGGTTAGAGTCCCATGGGACTCGAGTCCCATGTCAGGAGTCCCTGCTCATCACGGAGGCTGCTTCTCCCTCTGCTGTGTCTCTCCCTCCCTCCCCCCGCCCTCTGCCTCTCATGAATAAATAAATAAAATCTTAAAAAAAAAAAAAAAAAGAAACTCAAGATCAGACACAAAATGAGGGATGCCTGGGTGGCTCAGTGGTTGGGCATCTGTCTTTGGCTCAGGTGGTGATTCTGGGGTCCTGGGATCAAGTCCTGCATCATCAGGCTTCCTGCATGGAGCCTGCTTCTCCCTCTGCATATGCCTCTGCCTCTCTCTGTGTCTCTCATGAAGAAATAAATAAAATAAAATAACACAAAATGAACATGGATATAAAATTATTAAGCTTGATCTAATAGATATGTAGAACTCTGTGCCCATCAAACAGATAATTATTAAGTATATGAAACGTTTTAATGAATTTTTTATTTTAAAAGATTTTATTTATTCATTCATGAGAGACACACACAGAGAGAGAGAGAGAGAGGCAGAGACACAGGCAGAGGGAGAAGCAGGCTCCATTCCATGCAGGGAGCCTGATGTGGGACTCGATCCCGGGTCTCCAGGATCAGGCCGTGGGCTGAAGATGCCGCTAAACTGCTGAGCCACCCGGGTTGCCCAAATTTATTAATTTTTTAATGGGATCTCTATTTTGTTTAACTTTTTGTATTTTCCAAGAAAATCCTTTTTTTTTTTTTTTTAAGATTTATTTATTTATTCGTGAGAGACACAGCGAGAGAGAGGCAGAGACATAGGCAGAGAGAGAAGCAGGCTCCATCCAGGGAGCCTGATGTGGGACTCGATCCCAGGACTCCAGGATCATGCTCTGAGCCAAAGGCAGATGCTCAAGCGCTGAGCCACCCAGGCATCCCAAGAGAGAGAGTATTACAATGAACCTCCATGAGATAAATTTTAGCAATTACTAACATTTTGTCTATCTTGTTTCACTAAACTCCACTTTTGCTGGGGGTGCCTCCAGCATCTAACACAACTCACAGACATTCCAGTATGCATTGTTAACAGATAAAGACTTTTTTTTTTAAGATTTTATTTATTCATTCATGAAAGACACAGGCAGAGGGGGAAGCAGGCTCCATTCAGGGAGCCCAACGTGGGGCTCGATCCCAGGACTCCAGGATCCTGCCCTGAGCCAAAGGCAGGCGCCCAACCGCTGAGCCACCCAGGGATCCCAAGATAAAGACTTTTAAAAAGATGGGATACCTGGGTATCCCAGGGTTAAGTGCCTGCCTTTGGCTCAGGGCGTGATCCTGGGGTCCAGGGATCAAGTCCCGCATCAGGCTCCTGCATGGAGTCTGCTTCTCCCTCTACCTCTGTGTGTCTTTGTGTCTCTCATAAATAAATAAAATCTTAAAAAAAAAAGATTATCACATTTGATAATCACCTTAATATCATCCAATATCAGTCATCCTGGAGCTGAGTGTGTATATTCAGCATTATATTTCTCAAGATTATCTTGAGAAACTTTGTCAGATGCTTGCTAAGGACTTTTTAACTTAAGATTTAATTTGTTTATTTGAGAGAGAGAAAGATGAGAGTGTGTGAGAGAGAGAGAGAGAGAGAGAGAGAGAGAGAGAAAGAAGGAGCAGGGGGAGGGGCAGAGGGAGAAGGAGAAGCAGACTAACAGGGGACTCTGGGATCATGACCCCAGTCAAAGACAGACACTTAACTGACTGAACCACCCAGGTGCCCATTGCTGAAGTCTTAATGCAAGATGTCACTATAGTTTTCTTCTGACCCATCACCTTTTATGAGCAAATGTTTTTAATTTGGCATTACATTTCTTTATTTATTGAACCTAAGAGGTTGTCCCAGTGATTACTGCTTCCTTTTCTAAATCTTTGCAAACCATCAGTTTATTTTTTTTTAAAGATTTTTATTTATTCACGAGAGACACAAAGAGAGAGAGAGGCAGAGGGAGAAGCAGGCTCCATGCAGGGAGCCTGATGTGGGACTCGATCTGGGGACTCCAGGATCACGCCCTGGGCCAAAGGCAGATGCTCAACCACTGAGCCACTCAGGCATCCCACAAGCCATCAGTTTAATAACACACTTTGGAATTTTACATGATGGGGGTTTATAGAATCATTCATTTCTTCCTTTGAAATGCTAGATCAATAGCTTCCATCTTATCTTGATACCACTCCTTTTCTTTTGTCATTATTACTCAATAAGCTAATCAGATTGCTTATCACCCAACATCTAAAGTTAGAAGTGAACAATAATTATTTTAAGAGTTTTTTTTAAGAGTCTTTTAAGTTGGGATCCCTGGGTGGCGCAGCGGTTTGGCGCCTGCCTTTGGCCCAGGACGCGATCCTGGAGACCCGGGATCGAATCCCACGTCGGGCTCCCGGTGCATGGAGCCTGCTTCTCCCTCTGCCTGTGTCTCTGCCTCTCTCTCTCTCTCTCTCTGTGTGACTATCATAAATAAATTTTTTTTAAAAAAGAGTTTTTTAAGTTGATTTAAACAATCTTTATACCCAACATGGGGCTCAAACACATGACTCCAAGATCAAGAGCTGTATACTCTACCAACTGAGCCAGCCAGGTACTCCTAGAAATTAAAAATAATTTTGAAGAGAGGTATGAACATACCAAGGCCTGCAGTGGTTGGAGGATGCTACCAAATGGAGGTTGTAGGCCACCAAAGGCAATTGTCACAATTGTAGGGGCCCTGGTTCTGGTGAAAATGCTACCGTGTTTGCCTTTGCTGTATGGTACCTACCTTACTTTAAAAGCTGAGAGAGGAATTCCTGGGTGGCTCAGCAGTTTGGCCCCTGTCTTCAGCCCAGGGCGTGATCCTGGAGTCCGGGGATCAAGTCCCACGTCCGGCTCCCTACATGGAGCCTGCTTCTCCCTCTGCCTGTGTCCCTGCCTCTCTCTGTGTGTGTCTCATGAATAAATAAAATCTTTAAAAAAAAAAAAAAAAAAAAAGGCTGAGAGATGTAACAAATCAATACCTCAGACCCTCATGCCATTTCCATCCTCACCCCACCTCTTTACCTTGTAAGTAAAGCCACCCGAATATCAAGGGATATACTTTTTTTTTTTTTTTTAAGATTTTATTTATTCATGAGAGAGAGAGAGAGAGGCAGAGACACAGACAGAGGGAGAAGCCTGGGCCGAAGGCAGGCGCCCAACCGCAGAGCCACCCAGGAATCCCCTCAAGGGATATACTTTATTTATTTTTTTTTTCAAGGGATATACTTTAAACAACATATAAGTTGGCTTAAGAAAGACTTCAGCTCTGGGGCGCCTGGCTGGTTCAGCTGGTGGAGCACATGACTCTTGATCTCAGGGTTGTGAGTTTCAACCCCATGCTGGACATAGAGATTATTTAAAAATAAAATTGAGGGGCAGCCTGGGTGGCTCAGTGATTTAGCGCTGCCTTCAGCCCAGGGCCTGATCCTGGAGTCCGGGGATCAAGTCCCACGTTCGGGCTCCCTGCGTGGAGCCTGCTTCTCCCTCTGCCTGTGTCTCTGCCTCTCTTTCTCTGTGTCTCTCATGAATAAATAAATAAAATCTTTCCAAAACATAAAAATAAAATTGAAAGAAAGAAATATTTCAGCTCTGAGACAGAACCCTGGGAGACCTGAATGTATTTGAGGGGAAAGTCAAGGGCAGACAGGAATAGAAGGTTAAGGTGATGTAGTGCAGGGCAGGGGGAGGACTGGCTTGGGGTCCAGAGGACACTCATTCAGACTCGTCATAATCTTCCCTATCAGTCATGAGGTCACCCAAACTCAAGAGGCTGGTTATGTAGACACAGCAAGCTTTCTCTTGACCTCAGTCCTTGTTTTTCTGGGGAAGAGAGCGAAGAACTCGCTGTGTCCCTGTTGGAAGATTGTGCTCCTAAGTACAGGTGCACTGATGCATTCCAGAGGCCAGGCAGGCATGTGCAGGGAGAGGGCCTTCTCTCCATTCTAGGCCCCAGAGGCATTTTGCTGCAGCTACCCGCAGTGTTTTTGACAGGTTGCCCTGTGACCTTCAGGGCAAGTTCTAATTGATCTGATCCACTTCCCCAGGGCGCTCCCTTGCCTAATCTGAGTTCTTCGAGAGATGTCCCTATATCTTGCCAAACTTTGAGGGAGCCAACTTGGGCAAAGGCCAAAGGGACTTCAATTAATCCCATCCTTTCCATGTTCTGGGTTTATCATTGAAATCAAGACCTTCTTCCATAGGGATATTGAAAGCTTTCTTATTATGAATGAAAACAGATAGGGCTTGTTAACAACATCAGTTCTTAATTACTTGTTCTTTGTTGTATGGTTTGGCAAGCTTTCCTGATGTAAAAGAGAAGAAAAAAGGATGTCTTTGGGAAAAAAAAAAAAAAGCTCTAGTGCACAGAAGAGTTTCTTTAATATACATTTGGTGTTGAATCCTGGTCTGCAGGTGCATCGAATCAGCTTTATGGGTCTCCTAGTGTCAAACTGGGTAAACTCAGGACTGGGCACTACCAGGACACAGAAGTGACCTGTGTGGACAGAAGGGGGCCTACAGCTTGTGTTTTGAAGCTGTTTGGTATTTTCCTCACCATGTATAAACTGTCCTAGCCCAGCTTCCTGGAGAGGCTCCACAGATTGATTTCTTTCTTTCTTTCTTTTTTAATTTTTTATTTTATTTTATTTTATTTATTTATGATAGGCACACAGTGAGACAGAGAGAGAGAGAGGCAGAGACACAGGCAGAGGGAGAAGCAGGCTCCATGCACCGGGAGCCCGACGTGGGATTCGATCCCGGGTCTCCAGGATCGCAGCCCTGGGCCAAAGGCAGGCGCCAAACCGCTGTGCCACCCAGGGATCCCTCTTTCTTTCTTTTTTAACTGTGGTAAAATATATGTAACATAAAATTTACCATGTTGACCATTTCTAAGCGTCCAGTTCATTAATGTTAAGTACATTCACAGTGTTGCACAATCGATTCCCAGAATGCCTTTCATCTTGTGAACTGAACTACATATTCGAAATAACAACTCATACCCTGGCCCCCAGGCCCTGGTGACCACCCCTCTCCTTTCTGGCTCTGTGAATTTGACCATTCTGGGTACCTCATGGAGGTGGAATTCCACAGTATTTGTCCTTCTGTGTCTGCCTCATTTCACTCAGCGAATGTCCTCAAGGTCTACCTGTAGCATGCGCCTCTGCTGATTTTTCCATCATCCATTTGACTTTTGGGGTGCTTTCTCCTTGGCTTCACTTTCTTACAGTTGTGCTAACAATAGATGACTTTGTTAATTGAAAAATTTATTCTTGGGACGCCTGGGTGGCTCAGTGGTTGAGCCTCTGCCTTTGGCTCAGGTCATGATCCCAGGGTCCTGAGATTGAGTGCCACACCGGCTCCCCACAGGGAGCCTGCTTCTTCCCTCTGCCTATGTCTCCGCCTCTCTCTCTTTCTCTGTCTGTCTCTCATGAATAAATAAATAGAATCTTTCTTTTAAAAAGGAGAAAAGTTTATCCTTTTCAAGGGGGGAAGCAAGAGAATTGAAGATAAAAAGGTATATATGAAGTCTGAAAGCATTGTTGCAGCAGCAGAAATGGGATGGAGAGGGAGAGGCAAAGCAATAGAATTGGGGGTAACAGAAAGGGACACTGACCACTATCCTCCCAACAAAACTCTGAGAGGAGAATCTTCTTGGTCACTTGTCCTGCCTCTAAGTAAATGGCATTTAAAGTTTTTTTATTTTTAAAATATTTTATTTTATTATTATTTTTTAAAGATTTTATTTATTTATTCATGAGAGAGAGACACACACACACACAGAGGCAGAGACACACGCAGAGGGAGAAGCAGGCTCCATGCAGGGAGCCCGATGTGGGACTTGATCCTGGGTCTCCAGGATCACATCCTGGGCTAAAGGCAGGGGCTAAACCGCTGAGCCACCCAGGGATCCCCTAAAATATTTTATTTTTAAGTAACCTCTATACTCCATGTGAGACTTAAGCCCACAAGCCCGAGGTCGAGTTGCTCACTCTACTGCCTGAGCCGCCAGGCATCCCAAGAAATTATTATTATTTTTAAAAGATTTTACTTATTCATTTATGAGAGACACAGAAGGAGAGGCAGAGACACAGCAGAGGGGAGGCAGGCCCCACGCAGGAAGCCCAATGCGGTACTCGGTCCCAGGACCCAGAATCAGACCCGGAGCGAAAGGCAGGCGCTCAACCACTGAGCCACCCCAGGCGTCCCAAGAAATTATATTTTTATTTATTTTATTTTATTTTTTTAGAAATTATATTTTTAATTTTTTTTTATTTTTATTATATGTCATAGACAAATATTTTGCTGAGAGAGAGAGAGAGAGAGGCAGAGACACAGGCAGAGGGAGAAGCAGGCTCCATGCACCGGGAGCGCGACGTGGGATTCGATCCCGGGTCTCCAGGATCGCGCCCTGGGCCAAAGGCAGGCGCCAAACCGCTGCGCCACCCAGGGATCCCAGAAATTATATTTTTAAATTGATCTGTTCAACCTATAATAAATCTGTAGTATTGCCAATTACTACCTGTGTCATATGACAAAAACCTCCTATTTTTGCTGTTGATAAAGGGTTACAGACTCAAAAAAAAGGGGGGGGGCCAAGTCCAGGGTGTCCAGCATTATATTAGGAAGGGCCATGCTCCAGGGGTGGCCACAACAAATCTTGATATTGGTCTTTTCTTATTTAGACTGACCCTTCATGTATTAATATGTTGGATGTTAAGATACAGGCTTTTATTGGCCTCTTATTATTATTATTTTTTAAAGATTTTATTTATTGGGCGCCCGTGGCTCGGCAGTTTAGTGCCACACTTCAGGCAGGGAGTGATCCTGGAGATGCAGGATCCAGTCCCAATTGGGCTACCCCCCCCTGTGTGGAGCCTGCTTTCCCCTCTGCTGTGTCTTGTTCTCGCCTCTCTCTGCCTCTCATGAATAAATAAAAAAGCTATTCTCTTGACCTCAGCTCTAAAGATTTTCTTGTAGCAAGAACATCCCAATTGAATAATGTGCATTCCAGAGGCCAGGCAGGCATGTGCAGGGAGAGGGCCTTCTCTCCATTCTAGGCCCCAGAGGCATTTTGCTGCAGCTACCTGCAGTGTTTTTGACAGGTTGCCCTGTGACCTTCAGGGCAAGTTCTAATTGATCTGATCCACTTCCCCAGGGCGCTCCCTTGCCTAATCTGAGTTCTTCGAGAGATGTCCCTATATCTTGCCAAACTTTGAGGGAGCCAACTTGGGCAAAGGCCAAAGGGACTTCAATTAATCCCATCCTTTCCATGTTCTGGGTTTATCATTGAAATCAAGACCTTCTTCCATAGGGATATTGAAAGCTTTCTTATTATGAATGAAAACAGATAGGGCTTGTTAACAACATCAGTTCTTAATTACTTGTTCTTTGTTGTATGGTTTGGCAAGCTTTCCTGATGTAAAAGAGAAGAAAAAAGGATGTCTTTGGGAAAAAAAAAAAAAAAAAAAGCTCTAGTGCACAGAAGAGTTTCTTTAATATACATTTGGTGTTGAATCCTGGTCTGCAGGTGCATCGAATCAGCTTTATGGGTCTCCTAGTGTCAAACTGGGTAAACTCAGGACTGGGCACTACCAGGACACAGAAGTGACCTGTGTGGACAGAAGGGGGCCTACAGCTTGTGTTTTGAAGCTGTTTGGTATTTTCCTCACCATGTATAAACTGTCCTAGCCCAGCTTCCTGGAGAGGCTCCACAGATTGATTTCTTTCTTTCTTTCTTTTTTAATTTTTTATTTTATTTTATTTTATTTATTTATGATAGGCACACAGTGAGACAGAGAGAGAGAGAGGCAGAGACACAGGCAGAGGGAGAAGCAGGCTCCATGCACCGGGAGCCCGACGTGGGATTCGATCCCGGGTCTCCAGGATCGCACCCTGGGCCAAAGGCAGGCGCCAAACCGCTGTGCCACCCAGGGATCCCTCTTTCTTTCTTTTTTAACTGTGGTAAAATATATGTAACATAAAATTTACCATGTTGACCATTTCTAAGCGTCCAGTTCATTAATGTTAAGTACATTCACAGTGTTGCACAATCGATTCCCAGAATGCCTTTCATCTTGTGAACTGAACTACATATTCGAAATAACAACTCATACCCTGGCCCCCAGGCCCTGGTGACCACCCCTCTCCTTTCTGGCTCTGTGAATTTGACCATTCTGGGTACCTCATGGAGGTGGAATTCCACAGTATTTGTCCTTCTGTGTCTGCCTCATTTCACTCAGCGAATGTCCTCAAGGTCTACCTGTAGCATGCGCCTCTGCTGATTTTTCCATCATCCATTTGACTTTTGGGGTGCTTTCTCCTTGGCTTCACTTTCTTACAGTTGTGCTAACAATAGATGACTTTGTTAATTGAAAAATTTATTCTTGGGACGCCTGGGTGGCTCAGTGGTTGAGCCTCTGCCTTTGGCTCAGGTCATGATCCCAGGGTCCTGAGATTGAGTGCCACACCGGCTCCCCACAGGGAGCCTGCTTCTCCCTCTGCCTATGTCTCCGCCTCTCTCTCTTTCTCTGTCTGTCTCTCATGAATAAATAAATAGAATCTTTCTTTTAAAAAGGAGAAAAGTTTATCCTTTTCAAGGGGGGAAGCAAGAGAATTGAAGATAAAAAGGTATATATGAAGTCTGAAAGCATTGTTGCAGCAGCAGAAATGGGATGGAGAGGGAGAGGCAAAGCAATAGAATTGGGGGTAACAGAAAGGGACACTGACCACTATCCTCCCAACAAAACTCTGAGAGGAGAATCTTCTTGGTCACTTGTCCTGCCTCTAAGTAAATGGCATTTAAAGTTTTTTTATTTTTAAAATATTTTATTTTATTATTATTTTTTAAAGATTTTATTTATTTATTCATGAGAGAGAGACACACACACACAGAGAGGCAGAGACACACGCAGAGGGAGAAGCAGGCTCCATGCAGGGAGCCCGATGTGGGACTTGATCCTGGGTCTCCAGGATCACATCCTGGGCTAAAGGCAGGGGCTAAACCGCTGAGCCACCCAGGGATCCCCTAAAATATTTTATTTTTAAGTAACCTCTATACTCCATGTGAGACTTAAGCCCACAAGCCCGAGGTCGAGTTGCTCACTCTACTGCCTGAGCCGCCAGGCATCCCAAGAAATTATTATTATTTTTAAAAGATTTTACTTATTCATTTATGAGAGACACAGAAGGAGAGGCAGAGACACAGCAGAGGGGAGGCAGGCCCCACGCAGGAAGCCCAATGCGGTACTCGGTCCCAGGACCCAGAATCAGACCCGGAGCGAAAGGCAGGCGCTCAACCACTGAGCCACCCCAGGCGTCCCAAGAAATTATATTTTTATTTTATTTTATTTTTATTTTTTTAGAAATTATATTTTTAAATTGATCTGTTCAACCTATAATAAATCTGTAGTATTGCCAATTACTACCTGTGTCATATGACAAAAACCTCCTATTTTTGCTGTTGATAAAGGGTTACAGACTCAAAAAAAAGGGGGGGGGCCAAGTCCAGGGTGTCCAGCATTATATTAGGAAGGGCCATGCTCCAGGGGTGGCCACAACAAATCTTGATATTGGTCTTTTCTTATTTAGACTGACCCTTCATGTATTAATATGTTGGATGTTAAGATACAGGCTTTTATTGGCCTCTTATTATTATTATTTTTTAAAGATTTTATTTATTGGGCAGCCCCGTGGCTCAGCAGTTTAGTGCCACCTTCAGCCCAGGGAGTGATCCTGGAGATGCAGGATGCAGTCCCACATTGGGCTCCCTGTGTGGAGCCTGCTTCTCCCTCTGCCTGTGTCTCTGCCTCTCTCTGTGTGCCTCTCATGAATAAATAAAAAAGATTCTATTCTGCCCTCTAGCCTGCAGCTCTTAAAGATGTGGCTTCCTATGTACAGCCATCCCAAAGAAAATGCACAGAACATTGCCTTGGCAAAGCTGCCCAAGTGAATTTTTTGTAGAATTGGAATATGTAGGTTGGAATTCCTATGTATTGGTAAGCCTTTCCTAGTTCATGCTGTATTTACAATTTCCTGACTTTCAGTTACAATGATCAAGGCTTGTGGTAGCCTGGCTGTAGGCTGACCAGGGTTCTGCTCTTCCTTCCTTCCAAGCAGTCCTCGCTGGGATATACTGGGACAAAGAATGATGGTGGAAAAAAAAAAAAGAATGACAGTGGAACCAAGAGAAGGATCTTAAAACCTCTACATGGAAGCAACACATATGGCTTCCAGTCATCTTTCATTGGCCAAAACAAACCATATGGCCAAGCTATCAGTTTGCTGGGCCAGTTGCAAGGAACAGACACAAAAATGCAACCTACTGATCCTACTAGGTCACAGAACAAGGATTGGATTGTGTTTGTAGAACTGGCATGAACTATGTTGTGACCTCTTTGCTAGTAACTCTTTACCCAGTAAATATCTTTATCTTCATCCTAATTTTGTGTGGTGGGGGGTGGGGGTAGGGTAGTGGGGGTTGGGGTGGGGAGTCTGGCTAACCTTGACCTTGTGTAACGTCTTTCAGCTGTCTCTGCCTCTCCTTCTCTCTCTCTCTCTCTCTCTTTATTCTTAGGTGGTAGTGAGAGGCAAAAAGAACCTCAATTGTGCATAACCAAACCAGCTCAGGTCAGACCCTTCCCCAGGTTCTCTGACAGGCAGAAGTTCCGCAAATTCACCCAATATGAACCTCATTCCTTCCAGCCTTTTCAAAATTTGGCTTCTGTGCTTTTCTCCAATCTCTCTTCTGCATCATCAAATTCTTCCTTTTTACCGAATCATTCCCATCAGCACATAAACACACAGAATTTTTCTCATCTTAAAAACAAAAATATGGACCTAAGAGGGATGGTGCTAAGTGAAATAAATCAGACAGAGAAAAACAAATACTGTAGGGTCTCAGTTATATGTGGAATCTAAAAAAACCCCTAATCTCATAGATACAAAGAACAGGTTGGTGGTTGCCCAAGGCAGAGGGTGGGAGTGCGAGAAATGGTGGAGGGGGTCAAAAGCTACCAACTTCCTGTATTGAGATAGGTAAATCCTGAGAATGTAAAGTCAGGCATAATGACTACGATTAATAACACCATACTGGGGACGCCTGCGTGGCTCAGCGGTTGAGCGCGTGCCTTTGGCCCAGGGTGTGATCCTGAAGTCCTGGGATCGAGTCCCACATCAGGCTCCCCGCATGGAGCCTGCTTCTCCCTCTGCCTGTGTCTCTGCCCCTCTCTCAGTCTGTGTCTCTCATGAATAAATGAATAAGTATTTTTAAAAATACAGTGCTATATATTTGAAGGTTGCTAAGAGAGTAGATCTTAAAACTCTTAACCTCTAGAAATAAATGTGTCACTGTGAGTGGTGGTGATGGAGGTTAATGAGACTTATTGTGGTGATCATTTTGCAATATATACATGTATCAAATAATTTTGTTGTCCACCTTCACTAATACAATTATAAGTCAATTATATTTCAATTAATAAACAAAACCAAACTTTTTTTTTTTTTTTTTTTTTTTTTTTAGATTTTATGTATTTGTTCATGAGAGACACAGAGAGGGGCAGAGACACAGGCAGGAGAAGCAGACTCCATGCAGGGAGCCCCATGCAGGGACTCGATCCCAGGACCCTAGGATCACACCCTAAGCCAAAGGCAGATGCTCAACCACTGAGCCACCCGAGTGACCTTCAAAACAAACTCTTTTAAGCCCTCAGCACCTATGGTCATTGCCTTATATCTGCTGCTTTTTCCAGAAAAGCATTTTCAAAAAGTTGTCTACACTTAACTTTACTCCTTCAACATTGAGTCATTCACTGTCTTTACCTCCTAAGGCCACACAGCCCAGGTTTGCAGAGCTCACCAGGGGCCTCCATGTTCTAGATCCAGTAGATGGT
Source organism: Vulpes lagopus (assembly GCF_018345385.1). NCBI lineage: Eukaryota > Metazoa > Chordata > Mammalia > Carnivora > Canidae > Vulpes > Vulpes lagopus. The sequence goes on along the minus strand of NC_054839.1, from coordinate 15,480,094 downwards.
TTTCTATCCTCCTATGTTGGCCTCTTCACGGCGCCGGATGCCATTTCCCACTGGGCTCATGGAAGCACTCTCTTCTCCACGTTTCCATGACAAGACCCTCTCCTAATTTTCCCTTATCTTTCTAGATTCCCTCTTCAGAAGGAAGCCCTGATATCTTTTCTGAGCTCTACATGTTTATGTCCCACTGATCACTTGATCTGCTCACTGGGACCCGGCAGAAATCATGTCAAGCTTCTTAGGTCCAAATCTGAGTCATTGACTTCCCCCTCTAAATCATTCTCTGCCTTTCTTCCTCATGGCACTGCATGGCACTTCCCCGTGCCCAATACCTGCCCCAGATCCTCTGTAATCAGTATAGATACTTTCTTTTCTCCCCTGCCTTTTCTAGTCCATTTCCAAGCCCCAAGGTTTCTACCTACAAATTATTTCTTGCTTCTCTGCCTCTCACTACCACCTAATCTGGGCTGCTATCATCTTGTGCCCCCAGAATTACAACAGCATTCTCAAAAAGAGAAGACTTCTGCTTTGCTTCACCATTGTGAATTTTGAAAACCCCAAGAGATCTGTTTTGGCCAGAATTTGAAGAGCTTACAATGTCACTATTTTGAATTTGTGATTTGAAGGAAGAAAGGATTAAACATTGTGCTTTATTCAATAATTCCTAGCTAAGTTCCTACAAAACATCTTGAACACACACACACACACAAAGACCTATAAACACAGCTGTGCATTAAAGGTATAGTTTTCACTGGACTCACTCTTTAAAACGGGTATTCTGGGTGTGCTGGATTGGAAGGGAGAGGAAGTCGTTCTGGGCTTTCCCAGGTGCTCTGGGGGCTCACTCCCACCCCAGCAGGTGTCTTGGGATTCTGGCTCCAGTATCCCCCAGGGTCTAAGTCAAACTAGAGAGTGGGGTTCTCATCATCTAACCGTCTGCCAGGTAACTCTCGAACAAAACCCAGAGTAGCCTCTAAGATGACGATGAAGTGTAGAAGGGGCATTTTGGGCATATTTATTTTCTTTCTATACAAATGACTGCTGTTGTGCCCAAGATTGCGAATCCAAGAAACCACCAAGGAGCCGACACCAATGCAAGTACTTGAGGGTTTATTAACAAGCCCGACACAGGGGAGCAGGGACTTGGACCCAGAGGTGGGTTCCAGCTAGGTTTTTATGGGCTGGTCTAGGGGACCTCCAGAAGGGGTGGGGGAATTTCTTAAGCTCTGTTCTCATTCTGATATGGGGCTTTCAAGGGCGTTAAGCTCTGTCCTCGTTCTGATATGGGACTTCCTGCCACAGGCGTTCAGCTGTGTTCTTATTCTGATATGGGGCTTTCAAGGGCGTTCAGCTCTTATTCACAGGGGCCTGGGATGGCTGTACTTGTGCTAATGCTGAACTTGAGGTGGAATGGCCTTAATTTTCTCGGCGTCCACAACTGCAGTTTGTTTTTTTTTTTGTTTTGCTTTTTATGTATGTATGTATGTATGTATGTATGTTTATTTTTTGTAAAGATTTTTTATGAATTTATTTGAGAGAGAACACGAGCTGGGGGGTGGGTAGGGAGAGGCAGAGGGAAAGGGAGAGGGAGAAGCAGACTCCCCACTGAGCAGGGAGACTAATGTGAGGCAGGATCATAGGATCCTGAGATGATGACCCCAGCGAGCTGAAGGAGCCAGGTGCCCTTGGTTTTTGTTTTGTGTGTGTGTGTGTGTTTTATTTTATTTTATTTTACTTATTTATTTATTTGACACACAGAAAGAGAGAGCACAAGTAGGGAGGGAGCAGCAGGCAGAAGCACAGGGAGAAGCAGGTTCCCTGCCCAGTAGAGAGCTGGATGTGCAGCTGGATCCTAGGACCTAGGGATTGCGCCCTGAGCCTAAGGCAGACGCTCAACCACTGAGCCTGCAGGTGCCCTGGTGACTGCAATTTGATACTACTTTTCTACTGCCTTCAGCAGACAAGACAGTGTCCAGCAGTCTAGTTGGTACTGTTGTATTTACAATTGAGTAAAAAAGCATCTTGATGTATAAAAATTGTTACTTCTTTATATTTGTAAACTGCACAAATGAAATCATAGCTTTCATTCAAAATGAATGACATTAGAATGTCAACCAAATGATAGCCAGGATTAGTTTTTCTTATGAGTCTTTTTTTTTTTATGAGTCTCTATTTTTTATCATTCTTACAGCCTATGATACTATTCAATTGTTAATGGAAATGAAAGTATTTAAAAATTAATTTACTTTAATTTAACATTTTTTAGTATATATATTTTGTAAGATTTTATCTATTTATTCATGAGAGACACAGAGAGAGGGGCAGAGACATAGGCAGAGAGAGAAGCAGGCTTACCTTAGAAACCCTGATGCTGGACTTGATCCCAGGACCCCGGGATCACGACCTGAACCAAAGGCAGATGCTCAACCACTGAGCCATCCAGGTGCCCCTACAAATTAATTTGAAAATATGAAAGGGCAGTCTGCTCGCACCCTGCACACCCGCCCCCTCCCATGCCAGGAACTCACTGGCAACATGCCCTACCGATAGCCAGCGCTGACCCTGGAGCAGGAGAAGGAGCTTTCTGACGTCGCTCACGGCATCGTGGCTCCGGGCAAGGGCGTCCTGGCTGCAGATGAGCCCACTGGGAGCATCGCCAAGCAGCTGCGGTCCATGGCCTGAGAACACGGGGGGTGGGGAACCCGCGCTTCCACCGCCAGCTGCTGCTGACCGCCCACCTCCGTGTAAACCCCTGCCCTGGGGGTGTCAGCCTATTCCACCAGACACTGTACCAGAAGACCGACGATGGGCGTCCCTTCCCCCAAGTTATCAAATCCAAGGGTGGTGGTGTAGGCATCAAGGTGGACAAAGGTGTGGGACCCCTGGCAGGAACAAATGGCGAGACTACCCCCCAAGGGCTGGACGGGCTGGCTGAGCGCTGTGCCCAGTACAAGAAGGACGGGGCTGACTTTGCCAAGTGGCGCTGTGTGCCGAAAATTGGGGAACACACCCCCTCAGCCCTTGCCATCATGGAAAATGCCAACATTCTGGCCCATTATGCCAGCATCTGTCAGCAGAATGGCATCGTGCCCATTGTGGAGCCTGAGATCCTCCCCGATGGGGACCATGACCTGAAGCGCTGTCAGTATGTAACTGAGAAGGTGCTGGCTGCTGTCTACAAGGCTCTGAGTGACCACCGCACTCAGATCTACCTGGAAGGCCCTTTGCTGAAGCCCAACATGGTAACCCCAGGCCACGCCTGCACCATAAATATTCTCATGAGGAGATTGCCATGGCAACTGTCACAGCACTGTCCCACACAGTGCCCCCAATGTTACTGGGATCACCTTCCTATCAGGAGGCCAGAGTGAGGAGGAGGCATCCATCAACCTCAATGCCATCAACAAGTGCCCCCTGCTGAAGCCATGGGCCCTGACCTTCTCCAATGGCTGAGCCCTACAGGCTTCTGCCCTGAAGGCTTGGGGTGGAAAGATGGAGAACCTGAAGGCTGCCCAGGAGCAGTATATCAAGCGAGCCCTGGCCAACAGCCTTGCCTGTCAAGGAAAGTACACCCCAAGTGGTCAGGCTGGGGCTGCAGCCAGCGAGTCCCTCTTCATCTCTAACCATGCCTACTAAGCAGAGGTGTTCTCAGGCTGCCCCCTCAACACTCCAGCCCCCCCACCCTCACTCTTGAAGAGAGGGCCTCACCTGGGGCTCCAGGCTGCTCTTTCCCATCACTTTGGCCTCCTATGTGACATTGGTGTGTGGTGTTGTCTGTATATGCTAACTCCGTTGCTCTTTCCAGCCCACTGCCAATAAACAACTATTTAAGGGGAAAAAATATGAAAGGGATCTAGAAAATGATCCATGCTGTGAAGCCAATTGCTGTTTTGCTTTTCTACACATATGTAAAGTAAGGAAGAAATTAAAGAAGAAAAAGCAGTGTCATGCTGAGTAGGATTCATGAACTTCCTTTTCTTTGACCTTTTCCTTCCTCTTCTTCCCAAGTAAACAAATCATTAAACCATTTAACCTGAACCAACCTCCCTCAAGCACACACACACACACACACACACACACACACACACACACACTGTTCTCCTTAAGATGTGTTAGCCAGCGGTATTTTGGTTGGGGAGAGGAGAGCAAACCAGTCCCGGCCTTTGAGGGCAGTTTCTGGGGAATGAGCACTTTGCCCTGGCATAACTTGTTCCTGCAGCACTGCGGACAGATGGGGAGAGACCTGGGAAGGGGGGATCCAGTGAAGGGGCTCTATGAACTAGCTGCAGATAAATCAGTTCAACAGATCACGCTTTCCATTTCCCCTTTCCACAGATGAGAAGTGTTAGAGATAATTGAGTTAAAGAGTCCTTCATGGAGAGAATCAGATTCATGAGTCCAGAGAACAAACTAATGTTTGCTAGTGCGGAATGGGTCGGGGAATAAACACAATGGGAGAAGGGGAGGAGGAGAGACAGGCTTCCCGTTATGGAATGTGTGAGTCATGGGAACAAAAGGTACAGCACACGGAATATCATCGATGATATTGGGATAGTGTTGCATGGTCACATGGCATAAGGTGTAGAGAAGGTTTTTAAAAATTTTAATTAGTAACGGAGTATATTATTAGCTTCAGTGGTAGAGTTCAGTGATTCATCAGTCTTTTTATTTATTTTTTGAATATTTTATTTATTCATGAGAGACACAGAGAGAGAAAGAGAGAGAGGCAGGGACACAGGCAGAGGGAGAAGCAGGTTCCATGCAGGGAGCCCGATGCGGAACTCGATCCCAGGTCCCCAGGATCAGGCCCTGGGCCAAGGCAGACGCTCCACCACTGAGCCCATCTCTCTGATTTCCTACTGAGAAGTTGATTCACAATGTTGTAAACACATGAAACTTAGGTAACATCATATGTCAACTATAATCAAATTAAAAAAACAATTTAAATGACCAGTTAAAAAAAAAAAACTCAAAACTTTGGAATGTCTGGGTGGATCATTCAGTTAAAGCATCTCTTTTTGGCTCAGGTCCTGATCCCAGGGTCCTGGAAATGGAGCCCCACATCAGGCTCCCTGCTTCACAGAGAGTCTACCCCCCTCCTCTCACTCTCTCTTTCTCTCTCTCTTCCTCTCTCTCTTCCTCGAATAAATAAAATCTGTTTTAAAAAACCAAACTTAAAAAAAAAAAAAACTTTTTTGTGTATGTAAATTCTCACTGGTGTTTTGGTTTTTTTAAGTAAACTCCACTCCCACTGTGGGGCTTAACCTCGCAGCCCCAAGATCAAGCGTGGCAGGCTCTCCCGAGGGCCAGCCAGGTGCCCCACCAGCAGGTCCTCTTATTTCTCATTAAGAAAACTAAAGTGCCCGGGCAGCCCTGGTGGCTCAGGGGTCTAGCGCCGCCTGCAGCCCAGGGTGGGATCCTGGAGTCCCGGGATCGAGTCCCAC